>NW_026136706.1:9871343-9998843 GCF_905237075.1 Dicentrarchus labrax
AAGCTTGCATAAATGTCAAGCAGAACTTGTAATGTGATGAGGTATTATAAAGAGCTTAAGCAAGGTTTTAAAACCAAATTTTTGGTTAACATAACCTTAATCACTTTTCTGCTTCAATGTTAGAAAAAAATGAAAATTAATACATGTCTTTAATACCTTTCAAAACACAGCTTAGGGGCATCTTGCTGTTACTTACATTTTTTAAATGTAAATGCAATATACAAATATAATCCTAAATGCAGGGGACTAAGCCTAGTGTGTGCATGCAAATATGCAAATTCTGATTTCAGGAGCCATGCTGCCATGCTTTGTATTTTAAATGTAGTTTGGTTACATATATAACATATACTGTATATATTTATGTTTTTGAATTCACATAAGCTAGTACTTGTTCTCATAAATTGCTGTTTAGTAAGACCCTTTGAGGTTGGGATTACATTTGGCGATGTTATCAAGCTGTGCCAGTCACACAAATTGGGACATCTTAAATATAGCATCTGTTAACCGTTAAATCACTGTTCTAAATCTCTGTGGATGTTATATCAGCTGAACAGCATGTAAACGAAGCAATAATACAAATTAAACATTCTCCTGGTTACAGTCTTTCCCAAGATCAGTTTATGATACCACAGCTATAGCTGTACAATAGCTAACATGTAAGATACCATTACTATCCTGTTCTTTTTTTTGCCCTCATGTAAGTAGCTACAACATATCTTTTTATCATATCAAAAACACAGCACAAACATGGACACACAGTCTGAGAAGGACTAACTGTACCTATAATAATAACTTAGATAATTTAGCTGACTGGCTGCACTCACTAAAATTGTACCACAGAAGGTTGGTCGACCAGACAGATTTTTGATTCAGCGTTCCTGGATGTCTCAGTTTGTAGGCTGTAAACAATGTTTATTTGGAAATTGTTAATCTCAGTATAATGATTTCCTCAAAACCCCAGGAAATGGACTGCAAATGGAATCCATTATATAGATATATAGATAGATTATATAGATAACTCTTATTCTGGACAGGACTAGTTCTACCTTGTTTATGTTGTTTATTTTATTCATTTTTATACTTCAGCTTTTCTCTTACTTTGTTATGTCACCTCATCATGCCATATACCATTATCACTTCTTTCAACAGTGAATTGTCTTAAACAGCATTACTGCTAGGTACACACTTGCTACCTGAAACACAGCCTCGGTTAATAAAAAGGCAATGACTAATGTGTGGTAACCAAATGGCAATTCAGTCCATTTATCAGGCTATAAAAAATGTGTTTGTGTGTGTGTATGTCCATGCTCCAGGCAAAGGCTTTATCTGTAAGATGTGTGTGATCCGTCCACAATTCTGTGTATCCTGTTTTAATCACTCAGTAGGAGCTCTGCCAGGTGATCACAACCTGCTGACAATGTGAGCAGTAAATAGCTCTCACAGACAAAGACAGTGCCAAGCAAATAAAAATAAAAAGACATGTATTAATTGAACTCTGACCTGTGGTGGCACTAGAAGTCCAGTAATCAACAAAGTCATTAGGATTAATTCTCTGCGAACCACGAATGCCTGATATCCAAATCTACAAATCTAATGTTTTGGGAGGATATTTTACTCACGATGTAGGAATTGGTCATGTTGAAATACACAAAATGTGTGTCACCAACCCTTCTTGGGAATGTATTTCTAAATTTGTGTATGTATTTCTGATTTCCTTTTTATGAAATGTTTTACACAGATTATAAATTGTTTTCCACCCACCAACCTAGAAATGTCTACCTTAAAAATTGGATTTACATGGTTTCTACCCTCAAGTGACAATATAAACATTTTGACAACCATTATTGCCTCTGAGTACTCTGAATGGCCTGTTTTTCTGGGACTCAATTTGCCTTTGATTGTTTCACTGATGAGCCAAGCCTATGTCAGTGAATATTGATAATCACTTCAGGTGTCAAAACTCCTGCCTCACTCCAGTGCTGAGTATCGGCCAGAACCTACAGTCTTTGCAGTTATCAGGACCGCTATCTGTGGTGCTGCTCCAGGGCCAAACAGCAGTGAGAAAGCTGTATGTGGCCCTCACCAAAGCTCATGCTGTTAGTATTGCTTGTCGCCTGGTAGAGAATCAGATGTCATCATTTTATCTGTGTACATGTAATGTACATAAACTGTCTTTGTTTGTCTCAACCTGAAAGCACACCTTTACCTAGTCTATGAGGATAAAAGCAGTTTTCTTCTTCATTGTAGGTTTTCCTGTGCTGGAAATTCAGTGGTTGTGTATTTTGTTAGGTTGAACTGATCAGCCATTGAAGGGTTCGTTGTGTGGACCTTGAGAGGGCTTACTAATAAGCCTCTGAGTCAACATCAAGTCTGTACCTGGGTGTGTATTAGAACACCTGCTCTCACCTCTCAGCTCAGTGGAGAAACTGCTCTATTCTTGTAGCCCTCAGTTTTATCATGACAGAAGAAAGAACACATGATGCATAGGTAAAGAAGCTAAATAACCCTGCTGGTGTGATGGCTCTAAGAGGCAATCACATAGCAGTAGTCATGCATTTCTGTTTGGTGACATTAAGTGTACTATGGTGCTCATCAAGTGCTTTTAAGAGTCTGATATGAGATACTGAGTGGAGGGAAATTGAGATGTAATCATCAGGCAAGGGCATATTTGTTAATGTATGCGCCTGTGACTGGCACAGGAATAGAATACATGGCAGCAAATCCTAGAAAAACATGATGTTACTATTCAAAATCATGACAACTCAGACAAAGAAAAAAGCGCCTCCATGACTGCTCTCATAGAAATACATTGATATACAGACAGTCATCTAGAAAATGGGCTTTCAGTGTACATTAAACACATACAGCAGCATTGCTCTGACATTTTTGTCAGCCTTATATGCACAGAAGTTTACAAACCATACTACAACACGAGTTTAATCTTTGCCAGGTATTTACTGTACAGATTTCCAATAGTGACACATTATTACTTGGCTCACATGATGGTGATTGCTTAAGGCAGTCGCCCAAACACTGCAGTCCTCCCACACACACATCGTCAAACAGCCATGTGTAACAAGGTTATATTATGTTATCTGTACAGTCTTTACACTCTCTTGCTCTTGGATCGACATTCTGATGTGGAGTCTTTGTGAACATGTTATCATATTACATCGAACGCATGTAACATTGACAGCCCATCAGAGATTTGCACAACCTCATAAAGCTTCATTTGGAAAGATTTTATGTTGATGAATTCAGTTCATCTTTGTGCAGTGATTCAGACACACTGGGATCAGGATGCTTTCAACTAGCCATCAAGTCAGCCTACAGTACATTCAACCCAAAAACACATTCTGCATTACACACAAACTACCACATACTCTGCAGCTACAAACCCTAAGTTATCATCTTTATTGAAATGATATACTACTATACTACTACACTTTTTTACCAACAGGCTACAGAAAGACAAAAGTTAATGCCCTACTTTCTACATTTTCCTCTGAAATTATTTTTTCTCTGCTTTTCTCTAGCTCCCCCTTCTTTCTTTCTCCTTTCCCATCTTTTTCCCCCTCATTCTTTCTCTTTCTCTTGTGTCTTTTAGTAGCTGCTTTGAAATGTAAACTGTATGGTTGACAAATGGTGAGTCACAATGTGGGATGATAAATCAGCCCAACTCTGCAACGCTGCCAAGAACCTATCTCTCTTTCCATCCTCTTTCTCTCCTCCTCTCCTTGCAGGCGTCTTTGTGTTCACCCTTGTGTTCACACATGCACACCTACACCAATCGCCTGCTTACACTTGGAGGCGTGCATCCTTTTCAAAAGAGCCTACAACACCCCTTCCAACCTCTCTCTCTCTCTCTCTCTTTTCCTCTCATTTGCAGGCACACTAAAGTGTACGCACAATGTAGCCTACATGTTCTGAATGTGTACATGGCTACACATAAACACACAGATGCAACACTTAGCTTGTAACATTGTCTGCATGTTAGAGTCTCTATAAAGCTGCAGGCGGCCTCATGGAAGAGATTAGAAGGCTGCTGTTTTGAGGCATGACTCATTCACCCCAGAAATTACAAATGTTGATAACAACCAGAGACCCAATATCCTAAACGAGAGGGAGGGAACATTAGAAGGAATAAAGAAAGAAGGGGAAGTGAGACGAAGGCACTTGGCACTGACAAACATAGAATGATCTAGAAACATGAAAAGAACATGGGACGAAAAATGGAAAGGCATGAAAAGGACAAAAGGAAAAGGAAGCGATGAGGAAGATGGAATAAGAAGATCACACATGCTGTGGCCATTAAGCCATTAACGCAGTCATATTTAACATTCAAAAGAGAAGATAACAATATGATGTTGATGATGGATGACAACATCTTAGATGGTAATTATGATGAATATCAGCCAATATGATAATGACAGTGAGTCCAGTAGCACTGATAGCTCATTATGGTCCAGATGGCCGTGCTGATACTGCATGGGATAGCTCATGACACTGGTCCTTACCCCTAACAACTGACATGTTGCTTAGACCCGTGATACCCAAAGTCAATCAAATTTGATCTTTAAAGGTGGGGTACACAATTCTGGAGAAATCCAATACCATGAAAAATGTAATGATATAGTGCAAACAGCAATGCAGCAAGTAATGTAACTAAAGTTACATGTATTGTGGGTTTTCAAACTGCTGCTAACATTCAGCAAACAACAGAGAGGAGGAGATGGTTTCAGAGAGCACACCAGCCAGCAGAAGTCAGTCCTGCTACTATAGCTAACATCATAACAACAACACATCTTTGCAAACTAGAAAGTAAGCTGACAGTCAAGTCATTTCCATCCAAAGTTGACCGAACAAAAAAAACAAAACATATTGATGAAGTCTCAAAGCTTTAGACATTTTTCTATGTATTACTTGTTTCACAATCAGAATGCATCAGACTGCTGCAGTAATTAACAAACTGACACTTCATTCAGGAAAGAGGAAGTTGATTGGCACAAGAAACAGGGTACATTTTTTTCTACTCAAGTGGATCAATATTTGTGTGTGTGCACGCTTGTTGAGCCTCTGCGCTATGGGCACACACAATCAACACCTCCAATCTAATCAGTCAAGGAGACAGCGGTCCATAGAAATTTACATTTAGAAGAAATTCACTCTCATTGTAAACAGAGTTCTCTTCAACGTACTCTGCCCGCATCAACCACACCTCTCTCTTCGCTCTCTTGCTCCCTTTTATATCATCTTCTTTTAAGTTTCTTTTCTACATCTCCCTGTTTCACAGTATGACTCTGTAGTATCCTCTTATCTGTCTCTGGAAATTTGTTTCACCCTGATCTGCCCTTTTTATCATTCCTCCTCATCTTTCAGGGGCCAGAAGAGCAGATAAAATGGCCACATATCAGCCCGAGCATGAGATAAGGAAGCCAGGGGAAATAGCAGCAATTGCCATGTGTTCTCGCCTCTCTCCAGTCTGCTGTGAAGTACGACCAGCATTAAAGAGGGTCTGGCATAAAGCCACAAAATGGCAGGAACATAAAGGAACCAATCATTGTCATTGTAGTAATCTGCAACCTCAAGATTTAAAATATTTTACCCTTTTACCCTTTTACCTATTTTATCTTAGCTGATCTGAGAATTTTGTACGGTACATTTTGTAAACTGTCTTGTTCAGAAATCTGTATTTCACCACATTCACTGACCTTAAAAGGTGTCTCTTCGAGGCACATACATACAATTATCCAATCAAATGTGATTTGAGGCGACCAACTAACCCCTGCAGCATATAACACCCCACTTGACTTTGTAAGCTTGTGTCATAGTAGCTAGGAGAGCAATATCACGAGTTGGAGGTGTGTGTTTGGATGTCAGCTTGCAAAAACATTGTTTACATTTCCAAAAGAGCGTGGTCTAATTTATTCATTTCTCCCACATCCTCCGCCTACTGATGCAACAAAGCAGGTGGGGAGGTGTGGGTGATGGCCAACAGTCCGGTATAACTGTATTGTGGGTGGTATCCTGCTCCAAATCAGTGTGGTTTTCCAGAGGCCCCATGCTCACTAAGGCACAGCTACTTTTGAGAGATGAAGTCCCTGAGAAATTTGATGAAATCCCTTGAAATTACATCCTGCTGGCATAATAAGTTTCTCTCAGAAGTAGTCACATTACAGAAGCTAAAGATGCTCTAACTGCCATTTCACAAAATGACCTACAGAGAGTTAGTTAGTTGGTAAACTTTATAGTCCCCAATGGGAAATTTGTCTTGGGCACAGTGCTACAATTCGTTGCTTGAAACATCTTAAAACATGAAAGAGACACTTGACTATACATTTAGTACTGACAAGGATCAAGGAAATGTATTTATTTTTTATTCAAGGCAAGGTTGTCCAGCGAAATGAAAGTATCCAGTTTCATCTTCACATAATACGTTTGAGAAACACTGTCAATCAATTTTGGTCTGCAATTGAGCACCAAGCATTGCTGATGTAAACACCGAGTCTTCCTCCTCTCATCTTGTGTCAGCTGGAACACTCTTCTTCTACACTCTTCATCTCTTCCTGTCCTCCTGGGGCGACCGCAGCATCTGCCGGGATGTTGGCTGGTCCGGCAGATCTGCCTGCTCTTTAATCCAAACCGCACACTTCCTTTTTCGATGACTGTAGGCTGTTTCTGTCATTGGTAATACGTGTTTCAGCAATGAAGCCGAAAACAGATTAAAACAAAAACAGCTGAATTTAAAGAAGCTAGTCTACTGGCCACAGCAACTGCATGTGCAGCTGCTGCTGTAGTCAAAATCTCTTTATCCAGTCAATTTGAACAATTTTTGGCAAAGTCCACAGTGACTTAGGAAGAAAGTGCTAAAATGATGGGGTGTATTCATTGCACATTGCCCTATTGCACAAAAAAATAGCATTAGAGTTCAGCAGCTTGATTGCGGCTGGGACAAATTTCAGCTTCAATTGGTCTGATTTGTACTTTGGCACATGGAGTCTTCTTCCTGATGACAGAGGTTCATATTCAGAGAAGAGAGGATTTTGAGGGCCTGCAATGATTTTTGTTGCTTGTTTCCTGACTGATTGCTCGTATAGGCTCTGTATTGTTTCGTATTCTTCCTTCCCTATTATCTTTATAGAGACTTTGTGCATGCTGGCAAGCCTGCTTTTCAGTAGCACTGTTAGGTTACTTTGGGTGTGTCAAGTCTATATCATATAAAACAGAATGCAAAGACAGTTGTTACACAGGTAGTTTCAGAGCCTTTAATGCACAGGAAAACAATGTTGCTTACTATCTGATAGAAAGTATTGACTTAAAGCTTTCAGAAACTACAAACTATGTCAGGTAGAGGCTCAAGCCACTTCAAATGAATTGATGTGTTTTTTTCTAATATCACTTTTATTCAGCTTTCAGCTTGCACACTGAGCCCCTCATTCCCCTCACTGCTGCATAATTACCCATCTCTATCTCCTCTCATCTGTGCTCCCCACTGCAAAGGTGATTAGGAGAAAACTGTATCCTTCTCCAGCACCTGTACTCCATTTGGCTAGATCCCTAAAAAAACACAGACTTGTGACAGAGAAGAAAAACCAGAAAAACAACAACAAAAGTCCTTTTGTCTTCGCAAGCAGATGTCTAGACAAAACGGCTGGACAGCTCAGTGGCTGACTGCTCCAGGCCCGAGCGATGAGGTGAGGAATCAAATTAACAAGGGAGGCAGCTGGCATCGGTAAAGCCCTTTGGCTAGGGTCTGTTGTTTTGGTGATAGACAGGATGAATTAATGAGATATGATGTGCTACGCTGCACTGTCTCACCTTGTTACACTGTGATGACGGTCACAGCACCTTTCCAGTGCTCACCAAGGGCACATCTTTTGTATTCTCTTCATTAGAGCCGTGACAAGCAACAGTATTATATGTTTGGAGTGCATGTCCTTGAAAAAAAAAAATAAGGGTTCATCTGCTGTTTTGGCCCCCGGATCTATATGTATTATTTTTGTCTTCTTTGAGACTATTATATAGGGATGGACAATCATCAGAGACCAAGATGCACCAAATTGATTTGGGTGGATTTTATAGTGTAACTTTGACATTACAAATAACTTCTGCATCAGCTTCTCTGATGTATTAAATAGATGGTCAAATACATTTGGGCTGTCAATGTGAGACTTTTGTGTTAATGTATCCATGGCAACATCCCAAAGCCAGACTCACGTCTCTTTTTCACCTTCACAAAGTATCTAGTTTTTTATACACCAATCAACCGTAACATTATGACCACTGACAGGCAGGGGTGGAAAGTAACGAGTTACATTTACTCTCGTTACTGTAATTGAGTAGTTTTTTTGTGCACTTGTACTTTTTTGAGTAATTTTTACTCTGAGTCATTTTACTTTTAGTTAAGTACATATTGTTGGAAGTAATTTACTTCACTACATTTTAAATAGCTTCCGTTACAAAGTAAAAAATAAAATAATTGAACTTGCACTGCGTCTGCGTGCCAGTAACTGTCCATCTGATAGGCTCTGGACAACTGCAGCGCCAGAAGGTCAGAAACGTCGAGACGTTTGGTGCCACAGAGGAGCTGGCTAAAAGATGATGGAGACGGATGGAGAGAAGTGTATCGATGGAGAAGGGTCGAATTTGGGCCACAGAGACACGCACGGAGAACGTGAGGCCAATCCCTGGCCATACTTAAAGGACTTCTTTGAGTTCAAGTCCGCGAATGACAACAATTTCATCATGCAATGTAAACTTTGTCTGCCGAAAGAGACGCAGCTATCCACCTACAAAACCTCTGCTTCCAACCTGCGCAAGCATGTACAGATAACATAACCTCACGTGAAGCTAAATAACGTGACATGCAATTAATCATGGATCCATGCACTCAATCATGGTATGCTAAAGTCAGTGTTAGCAGCCAGCTTTATAGTGCTAGTTAACGTTACCTAACTTGGTAGTAAGCTAGTAAGCTTCATTTTAAACAATCAAATTTGACTCACTCCTTAATTTCACACAAAATTATGCTAATATTGCTATGATATGCGTTAAAAATTGCTTATGAGTGTATTAACACATTGAAAAATGCACCAAAAAGTTATTAAGTTTTGGTTAATAAAAAATCTTCTAGTGTTGTTCTAATATTGGGTCTCTTTAAAATTAAATTAAAGAGTATGGTCTAGACCTGCTCTATGTGTAAAGTGCCTTGAGATGACTGTTGACGATGTACAAATTACCATTATCGAGTATTTAAATTACTTCGCCAAAAATATTGAAACGCATGCGGAAACTCCTCACATCCACTTAATACACGGTGCAGCAACGGTCTCTACAGCATGGCAGGATTCAATCACACGACTAGTGGGCCTACATGATCACATGACATCCCGCTAGCATCCTCCTTGCAACAGTTTAGCAGCGTGTTGTGATGGTAGAGAGAAAATGCAAGCACCTCCAGTCCCTGAAGCTACCGGTACTTCAGATGATTTAGTGCCGAGACGTGGGTCTACCTCTCTGGCATGAAAATGGTTTAGTTTCGAAAAAACTTTTTTAGCGCAGAGCTCAGAGCGCTTCAAGTTGAAATCTGTTCAACTTTTAACACTGCTGGGCGCTCGGAAAATGAGTTTTTGAGCGCCCTCAGCGCTAAAAACGCGTTTTGTGGACACAAGCCCTTATTCAGACAATTCCAATCACATTTTAAAGGGTATCGACTGATTATTGTTATCGCCAAAATCCCCCAAAATAACGATATTATATTATTTTTTGCCCATATCGCCCACCCCTAGTTTATACACCCCCCCCAGAAGTAACTAAGTAACTTTTACTCTGAGTACATTTTAAATGAGCTACGTTTTACTTGACACGGTCAAGGCTTATTGATGCACCTGGGGAGCAAAGGCTGGCCCGATGTGTGTGGTCCGATTCAACAGACAAACTAATGTTAATCGCAAATGCACTAATAGACATTTACACACATTAACACAGAAGACTAAAGTTGCAATTGTGAAATGGCAATGAGTCCAGTGCAACAGTGCAATAGGACATCAGTTCTGTAACTCTGGTGCCAGTCATACTTACACCTGATGTCTTGGAGAAATATGATTTTATAAAGTTTTTAAAAAAAAAAAAAGTAACATCTGAAGCCAACATCTGGTTTGGCTTAGCCTTGAAATGTCAAGAAATAGTGTTAGTGTATGTTGGAGACACAAAGATGATTCTAATGCCTATATTTGCATCACGTAAGGCGACTAGCATGACAATCTCCTAAAATTTGACTGCTCAAAAAGGAGAGGACTTGTTCAAAAGCTATCCCTCATTATCGTTCCAATTACTTCTTGACTTTTTAATTCCACTATAATGCGACACGGACCTAGATCTAACAGTCCTATCTTCCATTGTTTTGCAATGCACACTGTTTTCCACGTGACATCACTGGGCGCAGAGATAAGAATGCAGAGCAGCTTTTTGTCTCTTATCTGTCACACAGACTCCAAAACACCAACATCCTTCCCATTTAAGTCATCCTCTCCTTATGCTTTCTCTGCCTCCAATGAAGTGAACTACGCATTATGTAATGTGTCTACACGTGGCGACACAGTGGCATAACTATGCTCAGTATGCATACACACACCTCCTCACTATCACGTGGAGTAAACATAAGTCCCAACATGCCAAATCATATAATTCAAAGGGACATGCATCTGATCTAATTAAAGACTTAAAGATTACATGTACCATTGCATTGGCAGCACAGCTAATTGCATTTGCAGAATTTCTTTGTGGTTTGTGATACAGCATGACCGACATCCATCCAGTCAGACCCTTTGCATACTTCCCACTTAAATATAAATGTGGTAAAATGTGATATTGTGAGAGAGACAGGAAGAGAAATCAAACTGCTTGAACACAAAATTATACTAATGAAGATGATTAGAAGGCATAATGCCTAAATACCAAAATATAGTCCACCTTGAAGATGGAATACACTGTAATTAAAATTAAGACAGCTTAAAAATTTGCCTCCTTAGGGTTTACTGGATAGGTGGGTGTAATTCTATATGTATTAAAAAAGGTTTTATATATAGGACAGAAGAGAAATCTAAAGACATTATCTTGATCAATGCATGTGACATGAAGCACAGTGTATACATTGCCTTCCATGTCTAAAACTGTGTAGCTTTATCCCCATATTTAACAACTATCATGTTTCACTAAGTCTTTGGCAAATCAGAACAACTACAAACACTTCTGCGTTCTGATCTGGTCAGACAACATGCAATTCAGTGCTTCTGGATGAAGACACCTTAAGAATCACCTGAATATAGGAATTGTGTTTTTGTAACATTAGAATGAGCCATTTAGATCAACAGATGCCTTTCATGGAGGCCACCATGTTGAACCGCCATGTTTCTGTAGCCTAGAAGGGACAAACCAATTACTGGCTCTAGATAGGGGCATTCTTAGTTTCTCCTTCACGGAAGATGACCTGAAGGAGCTGCAATCTGTTACCACACTGCTAGATGACACTAAATCCTCCACAGTGGACCTTTAAGGGAGTTAGTGAATAGATAATATTCCACATTGTCATACAATTTTTCATGGAAACTGTTTGCAAAGTGTGAGACTCAAGCACTACCGTTGATTTACACCGCTTATGAAACTGTGTAGAATGATGTGGACAAGAGCAAAGCTGCATGTGTGGTTATTTTGCAAGAGTCTGGTGCTGATTGCTGCCGTGCATAATTGCAGCTTGACAATGTGCCGCACTTCAATTAGAGGCTGCAGACGATCACAGACTTGCCTTTGATCAGCTGAAAGGGAAATGCCTATATACAACATAGTTACTGTAAGTGCCATTTGTGTTTGCACCTTGCGCTGCACTTTGCATAAAAACAGACCTATACGTCTTTGACTTTCAGCTTCTGTGGTACATTCATTTCCGTCTGTCTTTCTCTGCACCTTGTGCTATCTACCCACTCAAGCCACCTGTTATCGTAGGATTTTGAAGGCTCAAATATATGCATGGACATGTGCACACACAAACATATGCAGGCACACTGATACATACAGACCTTTTCTTTTTTTACTGGCTACTAGCTGGAGGGTACGGAGCAAAGGATGTTACTGAATTTGGATGTGATATTTCTCCAGAAAACATCAGTAGACTCACTGTTTGTTTGTTTGTTTGTTTGTTTGTTTGTTTGTGTGTCGGCACATGTGAGTGAGCACAGCCTCATGAGCCAGAGGGCCGATGACTAACACATCTCAGTTACTTTACTCAGAAACAAAATGCTATTTTATTTACACAACAAGTCCTCATAACTAAACGTCAAATTAGGCCGCAGTGTCTTGCAAAATGACACATGCTTCAGATACAAGTCATAAGAACAGGCAACTGGAAGTTAGGTCGTCATGGATTAGGTTAAAATGAACATTTGTCTATGTTTCACCAAAGAGATAAAATTATCTTTTAGTCCAGGCCAGTGATTCCCAAACAGTTACTCATGTGCATCCGACACTCTCTCATCTTCACTTATTCTGACTTTTCACTGTCACTAATCCCACAGTACAGTAATCACAGAAGCGTTCAGTGACCTTTTTGCAGTAAAGGTTAGCAAGCAGTCTTTACACATCAGATAAAGGCAAAGGTCAGCCTGCTTGATCTAGCCTAGGCAACGCCCTTTTTTCTTTCGAAAACTATTTGTGTTTTTGGAGAAAAATAAAACTTTTTTTTTTTGCTTGTGCTACCATACCAACTTTGTTTTATACAAACAATTCCATAAACCAGTACTAAAGTATTTTGTTCTCCTATGATGCTTTTCTCCATGTATGATCGAAACCAAATTATCTAAAATGCACATGATCCAGAAAAACATGCCTTTGATACACAGGTGACTGACTTTACTGGTATGACACTATGCTATTTGGATTGAAAACGTCTCCTGTCTTATTATCTACATTTCACAACGTATAACAGGGCCATTTCCTACACTATTCTCAGTGGCGCTATTAATAGAAAGCTGACCTTTCATTCCTCGACTACCTCGCAATCCCTAGCAGAGTGGACGAAGGACCAAAGAGCAAAGACTGGCAACCAAGGGGATAAGGAGGTTAAGGCTGAAGAAGATGAGGAGGATATAAATAATAACTGAAACCATTTTGTAGTGAGAGCATAGACAATTGCTTTAAGGAAGCAATTCAAAATGTAAACTCAGCTTTTCCACAAGCAAAAAAAAAAGTATTGCCTTTAATCGATAGTGACAGGAAAGAGGGAAAAGAGAGAGAGAGAGAGAGGATAACACACAGCACAGGTTCGATTCAAACCTTGGGCTACTGAAGCAAGGACTCAGTCTTGGTACCAGGTGAGCTATCCGGGCACCCCTAAAAGCAAAATTTAAAATCAAACATACCCCTAATGTCTGCAAATGTCATAATGAATGACAACAGATTAGCAATAGCCACAGACTTTTAATATTAAATGTTTGCAATAATCTATATGCAAAATTTCAGCCCTTGCTGTTTCTTCGATATAACTATTTTAAATTCTTAAAATTAATTCTGCATTATATGGAACATTAGTACATTTAGTAGTTTTGTGCAAATTTCTCTACAAAGAGTATCCTAATTTGCATCAGGACAAAAGACAACAGTCATCTCCTCCTCCAGCTGCTATTTAACAGTTCAGTGGCTTAAGATGAAATGAATGCAATCAAGCTCTACTGAAACTGTTTTCACACATGGAAAGAATAAGGATCCACTTTCCTACCTCCCATAGCTTCCACAAAATTGTGTAACAATTGCGTAACATTTTGACATGAAAACATCTTTGCGACTTAATTTTGGGATACTGAAAAAGAATGACCATCATGAGGAAGATTTCACACTGTGTACCACCAGATAACATTTGGTAGTACATCTGAGCCGTTGCATTAAAGCACAAAACAGAAAGTGAACGCTCTTTGAGTCCTTTGGATAAGTGGATGGTGGAGAAAGTGAACGACAAAATAATCTTTTGGTAACTTTTCCCAAAAATGCCACGTAGCATTCTCATGGTTTTATAGCAAGTATAGCGAAACTATCACAAATTACAGCAATCAATCATGAGTATTTGGACAGTAACACACTGTATGGTGTATGCTATATGGAGCCATATGATGATGTGAGTTACAAGAAGAGTTCAGAGCTCCAGCAGCTGTGATTGCAGCAAGTGCTGCCACAGAATTTCTAGTCAGGGTAGATTTTTAACCTTTCATAAGATATACAATATCTTTATGACTGTAGGAAAGAGAGCAATAGAGTCAGACTACATCCACTTTCCACATAGAGTTTAGAGCAGATAGCTGTCTTCAAAAATAAAAAATATTGTGTGTATGTGTGTGTTTGCGTGTGCATGGGTACATAAAATTGTGCATGAGATGAGCTGTACTCCTCATGGCCAAGAGAAGTGAACCTCACAAATCACATCCACATACTTATCATTGTAAAAGAGAGAATTAAGGTTGACACAAAGAGAAAGAGGGTTAGAGATTACACCAAGAGAGAATAAAAGAGATGTTTTTTTGTATGTGTGGTGTCAGTATAGTACTGTACAATGCGAAACGGAAAGATCATGGTCACGTAGATCAGACAGAAAAAGAGAGAGAGCGAGAAGACCTCAAGAGAAACGGGTCTAGGGGAGGGAAAAAGGAGAAGAACAATTAATGAAAAAATGTTAAGTTAATTAGAAAACCAGGGGCCAAGAGTCAATGGTAAAAAAAATCCAACATGATAACAGGTTGACATCGTGACAGAGACCAACAAACTGCAGAGCAACATGGTGGGTTCGGTGATTTTCCTTCCCCCTCGAAATGGTACTGTACATGTGATCATTATATAGCTGGAAGGAAATGAGTGGTCTTCCAACCAAACCAGAAATACCGTTGTTAATGGAACCCCGAGCAAGGATGAGGACTAATTAAAAGAGGGTGGACAAAATGAGAGTACTAAAATACCACAGTTGCTAGCTTGCAGACTCAGCCTATTATCATGTTAAGGAAATGTGAAACCAAAACAACAACAGTGAAAATTAATTTACTATCTCCATGACCCTACTTCTGACTTTATTTATTATGCCAGTAAACAGCCTCCTAATGAGTTTATGAGGACTCAATCGCTAGTTTCAAGTCTTCTTCAATACAGCGTAATGTTCATTTTGTAACTTATGGTCCCATTCAGAGTAAAATAGACAATAAAGCAGGGTATGCTTTAGGGCATTGCTATCTTGTGATTGACAAGTCATTGTTAGGTTTCATTTCCTTAGAATGATCCGTTTTTATATTGTAGCCCTAAATGGAAAAACCAAACATTGGCTTTAGAAAGGGGCTTTGTGAGTTTCACAGCCACCGTTTCTTCTACACCCTCTGAAGGCTGGGCTGTATTCAAATGGTTGCAATATGCAACTTCACTGCTAGATGCCACTAAATCCTACACATTGGTCCTTTCGAATACCCTTTTTTATTCCTGAGGTGGGATGTATACTGTAAAAAAACATTTCCTTTTCATTGTAAAAACATAAAAACTGTAAGAAAAAAAGTGTAGGCTTGTCAACTCTGGAAAACAGCCTCATTTCTCTTGCCATGTCTTGTTTGTTATCTTCCTACCTTTTTCATTTTCTGACTTAGGGAATCCAAAAAGCTGCCACAACTCTGATTTAAACCGTATGGTGTATCTTCAATTTCTCTCTTCACCTGCAGCCGCCATGTCTTCGCGCCTTGAAACAGCTACTGACATGAATGCTGAGGACACTGAACAAAGTCGAAAGTACATCACATCCTTTGCTGTTCAAAGACTATCACACGATCCATTTCTCACCGCTTTGGATCCTAACATATTTATTTGTATCACAATTTAACTGTGAAAAAAAAGCAGCCTCCTCATTAATTTGCATCTGGATATACATCTGATATCACAGAATGTAGTAGTTTCCACAGCCACAGGAAACATGAAACAGCGAACATCTGCCAATGTTCATTAACTTGAGAAGAAAAAAGAAAACAAGAAAATACAGCTAAATTGTTAAATAGATGTTGTGCAGGCTAAAGATAGAAGCAACAACATGAAGCAATAGTTTCTAAGGGACTGCTAAACATTAACTGATCAAGCATGTTTATTTCCTGATTTTCTGAATCGGACATGTAATGAAATTATTAATCATGTTATTGAATTATTTCAGGTCATTTAAAAATGCAGTGATGCAGATGTTCACCTTTTCTTTGTTCCAAATGATGGTAATAGTAAAAGTAATAATATTGGAGCACCTTGGTAACCAAATATTTACAGTACATGTTGCATGGTTACAACCATCACTGGTTCGATTATAGTTGGCATCCTTTGTTACATGTCATACTCCTTTCTTTCCTGTTCATTACAACTATCCAATAAAGGAAAAAAAAAAATCATCATAAAAATAATAATAATAATCTGAACTGTCACCTCGGCCTTTGGGAACTTGCAAAGGGCAGGGTGGTTATGAGTAGCTTAATACTGCTGCTTCATCCCTTTTCTGTCCTGCTACCAGAGCAGCACTTTTGCTTGCTCACCTTTGGCGCCAGTTAAAACTGCCATTACTCTAGTTTACAAATAGAAGGCTGCAAATCCTATTACATGTAATTCAATCAGGACCAAGTGAGTCACTAGGCAGAACTGTACATGTCTCATTGTGATTATGTGTGTATGTGCTCATATCAATGGCAATGGGTGTGTTGATATTGAGCTCAAGTTTGGTAACAGAAATTATGTAAATAGAGCATGGTGTGTGCAAATACAACCACCACTCTTGATCTGGATAGCACCTGATTATGACACTGTCCTTCTGTAGTAGCCGAGCTACTGACGCCAAAATAGTCATTATGTTTGCAGGCCTGCTCACACAGTCAGCAAAAGTGTGACGACGAATGCTTAATTCATGACCATTTGATGGTATTGTTTGCCTGACTAGCACAGCAAAGCTGCCCTGTCACACATTCTGTAAAGACTGTGTGATTAATAATGGACTGTAACAGTAGCTGTGTGTTTACACAGAGTGACCTCCTCCCATTGCCCACTCACGCTTCATTGGCCAAATTAGGTTTACTAATTGCTTGCTGCTGGTCATTGAATAAACATGTGGCTGCTGATGAGAGAATTCATGCCGAAAAGTAAAGTTGCAGTCGCCTTCTTACCTAGCAACAAGCAGAGGACTGTTGTCAGCGCAGGCTAACTTATCTCGATTACTCAGCACTGTCAACAAATCTCTGGCTGGGCGAAAGTCTTGGCAGTGCCGTGAGTTGATAGAGGAGGACATGCAATATCAGCTTAAGTCAAGTCTATTGATTTGCTCAGTGTTGATATCACACCCAGAGACGTTACTTATCAGGATCAAAGATATTTAACACAGCTTAGAGTATCATGTTTTAGTATTATTTACACTTAGTGGCCAGTTTATTAGGTGCATATACACTAGCTACAATAAATACCTGCAATAAATCCTACCTTCACAAAGGTTATTATGTTCAGTTTCTGTTGAAACCATTTTAGAGAGGTGTTGATTCATCTTTATAGTCCTTTTTACCACTTTACCTAATAAAACTTGTATATCGGAGACACTGCTGGGTGACATGCTTGAAGTCACAGCACTGATAACAATAATTTTCTGATACTCATTTGCTATATGTCGTAAAATCACACTGATATAAATGAATAAAAGAAAGAATGGATGAAATTATCTGTGCCCTGCTGTTACACATTACATAAAACATATGAGAAAAAATAAACTTAAATAACCAATTGTGTTTTTAATCAAAATTAGCTTGGGTTCCTAATAATTCTGACAGAATATGAAATGATAACGTGTGATAATCGTATCAACACAATACGATTGAACTGACAGTTAATGAAAAATAATATTGAATTGTCATCCAGCCCTAATGTCTCGAAATGTATTGCTGTTCAAGTGATACATGGATTGTCCTGTGTGCTATAAACAAGCTGTTGATATTAATATGAACCCTATCTCTCTTCGCCTCCTCCTCCTCCTCCCTCCCACTATTCTTTTCCATTTCTATCTCACCTCATTCTTGTTCTTCGTTTCTCTGATCTGATTTACCGTTATGAGAAGTGACTGTCAATCAGAATCTGGGCAATTCTATTACCTGAAACCCCTTATTGAAACTACATCCACTTTTACTGCGCTGACACACCAACCAACATCTGTGCACACACACGTTCATATATTCGCACACAGAGGCGCACGCAATATTGACACAGGTAGACGGCACACATGGATGAACACTCAGCAAGCAGACACGCAGGTTTAGGCACAGGACAGAAAGAAAGAAACAGACACACCTCTAGACACTTGTCATGGTCTTTCACTGTTCTATTTGCTCTCAATAAACCAAATCTCAGCATATTTTGGTAATGTCGCTCCAGGCAGGGGGAGGAGTGTCCTAGGAGCCCACTGCAGAGAGCCTCATTGCCAACCCACTGCGCCAACCCTGATGACATCGTCACTATGCACCATTCACCAGAGCAGGACCTGTCCTATTGTGACTGCCTCAGCTGTTCGTATTAAATACGTGACATTTGACGATAATACTGTCCAAAACAAATCACTTTAAACATTGATTGGAGCAACAGCAGTCAGTATGCTCATGTATCTCTAGTATTTCTTGATCACTGTAGAGGGTTTAAGTTTCACCCATTACAAAATTATGATTGGACAAAGGATGCAATTTGAAAAAAAAAAAGTGATTTGTCATTCAGGAAATGCAAATAACACAGATTACTAGTGAATGTATCTACTACTACCAGAGTATGTGGTTGCTTACTAATTTCTACCAGGAGAAAGTGTGTAGGAGGTAGGGGTCATATGTGAAGCAAGAAAACAGAAATAATGTAAGATAATTCCTTCCTTGGTGATTCTGCTGCAAGATTTACATTTTCAGATTAGTTTTTTTAAACCATCTGATGATCATGGAAATTCTCATATAGTGATACAAGTAGCCCATGATGTCATATGGTTTGTTCAAACTTTACTAAAGACAGTTACTATGTTCTTGGAAAACAGCCCGCAGCATCAAGACATTAAAAACATCATTCAGATTTCTCTCTTGAATCTAAAATAACTGTGAATATTTAGTTTAAAGATATCCTAGTGTTATGGGCATTCAGTTCTGTGTTAAAATTTTGTGGATTTGGATTTGTGGGTGTGTAGTTTTCTGCTCACATAATTGAAGGATATTTTATTCATATCATTATTCATGTCATTATTATACAACAGATGCTTTTCTGCCTACACTAGTGTCTTCAACTACTTTTTTTTTTTTTTGCTGTGTCCTTTTATCTCATCACTCTTTCTATCCTTAACAATATAATCCCATTGCCTTCCTCCTTCTCAATGTTCTAATGTTACCTTTAGCTCGTTCTCCCTTCCTATAACTCTACATACTTATCTACTTGCTTCCTTCCCTCACTCATTTTCCTGCCCATTTATTTCTAACCCTGTAAAGCACATCAGCAATGATTTTAACAACTCCTCAATCGGCTGAATTCTCAAAAATGTTTTGCCCCAACTCCCCAAATCTATTCTGAGTAACCAATTTACATAAGCACACCTGGCCAATACAATAAAGCCACCTTATGCAAATCCATTTAACCAGTTTCATTTTCTGCTTCTGTTGAATTTCTGTTGAAGTTCTTGTGCAGCAGAACATGCAGCAGCATTCATCAAGTTTGTAAAACTTGGTAAAGCTCTAAATATGGTTAAAGTAAATGGCTAAATGGTATTAGGAATACTAATCTCTATAAACATGCTCACCCATTTATTTTTCAGTATTACATAGTATGAATGTTACATACAAGAATGTATTTTTAATGGCCTGAGCTTCTCTCAAACGTATGATGTACTCAATTTCATCATAATGAGCTTAAGCCTTCTAATGTCCTTTGAGTACTACAGTCTTACTTCAGACAAAACACTAAGCCTTGGTAACTCGACATCCTCTAACTTTGGAATGAAAATGAACCTGAATATGGTTAATTCTATCGTGAAAGAAGGGTGAAAGATAATACTCCTGATGTCTGCTTGTGAACCATATGTAGACATGTCTCAGATAGAGAATAGCTGTATCTAGCTCACTTCACTTGATAAATCACTGCAGTACTTAAACTAGTGCCAGTATGCAGGTTATTATGCATACAAAAACACACCCATCTGAGAAAATGTAACTCTATTTTTCAGTTACATATATCAGGTAACAAAATGTTTTCTGACAACAGATATATTGATCACTCTTCTGCCTATACTGACACACACAAACGCACATAGCGTACATACTCTCAAGGAGACACACATGCCTACACACCACACACTGGAAAAAGGCACCTCCCACAGAGAGCCCACATAACCGCAGTCGATCAATAGTGTCATTGGAATGTTTAACTTTGAGCCCCCGGAGATCAATACAGATTTCTTAACAGGAACAAAATATATATTTCTGTCAAATAATGATGTGTTGCTACAGTGGAAAGCAGTGACTATGATGTCGGGTCAGCCACAGCAGACAAACAGAAGGGAAGGAGACAGCGTGCTGGCTTTAAATTGCCTGTTTTTTACACGCTGCACCACCCTTGAGAGACTGTGTGAGAAAAATTCAAATCTGGTGGAATTGTGAAATACACTTGGTTATATGTGCAGCACTAACAGTAGGTCTCACATTGTGTCATAGGACTTACTATGGGCCACTTATGAAACGGAAATGGAGCGCAATAAATTCTTGCAATGCCTATACAGCATACAGTATTAATATAGCTACAAAGATAGGAATATATAGAGGCGAAACGCTTCAGTACTAATATAGCTACAAAGGAAGAAATATATAGAGGAGAAATCCATTAGAAAAGCAATAGGGGATAAAAACAAAGATAGCCCATGACAGAAGATGACAGGTGGACGTTTAAAGCCCTGGGAAGAAAAGAAAGAACATTCAGATGGGCTGTGAAGGACAGAGGAAGGGTGAATTGAATAAATAAAGGCAGAAATAAGGGAGGAAAAAAGGTCCTCTAGACAGAAGGCGATGGAGGGCGAGGCAGAATGAGAAACAGCAAAATAGAGAAGAGTGTGTATGTGAGAGCGTGCAATTGAGAGAGAGACAGAGCCAGTGACAGACCACATGGGAGCAGACGAAGGTGTGTGCAGCATGTCAATACAAATGCTAAGTCACTCAAGGGCTTCCATCCAGGTGAAAACTTAGCGTTGCTTCACAGTCAGGCATTCGTTAGAGAGATATAGGGAAAACTGGTGGCTTAAGATGGAGGGAAAAGTACAGGATATCAAATATCTACATTTGGCTGAGCTTATCATGTAATCAAGTCACATTTTGTCTCTTTTCATCAGCTATTCCCTGTGACATCAAACACCACTGTGCACCTTTACCCTTCTCCTCAACATCCAGCCTCCTATTCTCCATTTCTTCCCCTCTTTCAAATATTCAAACAATGTCACATCTCCCTCTGTCATTATCTCTTTTTTTCTGTTTCTTTCAGCAGAGAAACCACTCTGTCCATCTACTACGCCAGCAGGGCCAGCAGTGTGGCTGCCGCAGCATTACTGATTCTTCACTGCCATGGCCCTAGGTTCCCTAAAGGCATAACAGGAACCCTGGGTATTTATGAGGGTGTAATCTCCTACCTGGGTTGCACTCACACGTCCTCTCCCATCCCTGTGACCGGGTGACCCAGGGGATGGGCCGCTGGACGGACAGTTCTGAGCCTGCAACATGACAGCCGAGCAACATGAAATGACAGGGCTGAAAGTAGGATGAGAAATGGGAGATGAGAAGTGGAAGAAGGAAGACCCCTGCCTGGAGACACACTATAGTAGTGCCACAGGTTTGTGTAGTAGATACACTATCTCTGGTTATAGATTACTTAGACAAATATCAGTGTTACTTACATTTGCAGTCAAGGTGCATCTGTCGTGTCTAGTAAATATTTTCATTTCATTTGTATAATGTGAATTGCAAATGCATTTCTTTTTAAATATGCCGTAATTATACATAATAGTGTAGTGAGATTAACTGCTTCCTCCAAAAAAGACCACAAAACAATCACGGATGAATAATATCCAGTGGCAAAGGCCAGGTAATGTATTTACAGTACATAACTATGTATTCATGTATGTATAGTTTTCCAGTGTGTCTCTAGAAAGAGGAAGGGAGGGATTGAGCAGATGAGGGGTAAAGGATACATTCGTACGCCGCCTGATCTGGAGCCAATGGCCAGGATCTTCTGCACCGGGTCAAAAGCCAAAGCAGTAGGCTGGTAAGGAAAACCATGACGCACCGTCTGCAAGGGAAAAAAACAGAGCAATATTTTAATTAAACAAGGAAAAACATTTTAGGACCATAGGGTAATTAAATGATTTTATCATTTAATAACTTTTCCTGCCCCTACGACATTCAACTGTGTAATGAATCCAGTTGAAGCTTTGTCATTTTGGAAAGCTAACTGTTCATTTTCTAAAACTATGACCTTTAATTCTGTCAAAAAATAGATGACTAAATAATGTTGTAAAGACACATGCCTAATATTACTTGTATTTGCACACCATTTTAACATTTGTCAACACAGAAAGCATTAAATATGCATCAGCATTTCAATGAACAGAAAGCTTATTGAAATTCAAAAACCTTTACAAGGTCAACACTCTTCTACTAATAAAACATGGTGACTTCACTCTGTGTAATTAACAAATAAACTGCGGCTTCTGTTAATGTTGCATCTGGAATAAACTGAATTGCCTGACAAGGCAAAATGACACCGTCTATCCCACTCCGAGATGCACTGCATTCACTGCAGCTGTCTGCCATTAGTAATGTTAAATATCACAGTAGTGCCTCAGTTCAGTTTGCCTCATGCTATAGATAGGAATGAAAACTTTATAAATATCAGATCATAGTTTAATTGTCTTAAAAAAACTAATGAATACCAGTAAGTAAGAAGCTTCAGTTCTGAACCCAGAATTAAGTCATCAGTGGTTTGTTAATAATATAACACTCATTGTTGCCCAACACCCACACCTCATCACCAGCACAAACACCTTTGCTGCCTGAACTGCTGTAACAGGGGTTTTTGTGCTCTCATTAATACTGAAGAGTCATGGATTTAGAAAGATAAAATGAGAGTCTGTGGATGAATTAAATGGTTATAAAACACAGAATGAAATCACTCAATGGTGATTAGAGTCGACAGAGGAAAAAGAGAAACAACACAGAGATACTGTGAATCCCATTGCAACCACAGGGCACAGCATGGGTCTGTGCTTCTGTGTCTGTGTGTGCATGCTTGGCACATATTTCCCATTCATATTCAATAAACAAGAGCTTCTGTGTGTGAGTCTATATTGCTAAATGTTTAAAATTACTAATATTATTTACACATATTGCATATTTATGAGTACAATACTATGGTGCATGACATGTTCAATTCATGTTATATTTAGGGTAAATGGACGAGTGTGTGTGCGTGTGTGTGTGTGTGTGTGTGTGTGTGTGTGTGTGTGTGTGTGTGTGTGTGTGTGTGTGTGTGTGTGTACACTGCTGTAGCATACCAATTAAGAGTACCTGACCTTCAGATACACATATATCTGTCACTCCACTAATACATTCACAGCGGGTTTTCACTGCTACATTTAGGCCAGTGAGTGCCTTGCATACAAATGGAGTCGTGAACAATGACATAGATCATTTTTAAGAGATAAAAACAGTAAACTTAGCATCATACAGTGCATGTAATCTGCAGAAAGATGGCCTCATTAAGATTCATATATTAGCTACATTTGCTTGTTCTATTTTAATCCCTTTGAATTCTGTTTTGAAAGTACATAATATACTCAGTCCCTCAGTTTAAGAATGGGCTCACACTGCAAACAACAATTTCCGGCATTCTCCTGTCAATTTTTAATTTTAATTCATTTAATTTTTAATGTGACTTGTGAGACAATTAGCCAGCAAACACTAATTAGAAATCTTGAGCGTTGTTAATGTTGCTGCTCTGTTTATCTTTTAGAGCGTTCTTCACACCGCAGTTTGAAGTGGAACGGACTGAACTTTAATTGAAAAAATAGGCCCAAAAAAAACCAGTCATGAATTATAAAGTATCATAACATGTGCTTCTTTTATTATAATGCCTGAATGTTAAAACATCAAAATAAGCTCTTTTATGCAGTCAACACTGAATAAATGTATTGCTTAGTACATGTAACTCACAATAATGCACATAATCTGGAAGGCTTTAGGCTGTAACATTAAGAAATATACCATGAACCATGATTTAATATGTGCTTGCATTAAACAAGATGACTTGATGCCAAAAGTAACAAAATTTTAAAGGGTTCAAAAGTAGGACAAAGTTTATAGAATGGGCACTGACACGTGCCTTCACCCTATCGTTAAGAATCACTTGCCTCCCCCTTCACCACTATTTTTTTAAAAGGGCAAAGAGGAAGTGTTTATCCAAGGTGTCAGGCAATAAATGTTTGAGCCCTTGACAGCAAAGTGAGCTGCAGACGATCCTGGCAGTGATGTGTCAAACTGACACCCAAAAACACTTCTCTGACTTTGACTCTGATCAAAAGGGGAATTTTATTAAGCAACCCAATTGCATCAGCAAATGATTCCGACAAAAAAAAAGAGCCACATTCATACAGAGAAATCATTCATATATAATGGCTGTGCACACACGGTGGACAAGCACATACATAGAATAACCTGGCCAGACACACACTTCATCCTCCAGGTCTTGCCACCAGGTCCATTTAGGTTCCCTAGTCCAACTCTGGTGCACTGTTGCTGGGATACAGGAGAGCCACCCCCAACATATACATACAAGAGAGCCAAGAAGTGGATGAGAAGAATTTACTCTGGTGAATCTCAGAGCTGCTCATATATTTTTTAAGACCAAAGCCATAAAGCCATTTTTCTCCCTCTTTCAGTAATGGTGTTTGTACATGTAGTATATGTGTGTGAGAACAGGCACCCATCTATCTATCTATCTATCTATCTATCTATCTATCTATCTATCTATCTATCTATCTATCTATCTATCTATCTATCTATCTATCTATCTATACACACATATAACAACACAGCTTAATTCTTTTGTGGTTTTCCATTGTCTAGAATAGAGGTACCTAATTAAGTCTTTTTCAGTAACAATATTTTAAAGTCTGATTAGGGAGCTGGTTACCAACATAGGTTACCAACTTATCCCAAGATTACTCCACAGTCAGAAACAGTCCAAAAACTAACAAGGGAAAATAAACACAAAGTATTAATCAAATGTATGTTTGTTGAAGCAGCCAAGATGTACATTTAGAAACACAGTCAGCCATACAGGAACTGTTAACCTGCTGCAAAGGACCTGCAGTTATGGCTGCCGGAGGCTGCATTACATCAACTCCGCTCTCCATCTACTTCCTCCCCTTTTTCTCTTCTCCCCTGGTGTGTTGTTCCCTGTCCTCCACACATACACAGCCTTTATGCACACAAGCCTGATGTTCAATCAGATAACCCCACACAGACGTTCCCAACCCCCAAAGACTAGCACTACCTCATACCACCCACCATCCTCCCTCTCCACACAGCGTTCAGCTGCAGAGCTGGTCTAGACCCCAGGTTCTATAAATAGCAAGCAGCACCCATGTCTACCACTGCCAGCAAATTGTGCATTGAGCAGCTATATCTCCAACCACGGATCAGCACAGTGAATTATGACATTAAATTCTCAAATATATCTTTATGTGACTGCAGTAATTGTCTATAATATTAATACTAGTATAAAGGTACAAAAGATAATACTTATTTAACACTAGTGTGGTGCCGCTTATTTAGGATCATAGAATCTTTAACATTTGCTTTTACCATTTGGTATTGAGTATCAGCATTTAACATCCAGCCTGTGCATTTTTCATTTCTCTGTGTGCCTGAGAGTGTGTGAAAATGAAACATTACTTGTACTTATTATTACTTATGCAATAGTTTTTCTCTTCTCATGCTTTCTTGTTAGCAAAGACTAATGTATAAAATGTTAGCAGGCTTCAGGTCCTTAGACATAACGAATCATCACATATGCCAATTAAAAATGACACATGTGGTCTGTGTAAGATTATATTAGTTAACAATACCCTGACAAAAAGGCAAAATGTTTGTTCTCTTGAGAGCTGTAACTGAAAACTGAAAAGAATTACTCGTGTACCAATCTATGTTTTAAGGAGTTCAAGAAGACCAACAGTGTTGTGAACATTCACACACTGACCTTACATATGATCATAATGTAAAGACATAATAACAATGAGCACTATCAGTACCAGATGCATCCAGGTTGCTAGTTTCCTAGTTTCACATTATATATTATTATCAAAGAAAATGTCCACTATATCATCAGTAGAAGTATTAAAGTAAAATTTCCCCACTTTATTTTAGATTTAGATTTATAGATATCAGCAAATTAAAAAGGCCATGTCAGGAGATAAACTACAAAGAAAGGGAGAATTGTTTTGATAATTATAAACTTTATTTTTGATAAATGTATGACTTTTTAAGAGTTAGTAAACAACAAACAAAGCTAATTTATTATAAAACTGAAAAAGATATTACACACAAGTTGCTCTTCATCATCACTGAAAAACACATTTGGCTGATGTTTGTGTCATCCAATCCATGTTAAGGTCACATGAGTCATTCAGCAGGATGCAGTGACCATAGTTGTGTTAAGTAAATAAAGAACAGACCAGGTCTCATTGAGTGATGAACCTGAACTTATGCTCACTAGCCACTTTAAGAGGTACACTTGCATAGTCTAATGCGGTCAGTCTGCACTGTATCGTCATAAATGTGTAAATTCAAATATATGTTTTAGCATTGAGTTCATAGTCAGTGGTGGTGTTGTGAAAAGGACAAAACAGCTTTCAATATAAAGTAGTCCAGTACAACACCACCTTATGCCTGAAAATAAACATCATTACATTTTAACATATCAATATGAACAAGAGATGTACCTCAGTAGTCCCTTATTATATTCATGGCAGTGAAGGATGATTCTTCACCAGATAACTAAATCCTTATGTTTAAACTGAACTAAAGTGGCATGCTGACACTTTCTACGCTAGGCCTGTCACAACTGAGGAGGGGCCATATCCTATATGCATTACATTAAGGATAATGCCACTATGACCACTATATTCCACTATCAGAATTAATGAATGATGTGAAGGCCAGAACTGGCCGACGGTTGTAAGTTTGGAGGGGCAACGTACAGTTGCCATCCTGTGAGGTTCAGAAGATGAGACACTGGAGGAATACACTCAGTGTTATGAGATATATTTATGAGATATTCAGATTTTGTTTTTATTCAGTTTATTTCAGTGCATTCATTTAGAACAGTTTCACTGTAAGTACTTAGTTGGTGTCCTACATCAAGAATTAATGGACAGTTCACCCAGACCATGGTATGAATAAATGTAATTCCCTTATCTAAACATTGTGTCTCTGTAACTCTTCAGATCCACACTGAGAGACGTAGTCAGAGAGTTGAAACTGGCCCAACTTACTGATTCATTACTTCGGCCCTTCAATATGGCACACAGCACTACATGGTGACACCACTACAGAACCTCAGCAGATAGGCCTACTGTTGGGATAGATGAGCATTGCACTGACCTGACTCAACAGCCTGACCTTGATGGTGGTTGAATACATTTACCTACACAACTACAAAATCACAAAGGAAGCGTTGTGCACAAAGAGCAAGAATAAATGGAGGAATGGATGAAGAGGCCACTTGTAATGTGCAGTTTGAAGCAAGAGCACTGACAAGTGGTGAATTATGCATAGTGAGAGTAGCATGTGTGTGGACAGTAGAGAAAAGCCAAGGGAAATGGAAATGATGGAGAGAAAGGCCACAAAGAGAGGCTCTTTATTCATTGTACAAATAGAAAAAAAATATTTTTAATCTCAACATAATTTAAAATGTGTTTTTTGTGAACATTGGATAAAATGTGCCAGATTTGAATTTAGTCTTCAGAAATAACACAGGGAAAACATTAGCTATAGCTAATTAGCTTATTACATTTAACTCTACAGTAACTCTCCACAACAAGCATTCATATCCAAAACATTTTAAAATCAGCTGCAGGTATGTTTTGTGGTGAGTTAGCTTTGCATTCAGAAATGGCTACTGGCCATCACACATGCAAGCTTCCTAGAGAATATTATTTAATCTTTTAGGGATGCTGTAATGGTTGTAGTCACTAACATTTAAAAGTATTTGCTTGTCAGCCTGTTAGTCCTTTAGCTAGGCACTTGGCTTCAAATTGCAGTTAGGACACCTCTGGGTTTAAGCTTACTATAAGCTACCACTTGGCTGTTAACATTTTCTAACTCTAAAAATAATGCTAAAGATTGCTATAATATAGTGTTATATAACTATAACACAAACATTTTCAATGAAAACACTTTTAGTAATTTTGTTTTATCATTTGCAGTTTGCATTTCCTGTAATATTTTGTTTCAGTATCAGCAAGCTACATGGTCATGCTCATGCACATAGCGCAATCAATTTCTTATTTGGAATAAACCTGCCTCCTGCATGAATAGAGTCGGTCTTCTCTACTGTATTTTAATGTTGGTGATAATTGTGGTACTTGGAGAGCCTAATGTTTTCTGAGGTTGTGTGCAGTGTAAAAAGTATGAGAAACAGTATTCTTGATGAATATAACCCACATGTGAGCATTTAAAATCCAAACGGGAGTGTTTCATTGTTGCCATGACAATATTGTATGTAAATCAATTTAAATGGAGTAAAATGTTCTCTGTTGGTTGCATCACTCTGCACAACTGGCTATACAACCCAGTCAGCCAGGTATTATTAGAGCACAGACAATTTTGAGATCATTGTACTTGCAAAACAATTATACACAGTAAAAACCACCCAAGCAAATGCCGATCTTTTGTTTTGTTCAATGAACGTGTGTTTCAGTCATGTCAAAATTCGTACTGTCAGCAGTAAATGGAAACCTGCTGAAATATGACTTACATATTTTGGTAGACAGTGGCCATAATCATGGTATTAGAATTTGGTCAACTAGAAATCTGAGATAACATAAACATACATGTGTCAAAGCCTGTGTCTCCTTGCATTACTCTATGAACATATTGTACATTCAGTTTGTCTGTGTGTGTTGTGTGTTCCCTGTGTGCATACAGATTGTACCTCCGCATCACCCAGGTGTTTTAGCACCTGTCCCCTCAGGCTAAATGTCAAGATAAGAGACAGTAGTGCAGAGAAAAGTAGAGTATTCCCATCACATACATCTTTTCCGATTTACAGAGACTTTAAAGAGTCAAGGCGCCCATCAGACAAACAAAGATAAACAAGGCGTACCCCAGCAGTTTTTGAAGGGAGATATTTTGAGGTTGCTCTAAAATTCCTTTGATCTAGTTGGTAGCTGCCCAAACTAAAACAGAGGCAAATCTGAACGTGGGTTAGAGAGACGACATTGAAACACGGTGGTTACACAACAAAGCGCAATCCAATTCATCCCATTATTGTTATTATTTATTATTTAGCCCAAGATATTGCATAAAGCTAATATAGTTTTATATATATTTATTATACACTGCATTAACAAATTTTTATTATTTTTGACTGACATATTATCACCTCATTAATTTAAAGTAGCTCTGTTTTGGTCTCCACCAACTCTCTGAGGGAAACATCTGGCTTTCTAGCTGCTACTCGATTATATTCACCAGGTGTTCAAAAACAAGCTAAAGAGCTTTTTGTATAAAATTGCTACTGCTGTAAACAACGCTGATGAGAGGTGTGAGAGTGAAAACATTAAAGATGTGATCTATAAAACCAAAAGATAGAGCTGAAAGACACTAAAACTCTCTGCAGAAGTGAGGGGGAATTGCAGATGCAGCTGATAATTGTCTGTGTATTTTTTATACAAGTGAAACCTTTCACATTACATACAGTCATCTGACCCATAAAAAAATATGGATGAGAGCAGCTTTAAGCTTTTGTTTTAACCTGTAAGAGCTATTTTGGGCCTACCACATGAAGACAATTTAGATCATTTATAAAAAAGTGTTCTTAATTGATTTTCAGTACTGACACATTTTATTGCGATTTGTGACCTTCTAGTTCTCCAGCCAGACCAAATCATAAGCTAGTGACACTACCTAGACAGCGTTATCTTCTCTGAAAACCTCGCTTCATTGACATGAAAATACAAAGAAAAACACCCACACTGTTTCATTGACAGGTGACCAGAGCCACCACAGGAATGACTGTGTGGCACCAATATTTGAGAAAACAAAAACTAGTTATAACAAATGCAGTCTGTGCTGTAGCAGGCAAGCCTGAGCATGATCTATTGTTATTAAAAACCCTTTGTGTTTTTTTTTTTTTTCCAATGTCTTTTGCATTGAATAAAGTAATTCAAGGTTTTCAGCCAAAGGATGAAGGGACTTTCATTCATCACTGAGGCTGAGGCTGAGGCTGATCTAATAAGCACTTCCTCCATGCGCTTGCTGCTAGGCACATGAATGCACACACACACAGAGAACAGCACACGCATGTGAGCAGGGCAGGCAGTGTGAGAGCTTAGAAGTATGAAAACGAATGAATGAGCCTGGATAAGCTTCTCTCCCTGCTGACTGGGCTCATTGGTATGAGAGCTGCAGACTATACAGTGTTATGTGTGTGGCCAGAGGCAGTGGGGGAGATACACTTGTATGTATGTACTGTATGTGTTTGCTGTGTCTGTGAGCATGTATGCATTTATACTGACTCAAAATACTGTATGATTGTTGTTTTTGTTTGGGCAGGATGATTACGTATACCCACACATAGGTGCAGCACACCGTCATTTTTTTTCATCTGGCATCATTTAACACAGACCCTTTAAGGTTCAAATGTGATGAATGTTTAGCAAGTGTCTCTTCAGATAAAAGCGTGGGCTTAACAGCCACATATAGCCTGCATAATTTCTATTACATAAGTGCAAGGCAGTAGACCTCTTGTTTGTGCGTGTGTGGAGGAGGAGGAGATTGTTGTGATTGTACGCTGGGGCTTCATGTCGTGCTTTCATGCAGCCGTGGGGTCAGAAACCAGCTATGTGTGGATGTACTGCATATGTGGTTTAACCTTTTAACCGCAACAGCAGGCTTGTCAGCGAATCAGTCATGGCATCAGCATCGTGCTGATTGATGGACAAAATAGTCACATGTTACCCACATCAAGGTAATTGTAACTTGTCACTCTGCCCCCTCATGATCACTGAGAAGAACCCACATTCGTTTTTTTTTTTTTTTTGTATGGGTTCAATAGATGCTTAATTTATGTATGATGGTAAATTTGAAACTAATTTAGATGTCATCTGTAGTTGTCAGACTGCAAGCTAATGTGGTTAGCTTGAGTGATTAGCTTGCACACTTTCATGGCACTGTGGTCTGATGTACAGCATTTTAAAACTGAATGAACTAATGAGTTAAAATTGCATTTTCTTTGTCCATTAAGCAAAACTTATTGTGGTAGAAAATTGATGAACTCATTTGTTGAATAACCCAAAAGAGGCACTGTGACCTTTGCGCCAGAGGAGGTTCAGGCTAGTCATGAAGAGAATTAGACCTTAGTGTGTTTCAAGTTCTTCATATGTGCTGTGTTGGAAACTGGTTCCTACTGGATTTTGTGGTTAAGGGAAGAAGACAAGTTACATTGCTCCTCTTTTTGACCTTGTTCTGCAGAGTTGTTGACCAGTTGACACCATACGTATTGTATTTGCTCCTTATACTATTGCATGCATGTAGGAACTTTTTGACTGAATTTCGAAAAGAAAAAGTACCATAAATGAACCTTGAATCCTTTAACAAGCTGTGTTTCTATTATATAAAAAAATAAAACTCCAGCTCCTACATACACCCTTTAGATACTTTTAGAGAGACATTCAGTAGATGAGGTTTGTCAAGTGCTCGAGAGTAGCACTTAAGAGCAGAGGGATCCACTAACCACTCAAAGAGGCAAGGAAGAAACTGTCTGTTGGTTTAAAGCTTTGCAGTGCTGCAGTTCCAAGTGAGTTGTTTTCCATAATAAAGTTTCCACTCAGCAGTCTTAGTCATGCACTAAAACACTGTGTTTTCATTGTTTTTGCTTATATTTTCTCAAACAGTAAAGTGCACAGATATGGAAATAAATGTGTGAAAGCGTGGATTACTGAAATAGATCTTTCTCTGCAAGTAGCGACGTGATGGAAAAAAAGTCAAAGGATGGAGGAACAACCGAAGACATCTGGGACACCTCATGATGCTCCAACAGAAAGTCTTTTAAATGTTTTTGCCCTCCCTCACCAAATATGACAAATTCCACAATGTGTTTGCGATGTTGACCAACAGGAGCACAGAACACTTTTACCTTTCCATCAGGTTTATTAAATGTAGTGTTTGCATTGTGAAACGTACCATTCAACAGATTTGTGCTTGACAGATGCTCATGTGAAACTGGCCTATTCCTCTTGTCTCTTTTAAAGTGTGCTGACAAACATCGGGTTGCTGTGGGTGTCCATGTTTTCCCAAACAGATGGACTGAGACATATTTAGATCGGAAGTCGGGAACCCACTCGGAACTATCAACTCCTGACTTGCAATTGACTGCAGCATAAGTCATGGAATGAATTTATGACTCTATGACTCTAAGTGTGAGTGTTTTTTCTCAGTCAATGTGTTTTACTCATGAAGACAATTTGCAGGACATCTTTGTCATTTTTAAGCATTTACTGCCTTTTAAGATGATTGATTTCTCCAATCTTCTCTCCCACCAGGCTTGAACATTCCGTAGCCACGGAAACACGATCATAAGAAATGCTGTGTGGATTGTGTGGCGCATTGAAAGTTGCCTAGCAGGGTGTTCCTTCATAACATTGTCACTTGAAGTTAAAAAACAAAAAAAAAAGTTTTCTGTCAAAAAAAATTTGACTAGGATTTTGTTCTCTCAAGGAGCCACACATTACACAAAAGACGAATTACTGCAGTGGTTGATCAAGTGAATGAAAACAGACTTTGTGAGAGCGAAGTGATATAAAATTGAAATGAAGGGCTGTTTGAAAAGCTCACTCCATTATATTTGCACAGCGTGAGGTGAGGCAGGCAGTCTGTCGTCACCTACAGACAAAATGGACAAAGCATTTTGAAAGCCCACACAAAATCCTGAGCCGGCAATGTCTCTTCCTCAAAGGCACACAGAAAAAATAATATATAGTATCTTCATATCATACAGATTCTGTCTTAGTGAGCTCTTAAACGGCTCAAGAATGTTTTTTTGTCTCATGCCACATAGCCAGACACATGAATCCTAACATGACATTTTGTCAAATATTCTGCTGCTGTTTAATATTATTGTAATGTGTAATTCATATAATTCATCTAATTTCTATTCAAAAACAGGACAAGAACAAAAAACTAAAAAACAGTGAGTAAGGCAAATGACTCCATGAGCTTAAAGAAAGCTTTAGTACTACCTTAAGTGATTTGTTGGGATGGACGGTGCGCACTGAACGCACACACACAAACACAAGCACTGTACTTCTTGAAAATATGTCTACCTCTGTCTCACTTGTATACAGTTTACTGAACATTTCTCTTCTCTTATTGCTTTTCCCCATCTCCTCTTCTCAGCCTGACATCAACTCCTCCTTAATTGATCTCACACTGTGGCTTCTGACAGGCAGTTGACACATGGTAATGTGAGACTAGCTGGAAGTCAGCCCACTGAATCATTGCACGCATGGAGATCTGGTGAGGGAGTGAGGTGATGTCATCTATACAAGCCCATGTTTCACACTGTCAGAGGAAGGAGACAGGGGTGGGGCAAAATCTTAACTTCCAACAATGAGTTTAATAAAATGTTTTCTTCAACGAATTATGTGCGCTTTTCTATCTGATAAATTATGTTAAAACCATTTTGCCAATGGCTAATTACTGATAATTTCAGCATTTATTCACTACCATACCTACTCCACTACGTACCTACGGCATTTGTCTCTGCAGTGTGAAGTGGCTGTTATGTTGTTCAAGAGTAGGCTTAAGACATTCCTCTTTGATAAAGCTTATAGTTAGGGCTGGATCAGGTGAGTCCTGAACCATCCCTTAGTTATGCTGCTATAGGCCTAGACTATCGGGGGATTTCCCATGGTGCACTGAGCTACTCTCTTCCTCTCTTTTTCTGCACTCATTCATGTCCCTTTAATGCATGTTACTAACTCCACTTCTTCCCGGAGTTCTTGTGCTTTCTCGTCTGCAGGTTCTCATGGATCCTGGTGGAGCCTCCTGCCATGGTCCTGCTGACTGCCATGCCAATACTGTTGTTGCTGTGCACCTGTCTGTCTGTCTGTCGCTCTCTCTCTCTCTCTCTCTCTCTCTCTCTCTCTCTCTCTCTCTCTCTCTCTCTCCACCCCAACTGGTCGAGACAGACGACCACCCACCTAGAGCCGGAGGATCTGTCCTAGGTTTCTGCCTTTTAACAGGCAGTTTTCCTTGCCCTTGTCGCCAAGTGCTTGCTCATGGTGGTACTGTTGGGTCTCTGTAATTAATGTTAAAGAGTTCGGTCTAGACCTGCTCTATTTGAAAAGTGTCCTGAGATAACTTCTGTTATGAATTGGCGCTATACAAATAAAATTGAATTGAATTGAATTGAATGTTTTGTTTAGTACACCATTGTAAATATTCAGTGTCAATATGAGAGTTGGTGCTTGCGTGACAAATTCACATAATTCTTCGATTGGAAAGAGATTTAGATCCGCTCCAAAATGTAATGGGTTCTTCTTTGGTGCATGCTACACCCTTCCACCAAGTGTGTTTTTCTTTAATCCTGCTGACAGACAAAATCCACACATAAACCCAAAACAGCACCAAAAACAGCATAACCTCCTTAGCAGAGGTAATTATGTTTCATTATGTGGGAGCCATGAATGTCTGTACAAATTTGGTGCCAATCCATCAAGTAGATGATGAGATATTTCACAGGGTGAGTGAAATGTTTGACCTGCTGATGCTGAAGTCAAAAGGCTTCATCCTCTAGGGAACGTGGATGTCTGTACCATGATTTTGTGACAATCCATTTAAAAGTTGTTGAGCTATTTCAGTCTTGACCAAAGTAGTAGATTGACCAACCAACTGCTATTGCCATCCTTAGATCATAGCTCAAAACTCTCAAATTCTTAATAATAACCCTACATTGGACATACATTTTTGTTCCTGAAGGCCTGATTACAAAAATGTGGCACAAACAACTAAATTATTCTGTAAAATTACTGGTAATTATATCTAATTACCTAATCTATGGACATAGAAAGGATGTTTTTACAATGCAATCTAATGTAAAATGTGATTGTGCTGGGGTTATGGGTAATCATACATTCCCTTTTAAGATTAATCGTTTATTAAAGGAGATTAGAAATGTGAATGGGGTCAAGATGTCCCAGTAGTGCACATTTTAACAAGCTCCAGATCCAAAAATATTAAAACACTTAAAACCTAATTGAGTTCACACATGAATTTTCAACTGCAATGATCTGAGACCACCAGTAAAACATTTCCATTTTTCCAAACAACATTTTCATTTCTCCAAACAACTCATTTTTATGTTTTCCTGACAACTGAGTTATTGTGGCCATGTGAATAATGATTGCTCTCTAAGAAGCAACGGTGAAAGTATACTTTGATGTTGTTATAGCACCACGAGAGCACCTCTTAGGAAAGAGCTCACTGTGGATGTTCTGGTCATACAAAGTGTTGCTGACACTGACACTGAAGAACATCACAGTGCAAATATGCATGCGTTATGTTCAGTTTCTCTTGATTTTGTATTTAGAAAGTAGTTTTTTTTGCAGAAACAAGTGTGAGCGCAGAATCTTTGTAGCTTTTTGATGTAATAATTGATTTTCCTAGGTTATACCTAAGTAAGTATGTATGTGGTCATCTGTCAGACTAAGGCAACATTTATATACTAATCATATTTTTTCAGCTGACATTCGTCTGTGACTAAGAGCCTATTATGAAATTCAAATTACAGTAATGGGGTTAGAACCATTTTCTTTACAGCGACAACTAGGACCCAATATGGAAAACATCACTTTTCATTGATTGCAAATTCTATAGTCAGTACTCCACTTGAGAGTGGGGATGGGGTAAAAGAAAAAAAAAAAAAGTGGCACATGGAATATGAATGAAGTCAGATGAGGTAAAGACTTCCCAGAATGCAAATGACAGTCATTATGACAGACGCTGGCAACGATTAGCATCAAACATCTGGCTGTTAGTGGTTTTCCAACTGTGAAGAGCTTCTATTTCAGATATACAGGCTGCATACAGCCTTTTTATAATTCAGCTCAATAGCCCTATTGCAAAGCTAATCATTTCAATATTTTGTTGACAGAGGGTGATTTTTTAATTCTGTGGTAATTTGTAATGCTCCACTTTGTGTTCTTGTTATACTTGATCACTCTACATTTGGGGCACATTATTTTAGCGGAGGCAACCTGCGAAGACAACTTGACATATCTTTTTTAAAAGGTTTTAAGTTGATTTTGATTTTGAACTTGTTCGCAAACAGTTGCCTATTTACACATCCAGCAGATACAGAGAAACATCCACCTGATGAATGTAAGTCCAGTATTCACTATCCTTTTAGCTCTATTTTCGTATCCAGTAACTCAGCTAAACAGCTAGTCACGAACTGTCTACTGGTTGATGCTGAGCAGGTAGTGTTGCCTACAGTGAGTTCTTAGGGCTTTTTTGCTGAAACAATCTGTCTGCTGTGGTGAGAATCAACCAAGACAGTAAAGTTGTGGGCTGAATACTAAAACAATGTGCTCAAAGACACTAAAAAGTAAAGCTAACTAAACCCTAACCAAGGGAATTCAGAGTCAAGTGATCCGTTTCACATACATGTGATCCATTGTTAATGTAAAAATTCCTATTGTTTATTTATTTTTTTTAAATAATTTTGAGGACTGCATAATTGGTGGCTCTTTTGAATGTATCTCTAATTTTACTTTTCTAACCTGCCCTTGCCACAGGACACCCTTGTGGTGAAAGTAAGAACAGCACAACCAGAGTGAAAACTACTTTGAACTGAGCTATCAGTGAAAGCACATAAAGAACAATAATGATCAGCCTTAATTGTGTAGTAAAATGGTTATTTTGTCTTCTCCCTGTAGGAATCAATATTACCTACAGAAAAAAACCTTGAATTATGCGAGGCATAGATTAGCTAGTTGCTGACTAAGGTCTTTGGTTCCTGCAGAGTGTTCAGTGGGGCATTCATGCTACAAATGTTGTGTTCCACCTTAAAAGTTAGACTCCTAGTTAGGCATCTGGAGATTGTTCTGTCATGTTGCGTGCTGGAAATATCCATTTGAGATAGGACACAGAGGGATACCCCTGATTGGTAACAATGTTTACATACTGCATGCATAGCACTCAAATGAGACTCCATTGGAATGAAGCATGCATCATTACACCACCATCAGCAGAAGCTTGTAACAGTCACACAAGACAGAACGGATCCATGATTCAAGCTGTTTACACCAAGTCCTGATCCTGTCATCAGCATGTGGTACCAGAGATCAGGATTTGTTGGATTGTGCAATGTTTTTTCTCCTGTTTAGTCATCCTGTTTTGCTGACAATCATGTCCTCATTGTAGGTTTATCTTCTTCCTCACAGCTAGGAAGGTGAATGTGGCCGTTGCTGAATTAGCCCACCCACTACCAGACAGAGACAACCTTGTACATACAAGTTTTTCTCTGAGCTGGTATTTGCATATTTGTCAGCTTGAGCAAGTCTGGTCATTCCCTTTGACCTCCCTCAATGTCAGCGTTCACCTACAGCCCTACTACCTACTTACTGTCATCGGTCTCAAACCCAAATTGACTTGGGGCCACTGCTGGTATTGCCATTTCACAAGAGGGCCACCTCAGTGTTCAAGAACTCATCTACTTAACAAAAAATTGTACTGAAAAAAAATACCACAGGGGAAGGAGGGATGAGGTGCGCCGGAAATAGCCCCTGGGCCAGCAGTTTGAGATCCTCTGTTTATCCATTCTATGTCCTCTCTGGAAACTGTACATGAGCCCTTTTAGGGTCTGAAAGCTTGATATACAGAAAAATGCAGCCACATACCCACAACATATATCCAAAAAGCTTGTGTTAATAGTTTTGCTAAACTAATGAAGACAGCATTGTTTAAATTTTGGTCTCTCCACATTTGGTTTGCTGTACTGTAGTTCTAGTCAGAGTGTTTTAGATCGCCTCGTTTTCCATTTTTGCGACATGAATGATTGAAGAGTTTTGTGTGGAAAACATTTTTGTTGTTGGGTTAAACAAGAAGCAATTGAACCCTTATTTTAAGCTACACACTTTGGTTAAAAGAAATTTGAAGGCAATTTTGTGGAATCTTCTGATTTCCAATGAAACCTAAAAGAGAAGCGCTGTCTCTGTTCCATAAGCCTGAAAGCAATCAATGTGCTTTGTGGGGAAACGCAAGCCAGTAAGTACATAAAATCTGCTTGGCCTCAAACATCATTAGCCCCTGGCCTTCCTTCTGTCCTCCCCTTTTGGTCCATTACATCATAACAACAACACAACACTGACATGGTTAGGGCTGCACTCACTGAGGGACAGAGCTGGACCCATATACAATGATAACTTGTCTTTGTTTATTCAATACACACCGATCGGCCACAACATTATGACTTCCTGGGCACCCTGGCAATTTGAGCTACAGTAGCTTGTCTGTTGGATCGGAACACAAAGACCAGCCTTCGCTCTCCATGTACATCAGTTACGTACATCAGTTAGCCCATGACCCTGTCGCCGGTTGGACCACTTTTTTGATAGGGAACACCCCACAAGAGCTGCAGTTTTGGAGATGCTCTGACCCAGTCGTCTAGCCATCACAATTTGGCCCTTCTCAAAGTTGCTTAAATCCTTACGCTGCCCATTTTTCCTGCTTCTAACACATCAACTTCAGTCTCATAAATACTTTCTTATTGTATCATTCAGTTTAGTTAATGTAATTACCAACCAACACAGTGCTAATCAACTTATTATCTCTCTCTGTCTGTTTCGATGACTTTCTCTCATTAAAACAAAATAAACTCTTTTTGCTGTAAACTGAAATAAATCTATTCAGTGAGGCAGTTTTCCTCCTTTACTCCTTCTACTGAGTGAGATTTCACCAAAACATTGTTTCACCACCTCTGCTACTGGGTGCTACAGCACTTTTCACTATAAACACATAGAAATACAGTATAATCCAAACAAAAATGAGTTGTTGCATCTTCCCACACTGCACAGTGAGGACAGAAGTCATGACTAACTTTGAGAAGTTAGCCAAGATGCCAAAACCTCCCACACATACTGCACCATCTCACAGATTTATATCCCTGTTAGAAAGTGAAAGATACAATCTGATAATATTTGAATGAATGGATATGGAAGTCTTTGGTGATTGCCGTGTATTTCTCCCTGCTGTGTTCATATCAAATAAAAAATGCATTTATGTGTTATTGGTGACCCAGTTTGGGGAGTGGGATGGGTTTAATAAATGTAAGACCTCTACATTTACACACATTTCATTTCAACCTGAATGGGAACAAACCAGTTTCTGCTGTGTATGGTATGCACATATTTTGTTTCTTAACTGAATGAGGAGAAAGGTCAAGGGAGACGTTACATTTTTCGTCAGGTCTCTGTGTGTGAATATGTTCATCACACATGAAGAAGCTGTGTCCTTCGATAACAAGAGAGACAATAACAAGGAAGGCTTATTTTGCACTCAGTCTTCCATCCATCAAAACTTTCACTTTCAGATAGTGTTTCATAGTTTTTAGCATGTTTTTAAAGCTCTAACTGGGGTGATTGTTATTGTCAAGCATGAGGTTGCCATGGAGATTAATGCCCAAAACACATCTTTAGCAAAGGATATATGTGAAGGACATACTGGCTAAAATGGACGATATAATGGCCCAATCACACATATACTGTAACCTCTCGATCCCACTTTGAACCCTGTCTGCACTAGAAAAAAATGACATAACTGGTGCAACTATACTGCCTCTTCCTGTCTCTTCCTCTGTGGCTGTCTCTCACTCCCTTTCTCACACACACACACACACACACACACACACACACACACACACAAATACAGACATACAACCTGCACCTGCACAGACTTCAAAAGAAAACACTGAAGAAATGTGATGGTGGTGGGAATGGAGAGCATATCTTTACACTCAAGGCTTTTTCATGAGAGGCTCAGTTGATTCAGCGACTTCAGTAGCAACCATGCATTAAGCCACTCAATGAAGGAGGAGCAGCTTCCTGCATGGGACCAGGCAATCACGCTGTTCTTTTCCAGCACTTTCTCCTCCCTGTCTGTCTGCCTGCCTGCCAGCCTGCCGAGGGTGCTCTGCAGCATCCTTCTCAGCTTGTGAATCAACCTCCCTCCTCCTCCTCCTCATCCTCCTCCTCCTCCTCCTCCCCCAGCTCCTCTATACAGAAGTGAAAAAAACAAACCCCCCCTCCCCTCCACCAGTCACTCTGCCCAATAATAATATAGCTCCGCAAACAACACGGTTTCTCGTGGGTTCTCAATGAATTATTCACATCCATATCCAGAATTCACCCCGTTTCTTTAAGAATAAGGAATAATCGCTGCAGTCAGCTCCAGAATGCACCCAGAAAAGGGCTGCAATGGGCGGCAGAGGCTGCTATAAATACTCCCACCCCCCTCCATCCCCTTCACCCCCCCTCAACCATCTACATCCCTCCCTTACTCTCCCTCCTTCTCCTGTGAAAAGCACATCAGCTAGGACAGCACTGCAGGGTCCCTCCGCTATCTAGCTGGGCACTTTTTTTTTTTTTTTATGCAAGGGAGGGACACCAGTTATGTCATCGCTCCTACACCATTCGTGCCTGCTTGCTTGCTGATGCAACGGGAGGGTGCTATTCATTGACTTTCTTTGGACTGTTGTTTATATCACATGTGTGTAGGATACTGCAGCCTGCACAGCATGCTGAAGATGGGGCGCACACACTGTAGCTATACTGCACATACCGGTGGGAGCCGGAGTACCCAAAACTGAACACACACACATGCCAGCCTCACTCGCCGTGCACACGTGTCCGCGGGGGCAAAGCTTTATGTAGATGAACAATGGGTGACTAATGGAATACCCGCAATTCTTTGCCGTCAAGGCCCTAAAACAAAAAGCCACTATGGCTGATAAGCTTTTGTCTGAAGAGGCTTTGGGTCCTTCTCTGTGCTGTTCTGTCTAAAATTACCTCCACTCTCCGGAGGATTGGAAACGAGGAGCTGCTCGTGGTGCTGAACTTTCAACACAAACAGAACAAACAGGTCACCAAATCTAGCGCAGCAGCTGCGGTACTCACTCCAATTTCAACTTTTACGACCCCTTTCCAAGACTGCATGCAGACATCACTCTCTACACTCTCTGTCTACAAGCCTCATAGTATGTGAATAACGACGTGGGGAAGCCAGAAGCCAATGAGTTAGAGTCTTACACCTCGGTCCTTTGTCGGATGTTGGCGGCCTAGAGCTTAACACACCTCTTTATGTATCTACCCACCTTACACAGCTGAAAGTTTTCCGACACTAGCGTCTCTTGGATGTCGATTTCCTTGGGAGTTGCCGCCGCGGTGGGAGTCCCGGCCGCGCTGCCGCACGATGGGGATCCGATAGTCCCTCCTGGAGAGGAGGTGGTCAAGCCGTCTAACACCTTCCGAATCTTCTTCATCTTCTATCGTGCTTTTGTATATGTTCAGGTGAGGTGTAGAGAGGGAGAAGACCACTCTGCTTTCTTTGTTTTCCCAGAGTTCCCGGTCTCCTGTCAGATGCAAGATCCCAACTCGTTTAGGCAGCTGAAGAAAGAAAAACGTAGCTTCCTGCAGCAGTAACAGGGTAAGAGGCCAACTCTCTCTTTCTCTCTCTTAGGTGCAATTTAAAAAGTCATAGAGGCACCTCATCTTGCTGTCTGGCTGTTGTTCACACACACACACACACACAAAAAAACTGAATGCGTCTGAGCCACTCTGATCTGATGATTACAGCCAATGTTGCAGATGCAGGTCGCCTAGATCTCCTATCAGAGCATGCACCGACGGCCACTGAAACTACTCAACTTCATCTTCCTCCTGCATCCTAAAGTAACATCCACTCCCGGGCTTGGAGCAAAACCCCACACCTCAACATAATCAGGGGAACCGAGCAGCGAGGTTTTAGACGTATCAGACAGAAGTGGACAGATCAAAAAGGAACTTCGAGCAGGTCAATCCACTTTCTCTCCCCACCCCCCCACCCGCCCCCCCCCAAAAAAAACACTTTCACAACACTGTGGTTGCCAGTAACAGGAAGGAGAAGGAGGGTGAAACGGGACCGAAGACGCAGAGGCAATGCAGTTAAACGCGGTTTGACTCCACAGTCAGGCCGGAAAACGAGACAACTCAACCATCGAGGAGAAGAAATGTGGAAAACAGAAGATGCTCTGCGCGTCGGCGGTGTGAGCTGGAGGTTCAACTATGGATGGATGTGAGTCGGGTTTTTGTTTTTTTGAATTTCATCCAGCTGCGTTTCAGCGTCGCTTCCCTGCAGTCCAGAGACAGGAGACGGGAGCTGTCCGCGGTGCTGAAAAACCATAACCAGCCGGCCCCGCCCCCCCACCCCCCTCCCTCTCTCTCTCTCTCTTTCTCTCTCTCTCTCTCTCTCTCTCTCTCTCTCTCTCTCTCTCACTCTCCCCCCTCTACTCACCAGCGATTGGGTGAAAGCTCTTAATCAAAGATACTGAATGATGAAGAAGAAGCACCCGGGAAGTGGCAGTTAACCCAAGAGTTCACCCAAAATAAATCCTCCCGTGCCTTCATGGAATAATGTATCAAACGTAACATGGTAAAGAGGTCTAAGAGGAGAATATATCAGAGATGTTGCATCCAGTTGTGGGGGACTGTTAAAGCTGTCATGACTGCTGTGTTGTGGTTTTCGTTAACTGCCTCCATTTGCAGCTGTTAATTTCCTGCCTGTTCGCTCAAGCGTCTCCATCAACAGGATCTGCAGAGTGAGATAATGTTCATGCACTGATATCAGTACTGGCAAAAACTTTGAGCTATTCCTTGAAACAAAAGATCAAACAAAAGATGATGTAGATGCTCCACATCATCCCTCTGTAGCCTCTCTTCGCTGGAGTTTGATGTATTATTTTGAACTTACAAGTCTTTGCAACTTAGGCCCTTTGAATTTAACACAACTTTTAACCTAAAACACATTTGTTTATATGTTTTTTATTTAGTATTTTCCTACAGTATGGATGTCATACTTTCTTATTCTACATGGTTTTGGTCTTCTCCTATGTTCTTATTTTTTCTTCTTTCTTATTTCTTATAGCGTTAGAATGCACTGCCCTTCATACGAACAATAGATAGAATTGTCCTGTACAGTACAGGACGATTCAAAAAGGTCTTTCCAAAAAAACAAGAGCACAATATGACAGTAGTTGTCAGGCGTTGTGGTGATCTGTTGTATCTGTATGTGTAAATGTTTAATTGAATGCACTTATTTAGTACCTTTCAAGTCTTCCGACCACTCAAAGCACTTCACACTACACGTCACATTCAGCCATTCACACACATTCATACACTGACGGCACAGCATCGGGAACAAATTGGGATTCAGTATCTTGGCCAAGGACACTTCAACATGCAGAGGAACCACCAACAACCACCAACTTTTGGATTAGTGGATGACCCACTCTACCTCCTGAGCCACTGGTTCCCTTTGTGTGTGTGTGTGTGTGTGTGTGTGTGTGTGTGTGTGTGTGTGTGTGTGTGTGTGTGTGTGTAAGGTGGATGAGAAATGGGGAAAGGAGAGAGTATGGTGGCGAGCTAAGGGGGGCCATTGGGAGGGTAACAGACAGACCTTTGACTGACAAGTTAATACTACTGCTGTTATTACTACTACCATCTCTATCACCACCACTAATAATGGCAATAATCAATGATAAATAAAAACATGTACTGAAAGAAAATACTGTTGACAGTTCTAACTGCAAGTACTGACCGACCAGTGTAAGAAAATACTGACTGAATTTTAATTTGGGGTAAAATATTCTTAGGGTTCTGTATATTTTCAATGACAAAGATAATCCTGATCAACAATTGAGAGACATAAATCTTTTAAAAATATGTTTTGGGGGCTTTTTTGCCTTTATTTGACAGGACAGCTTGAGACAGATAGGAAAGGGGAGAGAGAGGGGATGACACACAGCAAAGGGGCCACAGGTCAGATTCGAACCCATGGCCACTGCAGCAAGGACTTAGCCATGGTACAACATTACATTACAGTGACATTACCATGTCAAGCTACCAGGGCGCCCACATTTTGAGGTGTTTTTCACAATGTTTTAATGGACTAAAACATACAAAATCATGTTTTACTCCATTAACCAGCAAGAAAACATACTTTACATTAGCACAAACAATTTTCCAAAGCCTAAGAGTTTAGATTGCTTTCCTACCTTCCAGGCACAAACTGATTTCTATTAATTTCAGAACATTATGAAAATCAACTAGATGAGACTTACAAGTAGCTTCCATTAGAATGAAGGTTTTTTTTTTTTTACTGCCAATTTATTACTCTGATTATTAAGTTCAATTTGGCAGTTCTTGGCAGCTGAAATAGTCAGCAACCAAAAGGTATTAATGCCCTATGAAATCAAAACAAACATGGATGTTGTGAAAGGTATAATGTGAATTTGGCCAATTAAATAAATGTACCAACCCCAGACTTACCAGAGCAGTGCCTACAGACAACTGCAATAGAGATATATATTTTCAAATAAATTAATAAATTAATAAGACCGTTAATGAGCCCACAGTTGATGGTCGAAAAATACCTACAAATATATAAAGAATCCAACATATCACAATTAAAAATAAATGAAAAAAACAAGTATTCTAAGTATGTATAAGAAATATAAATCATAAAACATAATTACCTCATTTGAATGTTCAGGACCAGTGATATTGCATAAGTACTTACATCACCAGCCTCTGCCCCACAGCGATACTTGATGTTATGGAGTCAGAGCACGGCACACATGGTCGGTCTGTCCTATTCTCCAATCTAAGATAAGAAGATAAAAATACTACACTTTGTGGTTCTGTGTCATTAATGGTGTCCAGAGTGCTTTCAAGACTACAACCCAAAAAGCCGGCTGGCTTTACAATACTTTTGAGAATTAAGTCTCTGCATTTGGGTCTTCCCCTTTTTTTCAATCTGGAAAGGGACTACAACTGCAAGGAAGGGTGTGTAGTGACTTCAGTCTTTGATGGCAAATTGGTTTGCTTTCACATTTGAAACACAGCAGGGCTCCACTGAGACCAAATCATGGAACTTTCAACCACGATTATCAAACTCTAGACTTTCTATGCTCAGCTCTAAACTGTGGTAATTTCAGTGTGCTGATGAATAGATCCCGGCTGGGCAAATAGGAACAAAGAATACATGAAAACAAACCAAATGAACGGTGTGAATATGGGTTTTTAAAACTGTGGTAATTATAGTGCATATGAAAAAAGAACCAAATCGGCTCTAGTTGTGAAGAGGAAGTGTCAAGTACTAGTAAAAATAGGCTAAACTGAAATAGAAACTCACTCTTGTGGTCATTTAAAGATTCCATACAACCGAGTGCTATTACGTCATTTTAATGGCAAATTATCAGTCTTATCCTCTGATCTTTAAATGCATGCCAACAAGTTAAAGTAAGATGGTAAACCTGCAAAACATTATATCTGCTAAACATCAGCCATGTGCAGACATCAAAATTTACTGGCCATTTGGTGTCTGTCTGGATATATGGTACACATTTCTCTGCCGTTGTCAAGGCGGGGGAAGGGCTGAAATGGCCAAGGAAGTGTCTCTAAAGGGCTTCAAATGTCTGCACAAACACCCCAGCCCATTAGATATGTTACTTGCTTGTTCCTCGATACACAAGGGCTCTACCTCAGGGGGCTTTTCACATATGATGTTCAGAGCTGTCCACTTAATGCCAGGCAAAGCTGCCCTCAACAGCACTTCTATCATTACTGTTTAATGTTTTGTTTTGAAGAGATACAAAGTGTGTGTGTCTGTGTGTGTTGGGTGTCGGTGTGTGTGTGTGTGTAACCTCAGGCTATGGGGAATAAACACAAATGCAGAAAGTGAGCTATATTGTGTTTGTTTCAAAGACAATAGTGTTCAGCACGGACATGCAGCCACAAAGAGCTTTGTTTTGGATGGTACATGGTATTTAGGCTGCTAGATAATTTATGGCCAGAGATAATTTGTGAATTTCATTGAGGAAAACAAAAAAAAGGTGTTTCTTAAGGGAGAGGGTGGGTATTACTCAAGGTCACTGGTAGCTGTGCAATTACTTCAGCTGTCAGTTTAACTTCTCAGCTATGAAATGTGGACTATACTGTTCCCTCTTCCTTCCTCCCTTTGCAATGATATGTGTGCCTGCAATCAAGAACAATTTAAGGATATTTTAAAGGCCATTATGATAATTATAACTCACTACTGATTGAGGAAGAAGGGCAAGTTTGAACAATAGTTCCACATTTAACCTTTGTATCATGGGAATAAAAGCCATGTGTTCAGTCAGCTTCATCTCAGAGATGATTTGCAGGGGTGGATTAATTTTTAAGAAAAGATGTAATTAAAAGTCCTTACAAACGACTTTAGTACAGAAGGAATTTGGGCAAACACACACACACACACACACACACACACACACACACACACACACACACACACACACACACACACACACATACATACACACCAAGGCCAAGTACTGTCATAAAATGAATATTGATTAAGGTCAGGTTGCTGGCTGATTGTAACTGACAGACAGCCAGAGCTACTTAGAACCCTTGTTGAGTGTATGATCACTTTGCACAGAACATGTAAGGCAATCACATGTTCTGTACGAAGCTATACTTGAACACACTGCAAAAACTACAGCTGACAGTGTATGTGGTAGGATTAGCTAATAAATATTTATAATCTTTCAATCTGATGGCAATGTTTATCTGTCAGACCGTTCAGTTTGGTTCAGACTGAAATATTTTAACAACTATTGGATGGATTATAAAGATATTGATGGTCCTTAGACAAAAAAATCCTCAAATCACATGACCCTTCGCTCAAGAGAGACTGAGAACTTTATCATAGCTTTGGTTGCTGAAACTGGATGGAAATAATCAGATAGTTTAAAAAGAAAAACCTTGCATTGCAGAACTAATTCGGGTGACATGCAGAAATTGTGTGCTTGAAAACGCAGCAGCATCATAAAACATGAGTAACTTAGATTTAGCTGTTATTGAGTGTTAATTTCTGTCCTAAAAGACATACCATTCATTTTGGGAGTGTTAGCAGGTTCCAGTCCTGAGTTTTAAATTTTTTATGGTGGGAAGGGCTGACCTTTGGTTTACATTGGGATCAAAGATTGGGGCTTTAAATAATTGATGTTTTAACCTGTATGCAGCATTTTAATGTTGTCTGGATGGGGCTAAGGTCAACTATCTTCCATAGTGTTGGGTAGTATTTATCTATAAGATCAAATTATGTTTTGTGTGCAAACTACTAAAGTACATATATAGTTATGTTTAAGCTTCGGCTAACTTTAATGAAGAAGTGCAATATTTCTCTCTGACACCCACTTGAGTGGAAGAATAGCGTAGCATAAGATGTAAAATAATTACGGTAAGGTAACAGTACCTCAAAATTACATGTACGAGTACATCAAATATCCATCATCGTATCCGAACACATTACACCCAATGAGACAACTCCTCAAACACATCCTCATCCACTTCTGGTGTGATATTTGGAGACTCCTTACTGACTGAACCTCCCACATGCTGTACCTTTACCCTCATGCTTGTCATAGGAAGCCATGACTGCTTCTCCTCCTGTCATCTTTGATGTGAAGATATTTGATCTTGACTCACCTCTTGGAGTTGTTTAACCAGCAAGGTGCAGAGCATTTCAAACATTTTTACTGTGTGTGATCTCATAAGAAAATCACAGATGCTAGAGTGAAAAAGATAGAGGGAACATGAGACACCTGAGGGAATATGCTACCTTCAGAACTTAAAAACTTGAATTATACTCTGTTAAACAACAGGTCTGTAGTCACCATCGAGGACTTATGGGTCACCTGGGCACCCTGGGGGTCATAATGTTATGAAGCAAGCTTTGACCAGTTGGAAGCAAGCGCACAAACACACACTCTCTCTCTCTCTCTCTCTCTCTCTCTCTCTCTCTCTCTCTCTCTCTCTCTCTCTCTCTCTCTCATTCAGATACATTCTAGCTTAACTTTTATAATTACTTCCATGTACCCCATGGACACCCACCCCACCCCATCTCACACCCCCCCAAGCTGATTAACACTGACTCAGACCACCCACCAATCTTTGGCCCAATTAATACCTGCAGGGTGATTTGATAAAAGTGCACAGGAGCAAAATTCAGAAGCAAAGTGAAGCCACAAAAAGTTGTTTTTTAATCAATTTCCAATTAAGAATTCATTCCTGTCTGTGGGACCACTGGTAATTGAGTCAAGGTGGAGGAAGTGAGGGCATGAGAGGCGGGGCCCATCCTTCAGGGACCGTTCATTTCCATATAAATGAGCTGGTAAATGTACGCCTGATTTTTGGGATTCATTATTGACCAAAAGACGAGTACCAGTAATGACCACTTTCCTTTTTTACTTTAAAGTCGAGATTTATTCCTTATGTCAAAGCTGATAAAAGCATGTTCGATAGTTCTCTTAGAGAGGCTGCAGAGTGCAGATGGTATGTTTCTTATAACGAGCTAGTGCAGAGCAGTTACTCACCACCCCCAAGCAAACAAGAACCTTTAGTAGAAGAGATAGCGGGAGTCAAAATGAGCCTAAGGACCCAATGGCATCTCCTTGTGCTAACTATCCACTGAAATGAGTGTCAGTACTCGGAAAGGAGAAACACTCTCTCATTTCCTCATTTGCCTACTTCAGGATATTTGCTGAACAAACAGCAAACACACGGCTTGTATCAACTACAGCACAAATATTAAATATCCAGTTATTAAATATTCAATAATCAAATTTTATGTTGGGAAGTAAACTGCTAAAACACAAACACAGATGCAGCCACAGAGTGTGATTTAATAGTGTTGTGTTGTAGTGTGTTACTGGTATTTATTGGTATTGATCCATTCTTTCTTTACTGGATGGATCAATACTGCACATGTACGGCAACAAACCAACACCACAGCTACTGGAGTGACAGGTCAGGATCTCACTAACAAACAGATCTTAGAAAACATACCCGTAAATTTTATTATTCTGTAGCAATGACTTCACATAAACTGAAAATCAGTAAGGGAATCTACCTTCATCGCCTTATTTATTCCACTTGGTTGTCATGGTAAAGATCCGCTCTGCTGTCACTTTCAACTGCCCTGTGATGAATTATTTTGTGTTTGAGTGCATCCAATCACACACCACAGTAGGTCTCATTGACATGTTTCCAACATGTCATTAAAAGCACTGCAAATTTAAAGTAAACTGCAGGTCTTCATTGCCACCTGCTTACTGTAACTTCTGCACTGCAGCATTGAGAAGATCAAATATATCTTTTGTACTCGAGCAGTAATTTGAATCCATGAACATCGAGCTATGCTAGAGAAAATGTCTGTAGTCTGCTGTGTTACCAAAGCCCAATTTTGAAGGAAAATTGGTTTCTAATTGTTGAGGTACTACTTTATCTATACGTTTGACAATAATAAAAACAAAAAAAGCTCCACTCCAGACATGTATTAAGAAATATATACAAATAGTACAATGTGGATAATAATAATGTGTGTCTGGTATGTTTTTTTTTCAACAAGTAAAATATAATTTCTACATTATAATCCAATACTCCAACACTTCTACTTCTTCTACCTCATTAAAATCATAATCTATGAATTTGCAGATTCTGTTCATTTCTAGTGTCTAGAGTCTTCCAGTGTATGTGGACTGGTGACTCTGCACATAAATACTCTGTACATCATTCTACACAAGCTCAAACATTCAACTGCAGGAACAAGAAGAAAAAAAAATCATTTTGAGTGGAGGGGGATTTGATTTCATGGGCCAGAATTGAAATTGATGAAAACACCTGTGTTTACCCAACTATTTCAGGCTGTGAAAAAGGTCTATTTCGGCATTAGGCAACAAAAGCCAAACAGGATGACCGCAAGGAGAAAAAGAGAGACAAGATTCTCCTGCTCCCTCTCTGCCTGCTGAGCATGAGCTAAACATCCCCACTGTGTTTGTCTTATCCTGCAGTATAACAGGCATATAAGCAGTGGCAAAATCTAATCTGACAGTATAGTAGAGGTAAAACCTAGTTGATCTTGGTACCAAGAACATTTAGTAAGTAGTTTGCAAATTACTCTTGCAAGTAATGCAAGCAGATATTAGCTGGTTCACAATGGTGGTATGAGCCCAAAATAAACCACTTTATAATCCCAAAAATAAACTCTGAGCTCTTCTCTTGCCAGTAAACGTTTCCAGATCAGAGCAGAATCAGGTGTGGCTACAGGTGTTTATTCGTCCAGAAGCTCCGGATCTGCCCCCAGCTCACTTCTGCAGGGCTCCCCGGCTCAAGCAGCTGTCTGTAGTCCAGCAACGGCTATGTCTCTGTGCTCCTCCCTATAAAACACATCGCTCAAAGTTTAATATTTTCAACTCACAAAGAATTGCAAATTTCAGTATATTTACTTTTATTCGCATCTTTGCATTGACTTTCTACTCTACTCACGCCACAAATTTTATTCACCTTTGGTGGGAACACACCATTATAGAAATAAACCTGTACATGTCTGGTGATATAAATGTACAGCTTCATCTTTTCATTATTATTATTAAGTTATTTATTGTATCTGATGTGGCATATTGTGGATTACAGATTGGATTTTTACATCTGTGCCCTTGACTACAGCACTGCAAACTGACAGCAGGGAGACAAAAGCCAGCTGTGACCTTGATCCAGTTCACCATCACGGCATAAATCCCTGTCACCTCTCAAACATATGTTATAAATCAGTTAATGGATCCTAAATGTTATGTTACGTGACACAGAGTCAAGTACATGACAGATTTTTAAGGCAGAGCAAGACAGGAAGTGACACTGCTGAAATGTTAAACTCTTATGATTTCCTTCCTTGAAGTTGACCTTTAATCTTTTAGTATTTTATTTTTCCATATAATTAGCTTAAGGAGGGTTAACTGTGTGAACAGAACAGAATTGCCGGGGTTGGTGACCATAGCTTTCTTTGGCAAGAAACCAAAATGCAATGTGTCTAAAAATGAGATAACAGCTGCACATACATGCTGTGCAAGCTGTAACTTTTCAGTACTGGCACATTTTTATTCGCTTCATTTCTCCTACTTCAAGCTACAGCCCAATTAAAAATATTACCTGATGAGATAAAGGCAGGTGGAGACAGTAACTTGATGTGCATTGTATGATTGTTTTGTATGGACGAGGCTGGCAGCTGCGGCAGCAGATTGGTGTCTCCAAGTCAAAATAGAAAACACCAGCATCGATGGGCAGCAAAGGGAGCAGGCCAGTTGAAGCGCTGTTACCTGTAGGGTTTGGACTACTGGGAGCCAAAGGGAGTTTGGCTCCTCCGAAAGAGACATGAGCTTCCCTGGAAGCTGCCTTTGAGAAATTTAGGGGGAGCTCTGAAATATCAGAATTTTTTGAAAAGCGCCTGCCCTTTTTCAACAAACCAGGTAAGAGTCCTAGTAGATGATTATTTATTTTTTTAAAAAGATAGTAAACTCCACATTTCCCCTCTCAGAAAGACCGGTGAAAGAAATACTGATCCGAGATTGCATTGCTCTACAGAAATGGGCACTATTGAGCGCTAAAAAGCTCACTTAAAGTAGTGTTTTTGTGTGTGCTGCTTGCCTGTGGAATGATGATGGCTGGAAGAATAGCTGCTCATGTTGTCATCATGAAAGCTAACACTGTGTCCCAGGGGTTTGCTGGAACAGCCATATTGTCGTCTGGTGGAGCAGGTCTGTCTGCAGTCAGCCCTTCAGCGCAGTCAGCTCTTCAGTGCAGCCAGCGTCGGCCCAGCAGAGAGGAGCTGCTACATGGTTGATTCAGGGTTCAGTCATAGTTAGAGAATTACTTCGCCCTGATCACAATTGAAAAAAAGTCCTGTTTCTCTTGATATGGTGAACTTGTTTCTTCTTTACACATCCAGTCATCAGGGAGTAACGTTATTATTTGTTTGGAACTGTGTTCACAGTTGTGTCTCATTTTAGCTCTGTTTGTGGTCTCTGCCAACTCCTGAGACAAATATCTGGCTCTTTAGCTGCTAAATGTTCCACTATGTTCACCATAGTCGCTAACTCTGGCTGCTGGTTGGTGCAGAACAGGTAGTGTACAGTGGGTTTCTATAGGTTTTTTGGCATGCTGCAGCTCAAAATTACACTGTGAGAGCAATGAGAGTGAGACTAAAATAATAAAGTTGTGAGACGGACTGCTAAACAATAAGCTGAGTGGAGCTGCAGATTCAGGTGACGGTTTTTTGTAGGTTCGTCATTATAAGTGACCCCTTTCACATTACACATTGTTTTCACAATGTCATTTGAATTGTGTTATTATAAAAGCAGTGGTTATAGCTGTAAGGGCCTGTCAGTGATTTTGGAGTTGAAAGCAGATTCCACGTATGTGTTTTCAATTTTGGTGGAAGAGGTGTAAAAATAATGTTTGAGTTGTGTCTGTTTTGCTTTGCAAGGGTTCTACAACATAGGCTCGTTCTAGTAGCATAAAATGTCAGAGAAGTCCAACTACTTAGTCACTTGGATCATCAGCCAAGTGATCTCTTTAAATTTAATCTAAAAATAACCTGACATGTCCCATATAGAGAGGTTGATTAAAAGCTTATGGTTACAGAATTATTTGACACATTTACTGATTTATCATTGAGATAAGGTTAGCAGAATTAGTGTAATGTGCTTGAGAAGTGCAAAACTGTATAAACGTAATTCCAGCTTGCATTAAAGCAGGTCAATCAAGCAACAGACCCTCCATCTACTCTTAATTAGACTGATGTGATTCAGAGAAAAACAGCAAATTATTAGAGATCAGGAAAAGACATTAAACCTACTGAGAAGAAAACCAAAATATTCTTCATATCATGACTCATTCTTTTGATGAGCACATGGAATTTGGATACATGGATACTTTGATTGGTGAATCATTGTGCCATTAATCTGAGTAAGACAGTATCAAATCTTGCTTCGGCACAGATTCTTTAATGGACTAGGACAAACCAAATGGAGCTCCGGGTTAATGTGAATACACTTTAGAGATGAATGAGTCACACATTAATGAATACTTGGTTTCCTGAGGGGCCTGAACATTACATTTTGCCAGGAGACAAAGACGAGACTTTTGTTTGGTGGCATAGAAACAAGTCCCTCTGTTGGACAACAGTTGCCATAATGAGGAGGTGACGTCAACACTGCAGACTCATGGGACTTTTCCCGTAGGGCCTGGAGGTTGGTGGAAGAAGAGGTGTGAAGCCAGAGTTGTAGCAGACAATGAGAAAGAAACAATAAAGTGAAATGAAAGAGACTTTTTCTCAGCAATGTATATATACATTTTCTGCATTTGATGGCCAAAGAAAAATAAGACATTGCTTCCATCCAATTTTTCTTCCTCCATGGCTTTCTGTTTCAGACTTTTAATCCTTCACATCCATTATATCAGAGAAGGTTAACACAATAATATTTTGAGCAAGATGGATAATGAAATTGAACATTGTTCTGCAGGTTCCATGAATAAACTGGCTTGTTTTTATTGGACTGTTGTCTCTGATTAATTTATACTGTCATGTATCTGCACTGTAGAGGTGAAAGTAACCTTTTTATTGTAGGGATGTTTAAGCATGATACAGAATTGCAACATACAAACATGTTTCCTTCTTTACTCTCATCAGCTTTCTTCAACTCTGTCATGGTTCACAGATGAAATGATGTCAAATAGACATTCATACACAGACACATTAGACGAGGTGGAGTACACCACCTAGTTCATTTGAAAAACCAACCGATACATTCAGAATCAATTTCGTTACATAGAAACTCTCCAGCAAGCTCGGTCAGTCTAAGACGTCAGTCTCTCAGGTAGTAAAACAAATGTGATTTGTTAAGTCTTAGTCAATTAATGTATTCATGGTGAGTCCTGTTCTCATGACACCCAATAAACATAGACTTTGTAACACTTCTGGTAGGCAAAGTGTGAACAAAAGCAGACACAGACTCAGCAGTTAGGACAAAGGCAAGCAGGAACAACTGGCAGAACAGGCAGGTGATAAAGCAGAATGGTCAGAACACAGGCAGCAGACAGGAATCAGACAGATAGCAGACAGGAATCAGACAGATAACAGACAGGCTAGGGCACCATAGACTAACTCTATTATTTTCCAGCAGGGCTAATCATGTCATAAGTTCAGAAACCTTTATAGCGCAAATGGTCATGTTGTATTTGGTAGACAAAATTCATGAAGAGATTGTATATGCAGTATGAATTCAACTAACAAACCCACAAAGTACATCAGAATCATTTACAAGGAGATGAACAGGTTAGGCTACCTGTTTGAAGTGCAGGACCGACCGGTGTGGTTGGCTGAGCTGGTAATCAGTTGATTGGACATGTTGTGTATAGGACACTGAACGCAACAGAGTTCTTTGCAAGGAAAAAAGACTTACATTAATCTTAAGACAATCTTTTTTTTCTTTTTCTATTTGAATATCAATACTGTGGTAGCATATTCCTTGTGTGTATGCATAATATACTCTGTATCATTACATTTTAAAAAGCTTCTGTTGTCAACCCTCTTGTGCGAGTTAATTTGAGAAGCTGGTCAAAACAAGAGCAAATGCATTGCACTTCCTGTTAAGGACATATTATGGTCATTCTCTCTGTTTGTCTTCTTTTCTTATGGGAGGGAAGGGAACAGACAGAGAGTTAGTTTGCATTCAGAACACTAACCGAACCTGTTAATTATCCTGCTCAGGCCTTTTTTTGGCCTTGGTAACAATTTTCAAAAACAAAACATAAATTCAGTCTAATTATCAAGACAAAGACTGTCCCTGCTGGTGCACCCGGACTAATGTTTGCAAATTGAAGCTCTCCTATTTTAATGGGGACGTCTGGTTTGGATCTGGTCTTGTTGCAAGCGGACATCAGGTACACTAAATTAAAAGGTCTGCTGTTATGGAAACAAGATCTGCTTTTTTATTTGTCCTTAAAATAGACTGTGGACACTCTCTAGCAAAAATATAAAATAAATAAGTGCTGATATCACAATAAAGAACAGTGTTTTAAAAGAAATGAATTGTACACAATATTGACTATAGGTGTTTCATTCTAAACAATACAAGTGTTTAATTATTTCCAATGTATAGAGCAGAGCATCAGCCATGAGAGACACCGTTCCCCATGGAGAAAGAATCATCAAAGGTCCGGGAAGGTCATGCCATTGTTCTTCCAGTCAATAGTCAAATCCACTCTCAGGGATCACTTGAGGATCAGTGACAGATCATGACAATCATTCATCGCCGGTCATTGATTACACGCTTACACATTCCTGCAAGGACTTTTGGGATATCATTAAAGTAGTAGTAGTAGTATGAATATTATTGGTTGTAGTTGTAGTAGTTGTTGTTGTATCTTTACGTGTACTCACTAACTGGAAACAAAGCACATTTCCACTGGCTAAAAATGTGTGCTTTGTTTGCAAGCAATTTTTTTCTGTATAATTGTATAATTAAAAATGGACATAGTCTCCATGACGACACCCATAGGTTTTTGATGAGCCATTGTGAAGATCAAAGTGTGGTCAACTCTGGCCGTCGCCATCTTGGCAGTTCTGGCTCTGTCGGCTCCCGGCTAATCCAAAAATGGGCAGATGAGGAGCGTGGGTGGAGCTGAGTCAGGCTGAATAAAGCTTGGTTAATGAAAACAGCCGCCTGTGACGACACCCACCTGTCACTCAAAGAAGCCATGCCCTAATTATGCATGACTTTAAGCCTTAGAGGTCCAGGAAGTAGGATTAAGTGGCATCTAGTGGTGCAATTGCAGATTTCTGTCGTTTCACCCTCCCCTTCCAAGTGCGAAGGAGAAACTATGGTGGCTGTGACACACGCGAAATATGCCCATAGAGCCAGTGTTTGGTTTGACCCTTCTGAGCTACTGTACAACCATGGCGGTTCAACATGGCGGACTCCATGAGCAGCGACCCACATCTGTAGATTTAATGACGATTCCTTTATTCTAGTGATTATACACAAATGAAAACATATAAAAATTTTATTACATTTCTGCTCATAGATCCTTCTAAGTAAGTGTATTTAAAACTGCTGTAAAGTTGAACATTTTGAACCGGGTACAGCCTCAAGTGGCTGTTCAAGGAACTGCAGTTTTTTTTACTTCCGTGTTGTCCTTGCCACTTGATTTTTTCTTGTGTTAAGCTAAATTATACAAGACATACAAATTTTCCATTATTTAGATTAATGAAATTCAGTTAATTATCATAATAAGTGAAAACATATCGTATGCCATTATTAAAACAATCATCTCTCATATTCACTACACACAGAGACAAAATAAAACAGCATACATGAGTCTGACTCTGGGTGAGAAGACAGGGAAACACTGAACTATTGCTCTAACACAGAGTACAATACAGCTATAATTTAGTTGCATTAGAGATACATAATGGATGTTAATACCAAGTGTAGGGACCCATACTGTAGCTCAGGCCAAAATAGACCTACCTCCTCGGATGCATTACTGTCCTTGGCTGGTGAGGATGAGCGTGGTGACTCTCATGAATAAATAAGGTGAATAATGGTTCTTTGCAAAATGGATGTTGAATGGTTCCACCAAAGGTTAACAGCTTCTAAATAAGGATAGATGTTTGTCATGGCTGCTGCGATAGGAGCTGAGCAGGGCCAACAGCAGCAGAACCACTCAATTCCAGCCTGGCTTTTTACACAACAATCTTCTGCAGTCTTTAGTGCTATGGTTATGTTGTTTATCTTATTCTTTAATCCACTTTGCTTTTTTTCTATGACAAGATATAAAAAAAAGTTGTTCAGCATCTGTTGCATACAAACAGCAAGGCATCAGTCAATTTTAAATGTATTTTTTTAATGCCATTTTAATGTCTGTATTATTGATTCTGACAGTAGAGAGATGGCATGAAATGAGTGGAGAGGGAAGGGGAAAGACATGCAGCAAAGGTCCCTGGTTGAATATGAACTTTATGTGGAAATGTCTTGACAGCTCTTGGATGGATTGCCATGAAATCTGGTACAAATCTTCATGTCTGCCTTAGAATAAATTTAACAACTTGGGTGATCATTTCTCTTTTCTTATTTGTCGTATTTCTCCAATACTTGGGTTTATGACCAAATACCTGCAAGACTAATGACATTCCCATTAGCTTTAGCTTTACTTTGGGTTTAGCCAATGTTAGCATCCTAACACACTTAACTAAGACAGTGAACATGGTGAATCACCCTGTTAGCATTGAGCATGTTAACTTGCTGACATTACTATTCATCTTAAAGAAAATACTATGATCACATGCACAACATATTCCTTTTTTGCCCTTTATTGAAATACAATATTTCTACTAAGCTATTTACATGGGTAATGAAAATTAATATTCCACTCATATTCCTATTTACATTTTAATCACACAGCTGTTAATGTACGTCCTATATATGGAGGAATTTCCTTCTCTTTCAGTGTGGCTGTAGTTTTTTGTAAACACATTGGAAAATGTGCAAAAGCTAGACTGTAAGGGAGAGGAATCGTCCCAAATGTCCCAGTTTGGAGCTCACTCTGTTGGCCATGGGAGAGTGCACACAGCCATGTGTCTTCCTCAATGCACATATCAGGCAGTGAGGGGCTTCAACAGGATGGTGAAGTGTGCAGTGCTACCTCAGTTGAAGATATAAGCTTTGTAATATTTTTAGCTGTTCGGCTATATGGAATTTTGTCGGCTGCAGTGCTTTCCAACTATAACAATGCAGTAACTGTTCTAATAAAGTGATAAAATAAAGAAATCAATAGTGTTAAAGAGAAATTTCAGCTTGCCAGTGAAAACCACTCATTTAACCAGGCTTTAAATTTCTTCGGCTGCACCTTCCAACACAAATAAAGATGAATCGATGTATAGATTAGATACTCTTAGCTTCTTAAGAGCTCTCAGATTTCAAAGTCGGTGATGAAAGAGAATTGCGGGCTGATTGACAGACAGACAAACAGGGTCGATCATTAAGCTGTTAATCTTTGGGCTTTATTGGATGAAGAGTGACAGAGACACCTCCTAGCAATCAATCCTTATGTAATCTTCTCAGGCAAACCTCATGAAGCATCAGTCATTACAGCCTGCCTTTGTGAGTCTCCACCTACACGCATAAAAAAGTAAAACAACTCTGCACCACGCCCCTCTAAATCCTGCCCCAGTGAAATTCCGCTTGCTCCCTGGATGTCAACCTTAATTTCCCCTCTGTTAAATTATTCTCTTTCTTTCACAAACAAATTACCTCACATGCATGTATGAATATTTGTGTTCCAGTCAATAGACATCAATGCAATGAGGAAAAACAATGAAGATCAATATGCTCAAACTTCACTATATGTTTAAAGTCTATGACTACCTCTCACTACGCCATATCTGATACTTAAGGTGCCATGATTTTGTACAGCTTTGTGGATTCCCCACTGAGTTCTGTTCACCCTCCCTGTAACCCAGCCTATCTCCCCTCACTCAGGCTTGCCTCAGCAGATCAATGGCACGGCATGAGGTTAGGTTTTTAATTGAGCTTTTCTGATGGGTGGGGTATGTTTTAATGAGGCCAGGTCCTGTTTTCATCCTGACCTTTGCGGTTCTGCCCTACAGGTGTCCATCCTCTAACTTAAAAGGAAATGTATGGGCTTGTAGGGCTACCCTAGAGGTGTCAGACCTCACCAAGTCCCTTTGCAGAGCTTGACATTTTCACCTGAATCTAATATGCCCAGTAGATTTTCTTTTTCTCAGCCACTACACAGGATCTGGTGTACCTATCACCGGTGCTATTCTCTAGCAAGATGAACACGATGCTCTGTGGTCACGTGTATAAATGACGTATAAGAAGTACATCATCCACACCAAGAACTACTTCTGTTGTACCAAATATAATCTTCCAGTTCCAGTTGTTGTCGTATAGTTTAACCAACGTTACACCTGCTGATATTTATGCAAGATAGGAGCAATAACCTACTTGCCAAAGTGCAAACACAGTATTGCATGTATCTGTTTGCATGTGAAGTCCGGAAACGTGTGACTTTAAAATTAAAACATATTAACAAAACACATTTTAAGAACAATATTAACAACACGCACACAACACTGTAAATCAGTAACACCAACAGTATGAGCAGTGCATGAAAGAGTGATGTAAAGTATAAAAGTAATAAGCAAACCCTAATCAAAGATGCAGGGTATTACCACTGAGAGAGAAAAATAATCTGTCAGCCTATAAAGCTAAAGAGTCAACCAGCAGATGTTCCTATAGTACCAACCTCCTGTTTTTAATTAATCTCTGGCCTCTAGAGCAGTTACCTACTTACACATTACACACTACTTACACAGCAGGCATGGAGCAACATTAGCATTCATTTGGAATTATGTTTCAGGCCACCTGACAAATGTTAATTACCATATTCATTAATTTGTTATTCTATTTTGGTGGTCTCCATCTCCTGAGATAAATATCTGAGTATTTAAACTGCTGGATGCTCCATTTGTTCACCAATCACTACTCATTTAATAATTTCTCCAGGCTGCCCTTTGGTACTGGGCAGGTAGCATACGGGCTTATCAGAGTGTTTGTTAGAAAAGGCTGCCTACAGGGGGTTGGTGTGAGACCATACGGTGAATGTAAAATCAAATCAGAAGCTAAAAGAGGGCAAACAACTGCTGCTGGGTGTTGATTCTTAATGATTTTGAGCAACACACTCAGTTTTTTGACTGAGAATACTGAGGAATACAGTATAAAGCCAACTGACAGCACGAAGGACCAACATCCCAGTCTATTAAATAATATCACTGTATTTTTTTTAAGATTCTGGCAGTTTCAAGATATATCACAGTATTTGTTTTGCATGACAGAACCTTTATATAGGTTTATAATTTAAAAGTAGTTGTATAAACACTAAACTGGCATAAAATACAAGTATTTAAGTATTCAAAGAGATCTTTCTCAAATGTTAAAATGTTAAAAGTGGAATACTGGTTCATCAGGTATATCACTCATATATCACCTACTATGCATTATGCAAATGCAGATTTCGGTTATACTAAGAGAGAGCAAACTGGATGTATTGAGGATTGATACTACACACAATTTTCTATTATGTTGTTAGTAAAACAAAGGAAAGAATGGGCTCCCTTCATTGCTTTTATATTCTCTTTAAATCCTTTATGTTGCTACATGCCAGGAGAAAAAGTCCAATGAATTCACATGGGGCAAGAGCTTACATTTTTCTTTTATTTAAACCATTAGCAACAGACCACTAATACACAAATGTTTCAGGCTCCGAGCCAACAATGTTGCTTAAGTGGACTGCTTTGAATGATGTAACAAAAAGAAAAATGTTTTCAAATGAGAGTTTATGTAATTCATGTGAGTACTGATCCTATATGTGAATTTAATTTGCATTCATTGCATGTACCTGGCCAACAGCTTTTAGGACTATTTCACAATGCTGGGAGCATTTTTAGGAGTATAAAGGATGTAAATGTAAAGCTACAATAAAATAAAATCACACACTAGAGAGTTGTGAAGATTCAGGTGAAACAGTTACAGCCAATGATGTTTTTTAAAAAAACCTGATAAATATTGCTCAAAAAGGAAGCAGAGAAAGGGGAAATTTCACTGCAGCGGACACCATGACAGGTGTAACATTTAACATTTTATTTGAAAAGGCCTGTTTCCTGTAAATGCCAGACCCACGTCAGTATTCAGGCTTTGGCTTTGGGGTAAAACTGCCCCCATTATGAGTGGGTGACCCAGCGCCGTGGGTTACATCAAATCAGTCATTATCTGGAAGGCAATATAACAAAATACCCTACATCCGGCTGGAACACATCTGGAGGAGAACTGGGAATGTGTCTACCCCATAGGGACCGCCTCAAGACATAATTGTCACCTGCACATGACCCAACAAGACAGGAAATGTCTCACTGGGAAGATATGGCCGCAGAGTGAAAATGGTATGAGATATTATTCATCTTTCCCTGTTGTTCCCTGTTGTTCTCTTATAATTGAAAATGTCTATAATTTTGATTATGCCATCTATTTGAATAATAAGCTGCTTCTTGCCATCCTTGATTATGGAATAAACTAACATACTGAGAAGTCTGAGGAGTTTGCATTAAATGCATTTATAACAATGGGCATTATTTGCTGCATATTATAGTTTTAAAATTCACAGTACATTTTATTTTTAAACTTGTATCCACCTCCAATCCACTGATACTATATAAAATCTGTTACCAGGTTCAATTTACAACATCTGAGTAGCAGCATCTGTTCGTATTTTTGCACATATTTCTCATTTAGTATTTTATAATAAGTAAATATGCTCTTTTCATACTACTGATGCACAATAATAGGCATTGCAAAACATTAATTTGGGACACACAAAAACCCAGGTTGTATACAATCTTTTACAGTGCTGAACATAAGTGGATTTGGTGCTGGACTGTAATGAGACCATCAGATTAGCTTAACTTGTGCATTAGAGGGAGAGATGTGGTGGGACCATTGGGCTCCTGACTCATGTTAGAAGCCATTATACTGTGTAGAGAACACAGAAAAAAATGACTAAAAAGAAATGTATTTTTGAATTCTAAAAAAATTAACTGAAAATGTTGTATGCCCCTTGTTTAATCACAGTTTTACCGGCAATGACACATATTTAATGAAATTGTCATATCTTTGCTGCCTAAATTGTTCAATACTCATTTAAAACGGTTGCAACTTCTACCTTTCCAGCCAAAAGCTGAAAACATATCTATCTATCTATCCATCCATCTATCGAGGTTCACTTGTAAATAGTTTTGGGGATGAATTAGAGCACCCTTTACTAGTGTGTCTTGTCCACTATCTGATAAGACAAATGCCATAGTGCCCCCTTACTTTCATATTATGAATTGCTTGTAAGTGTAAATGCTTGTAAATACACCGATCAGCTATAACATTATGAGCACTGACAGATAAAGGGAATAACAAGGATTATCTCATTATCATGGCACCTGAGTGGCATATATTAGGCAGCAAGTGAACGTTTTATCCTCAAGTTGACGTGTTAGACGACTGGGTCAGAGCGTCTCCCAAACTGCAGCTCTTGTGGGGTGTTCCCAGTCTGCAGTGGTCAGTACCTATCAAAAGTGGTCCAAGGAAGGAAAAGTGGTGAACTGGACATAGGGTCATGGGGGGCCAAGGCTCATTGATGTACATGGGGAGTGAAGGCTGGCCATGTGTGGTCCGATCCAACAGACGAGCTACTGTAGCTCAAACTGCTGAAAAACTTAATGCTGGTTCTGATAGAAAGGGGTCAGAACATACAGTGCATCAGTTTGTTGCGTATGGGGCAACCAGAGTGGCAAGGTGGTCATAATGCTATGGCTGATCGATGCACATTTGTCACTCATTGCACACATTATTATACATTACATGCAAATTGTTGTACTGCAGTATCTTTTTTTATTACAGATTGTTCAGAATAACAAATGCTTTACTGAAAACCACAACAATTCACCCAATCTTGTTTTTCTTGTATTGCCTGAGATGAGCTTTTAAATCCAGTCTGATCTTGTTTCAGAAAAACAGAAAATATTCAGCCCAACACCGCAGCTGCGCCAGTCCTCCATTATCACACTGCTTACACTGCTTACGTTAAGCCACAGTACTGCTATGCACTCAGATGGCTTTTGGCAGGGCTCACAGCCCGATACACAATCAATGTATTTATGCACACACACACACACACGAGTTGGAAGCAAATAGACATAAAGCATAAGACGCGCCTGTGTGTAGACAGCTGTATTGATTAAAACTGAAGCATATCTGTACTGTCAGATGCATGAGAGATGCACGACTGGAAACACAGCTAAGGTGACTGGTGTAAGACAACTTACAGCAGAAATAAAAATGAAACAGACTGAAATAAACTTACTCAAGTTGGCACTCAGCACAAACTGCAGCTGGCCAGCTCCCTTCTGATGTGGTGAATGCGAATAAAAAATACTTAGACAGAATACTAAAGGTGTGATCACTTAGTCAACACTTTCAAAGCATGTCCTTGGTTCTTATAATGCAAGAGCATGAAGCGGACTGTAAATACTTCTTGAGCAGCATCTTGTGTTCTTCTTGAAAAGTTTATGTCCACAAATATTTCCTCAGATATCACTATTGACAGTGTGAGACAGTAGAAATATATATTTGGGAGCTCAAAGCCAATCCATGTCCTGGAAGAGGTTCCGGCCCATTTCAATGTAGGCCTCCTTCTCCTGTGCAGACATCTGTTCCACTAGCTCTGGCCTCTGGCTGACCTCTCGGTATGAGCGCGGTCGGCCTCCCACCATCACCATCGGCTCATCCCCCACCTCCTCAAACTCGTCATCGTCATCTTCCTCCTCCTCTGCCCGATGCTGCGCAGCTGCGGCGGGGGGAGGATTTGAGGGGGAGTCGTCATCTGATTCGCTGGTGTCGCTGTCTGAGTCGCTGGCATTAGCTGTAGTGGATGTGAGTCCCTTGGTAGCGGTGCTCACTCCGCCTGCACCTCCACCTGCTGCTGCTGCGCCCCTCTTCTCGTGAATGAGCAGGGCGCGCATCACTTCCTCATTTTCGTCTGACTGACCGATTCCAAGACCGGCCGCTCCGTCCTGGGCTCCGGGGACAACGTCTCCAGCTGTGGAAACAAAACAATGACGTGAAATATATTCACTCTGGAAATCATGCTTCTAACTTCTTCTGGAACTTAAATTTAGGCTGCTTTAGCAATGTTTTAACCCTTTTACTGTGCCTCGAACAACACGCCAAGATCTAAGGGGTGCATCTAGGCTCCAATCTCACAGTCTCATCAAACATTACTTATTGCGGGTCAGTGTCTTCACAGAAACTTTATTTAAACCACGCCACCCTCGGATGTCATGTCTGTTTACAGGCTCCAAAGGCCAACAAGATCATTCCAGACAGACGCACACAGACACACCTCAGAGACAGGACGTTTGGAAGGCATAATTCATGCAATTTCCACAGGAATGGATTTTATTAATGAGCAATCCTTGCTCAGTCATGCACTAATCAAGCCTCTGATTATTTCAATTAAGCAATTATGGTTCAATGGGAGTCTGGCCAGGCCTGATTTGCTCCATGCCCTTGGGTGGAGAAACAATGTCAGAATAAGACAGCTTGGTGAAGGACCACTCTGACAGAGGGAGATAACCTGGGTTGACCTGTAATATCCTGCCTTGACTGTAAAGAAATAGGCTATTAAAAAAAACAAAACAGAGCATTCATCAAGCCTTACCATGGAGAGGCATTTATGATTAATGTCAGTGAAATCAGAATTTGTGAGTGGGCAGCAATTTAATACTGAATTTAACGTCTTCTGACTCATGGAGTGGGAGATCTTGTGATTGTGGCGGAGAATGGAAAAACAACTGCACCAATGTGGCATTAGCTTGGGTTCAGCATTAATAGAGGAAATGAATAACTAAAAGTTATTTAACGAATAATGGCGAGAAACACACACATATTGAGTCTAAATGAATTCTGGAAGTTGATCGTCTTACAAGAAAAACATCACTTACGGTTCTTGAGGATGTCAGGCTCGCTGTAAGCACCCTGCACGGTACTCTGGGTCAACCAGACGGGCCTCTCCTTAGGTGCCTTGCCCTCACTGGCTTGCTTCTGCTGTTCTTCCTGCTCCTCCATGCTGATAACCACATTCTGGGTGTACATATCAGCGTAGGACGAGCCTTTGTTAGACCAGGCCTCCCGGTGTTGGCCACTCGCAGCATTTGCGGCTGCTGCAGCACGTTCACGGCTGGAGGAAAAATTCAGTAAATATCCTTTAAATAATGCTCTTAACAGTTGAATTAATACAAGTTCACAAGTTAGCTTTCACTTGATCTAGTCCTCTTTGAAAGCAGGAATGCAGTAACTAGACAGCCAAAGTGCAGATACTGTGTTTTTTGTCTGTTTTCATGGAAATTACATATTTCTATAGCATAATGTTTTTATATAGTAAAACAGATTAGATACACATTACAACTGTTGCTGCATTTTGCTTTCGTAGGGCGGTGCTGTCACGCTGACTCAGGGAAATAAGCAGTCAGAAACTGACCTCTGTTTGAGGGCGGGAATCTCAGCAGGCTCTGGCTCCAGCAGGTCATGGGACAAGTTAACATCTTCAGTCTCACGTAGCAGCGCGTAGATGGGTTCGATCTGCTCGTTGAAGCGTGCAACCAGTGTCCTGGCATCAGGACAGACAGACTCGTCCTCTTCTACCTCCGTCTGGCAGAAGGTGCAGCGAAATGTACCTGTGGGTTAAGAAGGAAAAAGTAAAAGTAAGAAGGGATGTTCAAGTAACCCACCTGGCCAAAGCAGACACTGTGTACCTACATGCTTGGGACATACCTATTAGTGTCTTTATCTTAGCTATGGCCACTATACTGTGATTTTGGAGTTTTACGTTGGCTACCATATATGTCTACTTTTATGATCGACATTGTGGATTTGTAACTAATTCTGCAATACCTCAATTCTATGCTCCAGTCAACATCCAGCTAAGAAGCGTACTTGTAGTCAAAAACAAATACAGGAACACAAATGTAAAGACTGTCGCATGCCTGTACATATACAAGATGTGCCTGTAAGTAAGACACACATTTACAGGCAAATAGAACACGTAGGTCAGCTATATGTAATTAAACTATATTTTTAAATGTAACCAGTTCCTATGTGACACGCTGCTAGTTGTGAAGTTTCCATTTCCAGCTGAAGAGTGAGTGGCAGTGCTATGATGTGCAGCATAAGGTTACAGTCTGGTGTCTCTAGCTAGAAAGACTCCCGAAAAGTAGCCTCCAGATGAATGACCTTGCACGTTGCAGTTATTCCTGGAGTCTCAGACAACAAACAATGACACACATTAAACAGAACAGGCTTGAAAACACATCTCAGTTGATTTTTGAGAAACTGTATTTTCTTGCTGCTGTAATATTTAGTTTTTTAAGTAAAATTGTTCTTGCTCCATTTATTACATTGTTCCCTTTCAGTAAATAAAAGTGAATGGGTGTTAAGTTAACCTTAGTAAGTAAGGAGAAATGTAGACCCTAGGGCTAGACCATGGGATCTTGTTTGCTCTGCACACACAGTTCCTACCAGTGACAGAGAAGGGCATGTTCAGCCATCTGCCTCTCTGGCTGTTTTCAGTTTCAATAATGGGCACTGTTCCACAATTACAAAGACCCCATGTCTGCATTGTGACTATATGTGTCTGTGTGCGTAGGGGAGTGTGTGTGTGTGTGTGTGTATGTCTGAGAGAGAGAGAGAGAGAGAGAGAGAGAGAGAGAGAGAGAGAGAGAGAGAGAGAGAGAGAGAGAGAGAGAGAGAGAGAGAGAGAGAGAGAGAGAAAAGGAATTAGTGCGAGGGAGGGGACAGAATTAAGCAACTTGCTGGTTACCACTCTCTTTAGGTTATGACTTTCCAGGACCTTTCAAGGACATTTTCCAGGAGAGCACTTGCTCACAACTGGTCATATGATTTATTGGTAGGCCTAACATTGACAAATTTAATCCAAGTTTTATTCCTACTGTGTTTCAGTGTCACTACAGGTAGCCGGTTAGTGTTTATGACATACTTTTTCCACTGTGGTCTCTAGCAAACTGTTTTCCTCTATCTGTAACAATAAGTTGGCCAAAGCCCATAAATAAACAGTTAAAATCAAGTAGAAATCTATTTGATTTTACAGAAAATCTATTCACCTTTCAGCCAATTAAAAGTAGAAGAAAGTGAAAGTTTCTGTTGCATGTATAATTAACACCGCTGTGCATGTTTATCAACACCGTCTACAGCATTTCTGCTGGCTTTTTAAAATAAAAATATAACTGCAAGTCAGTTTTTGCTCCACTTTTGGTAAACCCACTTTGAAGTGTCATACCGTGCATCTTATCCTAAAAACAGTCGAGTTTAAAAACCCTAGGTTTACAGAAGTGATCTGAGTTTAAGGATCAAATACACTGAAATTGTCCAAGATATTTGATCATTTATATCAATTTCCAGGTGTTCCTATGACCCAAACTAGTCTCTACATTTTCCAGTTTTCCAGGACAGGTAGGAACCGTGTTTTTTTAGTAACACATCTTGCGAAGCCATCACTGCATCACTACAAACTGCTGCAATTGTTCTCCTCTTTCACAATAAATGAAATAATGTAAACACAATTCATATATTAATATTAATGGGGGCAGTTGTCTGCTGTTCAGTAATGAGACAAGACAAACTTTGCCAATGGTGCTCTTTACCACAAACTAAAGTTGGGTTCCACCTTAAATATTCTGATATTTGCTTTCCTACAAGTCTGAAACAAACCTTAAAGAGAGCACCAACTGAAGACAGACAAAAAGGTAAAAAAGTTTTATGCACAGCCAAAGGCTGCGTTGGACCTACATGTCAGGTGGAATGAGTGGAAAAAAAGGAAGAAAAAAAAAAGCAGCTAAAAAGAGGAGGGCACATTCACAAAGCAAAGTGTGAAAATTCAGAGCTGGAGGGTTTCCGGCTCTCCTTGGGGGTCAGAATGAGCTAGAAGCCCAGTAATGTCATTTCTCATCTCTGTGAGGTCAAACTGAGTGTTGCTGGCCCTGAAGAAGTACCCAGTCCATTAGACTACCACTATGTGAGCTGCAGGTATTCGTTTTGTCAGCCTCTGTCAGGGTGCAGGGTTACTGCCTCCACAGCTAGATTTGATACCAGTTGAGATATGTTGAAACAAGAGACAAGAGCAAAGGAATTGGCAGGATGGATTGTACATGTGTCACCAGGATGATGCTGCCGGCTACATCCTTTTTCCAGAATGTAATTTACGCTGGCCATCCAACGTTTTTATCCAATATGGAGGTATTGTTTGTTTCTGTTTTCTTTCCTCAAATTAGTTTTATGTGGCATGTTTTTATTCTAAAATAACCCGTAAAATTGTAATTGTATATTGTGATTTTTTTCAATTGTATTGAAAAAAGTACTTTTATAAGATTTGAACTGTATCACATTTATTTCTGCCTCTGCAGTAACTATTTTTCAATTTAATTTTATTTGTATAGCACCAATTCATAACAGAAGTTATCTCAGGACACTTTTCAAATAGAGCAGGTCTAGACCAAACTCTTTAAAACATTATTTACAGAGACCCAACAGTACCACCATGAGCAAGCACTAGGCGACAACTACAGCTCCAGCTCAGCCTCCCGGCAAATGAGGAAGAAGAAAAATGGCCAAAAAAATATGCAGTGGGCCCAAATGTGAAACAAACAACATACATAAGTTCAACGAAATCCAATCCAATAATATAATTCAATGGTCCACAACCCCAGTGGTCAGATTTTTATCCAGTAAAACTATTTACAATAATTATTTTCCCAATTTCAGTAGTATCTTAACACCCTTTGAAGATCTTGTCTTTGCTGACCTCCGGTGGTTTTGCTGCTGTTAAGTGCAGCCAATGATGTCACCGTTGGGTTTAACCACATCTATCAGTGATTTTGGATGTGACCAGACATAAAACAGGCTTGAAACTCGCAATCAGAGAAGGCAACAAAGCACTGCTTTTGCAGCCTGGTGTTAAATTACTCTTGAATCACCTGGGAATTTGGCACAGAGGAAACGTGTTTTTTGAATTAATAGCAAACTGGGTTCTTGTAAATTGCTTTTGTTTGGAGGGTAACAACTTCTACACATTTTGCTAAATGATTTTAGTACTGGGAATAACTTTTTAATTTGTCTGCTAAAGTTGTGAATGATTAAACAGAAGCCTTGCTGCTGAGTCCTACTCAACTGAGTAGGAATACGTGACTCAAATGAGTTGGTCATGACTTGTTTATGTCAATCAATGAATGATTTCAAGAGCAGGTGCACCATGCTTATTTAGCTTTATCTTTTTTTTTTACATTCTGTGTATCCCAACCCACACTGTCTAAGATGTTTAGTGGTTGCTTCTGTTTCTCAAATGTCAAGCACATGCATACACACAAACAGAACATCTTGGATAACTCCTAGTGATAAGGGAGTGATGTGATGCCTATTTAGAAGCAAGGTTTGAGACAGCTGCCAGCCCTTATTGAGGCGAGATGAGAATCAGATATCAAAGATAAGTTACACTTATACTTTTGTTGTGCTAACAAGTCAGGCCAAACACATATTGCCTGGGTTACATGGAAACACTTGATTGTATCCAAGAAAACAGAAATTGAAATTATTTATCTATTCAAAATTAAACAGACATGAGAACTCAAATTTTCTGTTTAATTTGGGTTACACAGCTGCACTAGCATATATATGGTCTAGATTACTTAACATTTACTCATCAGGTGTCATAGGTAGACTGAATTTAATGTTCTCCTTGTCTATCTTTTTTCTTTTTTTATTCTTTTTGCTGACAAAATGGAGACAAATAAGGGACCTTCCCAATTTAGACCATAAAGGTACTGAATTTAAACTTAATGAGACTTTAGATTTACAGACGGTTTTCAGTTTTATTTGGCTGGTTGTGAGAAGCCCAAACCTGCATAAGGCTTCAATACAAGCAACACAAAACATATTAGACCTTGAGCACCTTCTCCTCTGATTATTATTTTTTTTCAACCAAAGTCACAACAGTCAACTTATCTGTGTGATGTTAGTGTTGTAATATAATTTGTTTGTTAATGTTTACCTGTCATAGGGTCAAATAGCTGATTGGCTTCTAGATCGGTGAAGGTGGAGAAGCAGTAGGGGCATCGGAAGGAGGCACGGTTGGTGGAGTCTCTCTCATCTGTCTCAATGCGCCGTCGCATGTGATCCAATTTATACTTGACCACATTGACCAGAACCCTAAAAAAAAAATATCAGATAAGTAAACCAGTAAAGGTTTATAGAATGTAAAATATTGACATGAGAGAACAAACTGTTGTTAAATTTGGAGAAGAAACTAAAATATTTGGGAGGATTCTAGTTCACTACGGAAGGAAAGAACGGCCACGCTTGCAATTCTTTTTTTTAAATGCCATTACTGAGATCAATCACCATCATGACTATCAAGGGAAGTTATAACTGACTGGTTGTTACAAGAATGTACATCTGAGAGTTAATTTGAGCATATAATTTCCTGACAATGTGATGCAATACTGACAAATTATATCAGGAGAATATTTATTAAATGAGCTCAAAGACCCCTGCAGTGACAAGACTTTTTTCCATGTACCTTTTCCTGGCTGCTGGCTCATTTTAGTCAGTGTAAAAATTCCTGTTGAACCCTGATCTCTGATAAACACAAGTAATAAGTAAGAGGAAACAACCTTTTGTTTTCATGAGAATAAAATCATTAACTAATTAATTGCACACATAGCTGTTCTTACCTTCTGTAGTCTACTCTACAAAAGTAGTAAGTAGAGGTTTTTTTTTCCTAAAGGAAGAATGCGTGGCACCTATTAACTGTTACTTATATGTAATTTACAGTTTAGTTTCTCATGTTTTCGTACTTAAAATACAGATGAACACAGATCTTATTCTTCCTAAAAGTGTTAGGGGCCTTCTGCCGATATGAGACATCACCACCGCCAATACCTAGATTCTATCCCTACCCATTAATACGGATAGATTCTTATGTTTTATTGTGTCTTATGAGTTTGCACTGTTAAACGCAAACCAAATAGAAGATAACCACCTGTAGTTGATGAAGTAATAGTTGTGCCGCGTTGTCTTGCCATCAGGGGCCGTCTCCACTCTCATGCGGCACTTGACAAATTTGTCTGACTTCAGTGTGTTGAGGACTGAGCGCAGCTGTTTACGGTCAAACTTGAGCAACTCCAGCATGTCCTCCTCGCGAACACACGGGTTGCGGATGAGCACATCCAGGGCCAAGGCGTGTTCCACTCCATAAAAACCCCTCACGACCTGCTTGGCGAGCCGCTTAAGTGACGCAGGGACCTCGGTGAGTAGCTCTGGTTCTATCATCTTCAGCTGTGGAGGGAGACGAGATATTGTGTAAAAAGATCTGAAGGCAGGCAGAAACTTTAGGTACTTCATTATGCATAAATCAGAAGGCAGGTGACTTTAATCACTTAAAGCTTGGGAGGGAAATAAGGTGACATTTAGAAGGACACATATACTGCACATGGACACTACTCACTACTTCATCTTTTCCTTTAAGGGGATTTACTTAAACCCAATACCTCTGCTTAAGTGGTGGACAACTTTTAAACGAACACATGATCCTGTTGCTTTGTGCTAACCTATACATGAGTGATGGTTAATACGGCCAGACGTCGATTACACTGCCTGTTCCGATGGTGGCAACTTCAAAGACAAAATCACACACACACACACACACACACACACACACACACACACAGTTAACAGCAGAAAGATGGCTGTAACTACTAATGAGGATACTGTAGTTAGTTAGTAACGTTACAGTCGCTTTATCAGTAAGTAAGTTATCTTTACGTAGAGCCCGCAGAGGTTGCTTTACGTTAACTGAGGCAAACATGAAGTTACTTTGCAAAAAAAAAAAAAAACCCGTTAGCCACTTAACGCCAACCTTACCCGATAACGTGTCTCTTTCACGTTATGTTCCACCGATACGAGACACCCACTGTTCTTCCTTTAAGTCACTTCATAGTAGTACGCTGACTCTGCCTTTAACAAACGCAGTTAAAACTCACTGGACGCCGTTTACACTGAATCTTTACAGTGCTAGGTTGGCTAGCACGCTTCATGTATCACACTGAGAGGACAACACCGGAAAGAAAAGCCCAACCGCGTCAAACGGAGCACTCAGTAGCCAATAGAAACAATGGAATGTTGATTGATTTGGATTTTGACGAATGGCACTGCTTCCTCTGTGAACGCGTAGGCCTTTTTTTTAACCAATCAGATCACAGGAGGAATGTTTGAAGGCGGGCTTTCCACTGTTTTCTTCCGGAACAAAAATGGCTTCTCTTGACAGGGTGAAAGTACTAGTTTTAGGGGATTCTGGTAAGTTAAACCCAATTTAGGCAATTCAGACCCTTATACGAACGTGTCTGCTTATTTCTAAAGACATTTGTTTAGTCTGGGCAAATGTCTCACGGTTTACAACCCTTTTTTAATCTTTAATTTCGGGAATTGAACCTGTGGTCAGAAGTCTGTTGCAGTGGCTCTGTAAACCTGCACACCTGACGCAACATACCTGTCGTGTCCACCGGTGAATTTAGGGTTAATTGCATTGCACCTGTTACGATGTATTCACACTGCTCGTTGCTGACAAAAGTAGTGTATTTGAATGTAAGACGGTTGCTTAGTTTGAGATGAATCAGCACCAAATGTATGAAAATGTGTGTACAAATATACGCCGAATCAAAAAGTGACACCAAGTAGTTCGTTAAAGATGTTTACTGATGTTACACAACGTACATGCATTGATGGAAACGATGGAGATTATACGCTGACATGTTTTTTCAGTGGAGTCTTGTAATCATATAAAAGTGAGCCACGTCTTCATGATGTTGCATGAAGCAGAAGTAACTTTATAGCACTACATCAAGACTGAAAGCCATATATTATCTACTGGACTGAATGTGTGTCCTTGTGCATTGATCCCATAAATTATTTCAGTCACCCACCCACCCACCCACCTCTCTTGTCTTTGGCAGGGGTGGGCAAATCTTCCTTGGTCCATCTGCTATGTCAGAATCAGGTGTTAGGAAATCCATCATGGACCGTTGGTTGCTCTGTGGATGTACGGGTAAGCAGGTCAAACACCTCCTCATTTACGAAATGTCATTGAGATGAGATCTTAAATGATGCTGCTGGCATTTTAAATTAATCTCAGATAAACTACACTTCATGCAACAACCTTTTTAAAGGACTAATGATGCATCAATGTGTATATCACTTAAAATGTACTTAATTACTTTCCACCACTGATTATTCAACACATTCATGTTAAATAAAAATAGGTATTGCACTTACATGATGCAGATACTCAGAGGGTTGAGTATAAATGTTCAACTACAGGTCCAAGACTATAAGGAGGGAACCCCGGAGGAGAAAACCTACTACATTGAACTCTGGGATGTCGGAGGATCCATTGGCAGTGCCAGCAGTGTCAAAAGCACCAGAGCCGTCTTCTACAATTCTGTTAACGGTAAAGATTTTATATGATAAATTAAAGAAATTGGAAACCACCAAGGTTGCCATTATTTAGTTATGTTATTTTTTCTCTTTTTTTTCTTAAGGAATTATGTTGGTACACGATTTAACAAATAAGAAATCCTCTCAGAATCTTTACCGCTGGTCACTAGAAGCTTTGAACAAGGACTCTTCTCCAACAGGAGTTATTGTCTCAAACGGGTAAGCAGATGAGTGTTTTGGTGTTTGTTTTTGCAGGTTGGAAAACTCATAGACACTGACGTAGGACGCACGATTAAAGAGATTAAATTGATTATTGGATAATGAGGAGTATCTGTGTATATTATATATAATATTTAAACACACAATACCATACAATACGTGCAAAGATAGAATATAAAACCCCAAATTACCCAGAAAAATAAATAAAAAATCTTTTTTCTCTCTGCAGTGACTATGATAGAGAGCAGTTTGCTGAGAACCCAGTGCCTTTGCTGCTGATTGGCACGAAGTTTGACCAGATCCCAGAGAACAAACGCAATGAAGTCCTCACTAGGACGGCCTTCCTGTCTGAAGACTTCAATGCGGAGGAGATCAATCTCGTAGGTCAACTCTTTCATTCCTACACACGCTGACCTTAAGCCCCTTTCAATAATGGAATCTGTTACACTCCTGACTGCGTTTATGTGTTACAATAACAGCTTTTTGGCATTCAAACGTCGGCCTCTGTTTCAAAACCTTGTTCAACTATAATAAGACAAATAAAGCTGCAATACCTGAGTGCTATTTGGCATCTGGCCCACGATAGAGAGCGCAAAGCTTATTTTCTTTCTCACCACAGTGACAGAGCTGCTGGAGAACAGCGCTGAGTTAGAAAGTAATGATATGAGAGAAGAGGACTGTTCTCAGTATAAGCTGTTATGAGCGTGCTGAGGGAGTCTTGTTTTTGATTCTCACTAACCTAAGAAACCTTAGGTTAGGAGAAACCCCAATAAATTATACAAACATGAACCTGACTTGGAAAAATTCCAGCAATTCTGTATTAGAGAAATGGAAAGTAAACATAAATATTACTTGTGTTCGTAGGGAAAAGGCTAATATAACATTACATTGTACATTACGCCTACACCCATCCTCCTTTCATTTATGAAGAGCTCATTTATCTGTTTCTATGGAGTTCATTTTGTTGTAAGGTGCCTGAGAACTTGCATAGTGGGATTTGCACTGAAAATGTTTTATACACGTGTGTTTCATGTTTGAAGTCACAGAGAATCTTTTATATCGTTCAGTTTAATGTTTGAATGATTGCAATATCAGCTGCAAAATTGTTGTTGTTTTGATTGACTCAGAAATTACTTCTTACATCCCAAGTGTTGTCACAGATACAAAACATATATGTTATTGCTTTATAAACATTTTACATCAATTCTCTATGTTATCATCTGTCACAAAAAAAAAATGGAGAATAAAAAGAGATCTAGCCCATATATGTACGATATGAAAATCTCTGACTTTGGTGACATCTAGTGGTAGTTTTAAGGAAGACAGAATGAAAAACACTTAACCAGTATTCTTTATTTTCCTACAAATATTTGAAAGAAGCTATAAAAACACTCTACACATAAAGTTTTAAAAAACCTTTCACTTTCTATGAGGTTTTGTGGCTGAGGTGCTATTTGTTTTCCCAGGACTGCACCAACCCGAGGTATCTTGCTGCAGGCACGTCAAATGCAGTGAAACTTAGCAGGTTCTTTGACAAGGTGAGACTTCTGTAATATATTATTTTCTGTTTTTGAAGAGATTGTCTTGACACTAAATACAATATGAAAAGCAGATTTATACACTTTATACACTACACACGGTGTGGATCTATTGTGGGGAGCAGAAACCATCAAATGTTTACCATGTAGACAAATGTCATTCAGCCTCCTCCAATCTATATTTGCTGACAGTTATATTAATTATTTGATGTGTTACATTGAGGGAACAATATATATATATATATATATATATATATATATATATATATATATATATATATATATATATATATAACTCTCCAAAATGATTAATCAGTAAAAAACTGATCTTGAACAACTTTTAGTACAAAGTTCCCCCTTTAAATGTACGTATCGGGTTTGTAACCTCTGTAAAATCTCAATCTATCTATTAACAGGTTATAGAGAAGAGATATTTCACAAGAGATCCAAGTCAGGTGAGTCAGTTTTGCATTCCAGTTTGGATTGCTGTCATAAAAATAACATAAGCAAATCACAAATGTCCTAATTATTTTGGTAAAAGAACATTTTTACCTAAAAATTGTTACTGAGGAAGACTAAGGTTTCAACTTAAAGTGAACTGTAGCAGTGAAACAGCACATTCCTTTCACTTTCTCTGCAGATGACAGGTTTCACGGACAGAAAACGGTTCAACTTCAAAAGTTTGCACTATGAATGACAACAGTGGTCTGTGGTTTTGACCATGATGCCTTTGGGCTTTTGCACCACGAGTAAGGTCACACTCATTTACGTACTTTCTATACCTGCACCCCCTGCTCCTCCGCCCACTGTTTTTTTTTCTTTTTCTTTTTTTCTTCTTTATGCAAAACCCTCTGAACACTTTTTCATCTGATTGTAATTAACTCTAGAATAATAAAGATACGTTTGTAAATAGTTGCACAGAAATTTTGCAAAAGGGAGTCAAGCACACTTTAGAAATGAAGAGACATGCTTCAGGAAGATGATGTGAAAGGACATGCTATACATATAAAGTGTTTAGTTTTTAATTCCAGACCTTTTCAATACAATCTGCAAAACAGTCACATACATGTACTAGCTACATGAATTATTTTTTTTAAACTAAGACTTTTAATTATCTTTAAATGTTTGCTTTCTTAAGAAAAGTTATGTAATAAGCAAATGAAGAAACGCTGATATTCTGGGCTTCTGAATAGTGGCTCATGCAACATTCCCCTATCCCTGCATCATTTTCTTAATCCAGGGGATAAAGAAATTAACTTTAGTGAAGACATGAGGATACTTGGGATTATCACACTCATTTCCGATGGTGAAAGCTGTTATACCCTGAGGCTTCTTGTTGCAGATAACCGGTCCGCCCGAATCACCCTGCAACAAAGGCAATAGAAAGACTTGGTTGAGTCGTCCATAAAAAAAAGAATTACACTTGTTTTTCATGAATAAAGGAAAGCAGTTTTCTCCATGTGTATAGCATTATTGATGGATTTTGTTGTATGTGGTGTAAAGTAATGATTGAAATACTTGATTTGATTTACCTGGCAAATCCCTCCGTTCTTTTTGGTGAATTTGGTGCATATCATGCGATCAGTGACAAAGTAATCTGGACATATTTTTTTGCACTCAAAGTTGAATTGCATCTTCTCGATGGCCTCCTTCAGCACATCTGAGGAAGGCTTGTTAACTCCAGTTTTTCCCCAGCCAGCAACTGTACAGTTAATGTTAGCTGGGATTTTCCCATCTTTCTTTGGTAGTCTGATTGTCTTCACATACTTATTCAGTTTGGCCTTGTTTTTTAACTGAAACAGAGATCAGAGTAGAACTGTAAATCACAGCAGTTATTGTCCCAAAACAGTTTACTCATATGTCAGACATTTCATTGTGTGTTTATGTCTTCTTAAACCGTTAAGTAAAGCACTTCACCCACATCCTCACCAGCTTCAGTGCAAGTGTGTGTGGGCACCGTAAACTCAACATAAGAAAATGAAACTGAGACGCTCGCCTCAACTCGATTGCAGACTACTTTACACAGAAATGTAATTATTTTGAATTAATTGATTGAGTTTTAATATGAACATCTACACGGTTTATTTACCTTCAGTAACATAATGTCATAATCATATTTTCCAGTGAATTCCGGATGTGGAATGTACTTAGCCACTGGGATACTTTGCTGACTTTTCTCTTTCTTGCTTATGTTATGTGCTCCAAGTACCACCATCATTTCGCGGTTCGGCCTGACAAAAATGGAAACAAAACAAAACATTAAGAACCCTTGAAAGCAAATTCCATAGTGTCTTCAAGCTCTGACAAACTTGTACTTTCATGTATATAATTGGATAACACTATAATACTAAACTGTTAAAAGTAATTAACAACAAATCATTTGTAAATGACAAATAACAGTTTAAACAATTGTTAGCCATTACGTTTTTAACTGACTGGCATAAAACAATATTTTTTGTGTCCCTGTATGATTCTGCATCGATGTAAAATAAACTCACACTTTGCAGTGTGCAGCAGTTAGAACAAAATCCTCCCGAATAAGTATCCCGCCACATGAATGATGTCCATCAAACTGGAGTGATGCCATGTAGGGTCTGGAATGAGGCTTTGAAACTTTACCACCCACGATGCCACTCTCAGAAGCCCCTTACACGAGGATAGAAGGTAAATTAATACAGATTATATTATAAAATGCAAATACCTCAACATTCAAATTATTATTATTATTATTATTATTATTATTGTTATTACCGAATGAAAAAGTAGGGCTGTTTTATTCTAGCCTAATCTGTAGCCATTAAAAAGGCTCCTTAATAATCAGCTGTAATCTTTAAAAACTGCTATTACTATAAATATTATTTATAGTCACGTCTCAGCAATAATATTGAAAAGAATTTCATGTAATCTTACCAGTGAGGGAGAGCAGCTGAAAGACAAATATAATGCAGTATGCGTGGATCATGGCTGTTGTACAGAAGTCAAAAGCTGAAGAGTCTGGCACACAGTCTCCCCCTGCTACCTTTTGTAGTCAACCTTCCAACTCACAACGGAAACTTTGTGGGCAGGTTGTCAAAATAGTTCTTGCACAGAAGAGTTCACACCTTGCAGCATAAGTGAGACCCTCTTATAAAACCAGATAAAACCGTCAACGTGCCACACTCGTTGTTAGATCAGTAATAATCTAAACACTTCACTTTATTATACTATATGTTTTCTTGTGCCTTCACATGTGGGATTGTAGTAACCAAAAAAAAGTAATGAATTTTGAAAAGATAACTTTGTTTAAGATTTAAGTGTGCTGTAGAGAGGAGTTTGGGTACTGTCTATAAGTACTATTTATTTCATGGCCAAAGAGCAGAAAGGTCCATATTTACTGTAGATAATCACATAAATATATTCATAATAAATGTATATATATATATATATATATATATATATTCATATATTTATCATGTGCTACATTTCCTCTGAAGGCAGAGAGGTTAGGTAAGAGGTTAATTGTTCAGTGGAAAGTTGTGTATTAAGCCCACATTAACCACAATGAGTACAAAGGTGGTCATACCTCACACACTGAACTACACACACACACACACACACACACACCATTGCTGTTTTTTCAGGCCAAAGGTTATTTGATGTTAAAAGACAGATATATATGTTAGCATTTAACTCTAGAATTCAAGTACAGTTTTTAAATTTAGTGTTTAAAGAAGCTGTAAACACACAGATCATTTTGAAGTCCTGTACTGAACCTAGTAACTTAAGTGCTTGTCTGCTGGAGGTGTTTGCAAGACTATGTTGTCCGCAGAGACTTTGTGTATTTCTGGACCTTGGTGCTTAGGGTGTAGATTATATGTCAATTTAAGCTGTTAATATTAGTTGTTTTTTTATTTTTTTCAAATTTTAAACCTTCAATAACCTTCAATAAATAAGTGGAAGAATAATGTCTGATTAACCCTTCAGACAAGTGATTTGGATAAACTATCATGTCATCAGTATTAGTAAATTATTAGACAAAATGATTAGAGCAGCAATGGCTTTATGAGGGAGAGGCCATAAACCTACATCCTTTGCCACATGTGTCTATTGACCACTAGATGGAGCTGTAGGCATTTTGTGGCAAAAAATCCACCTGTAAAAGCAATTTACAGCCCAGCTCATATAGGCTACATCCCTCACTTCTGGTACTGTAACATGGTGATGTTTATGAGGTCTACAACACAGGTCACAAAACACAGTCTACTCGATGTTCTTTTTTCTAAGCTGAAGAGATTTGCCATTGTTATTGCTTACCACTGGGTCTTACAGAGAAGATGTATTATCACTTTTCCACAGTGCTCCTTCATTGTCCTTCATTTTTCTTATACACAACACCTAACAGGTGGAGATGACATTCCCAATATGTATACGTAAATGTGTTTTCCACAACAGGTATGTAACAGTTTGTGGATTGTGTAATTGTTTTAAGGATAATCTAAGTTCTGGTCTTAATGGACCAATATAGAAGTGTCTAGTTGGACTGGGCCGATGGCAATCCTCACCTTTTTTTCACCTTTCCATTTCTATTCATGATGGGGAACGTAGAAGGTTAGAAGTGCAGCTAATGCTCTCTCAAAGTCCTTTTTAAATAAGGGAAGCTAAAACCAGCTTTGATGTTTCCACTGGTGTGAAATGTTGGACCTGGAACGGTTATGAAATATTGCACTCTCTCAGCTGCCACAGGAAAACGTTTGTGGAGCCATCTTGATAAGGCAGATGGTCGAATCAAATTACCCTAATGTCATACGAGGCTGCTGGTCGTAACATTTTCCACAAACTGAACGGCTCAGTTGGATTTGCAGGTATCTTCAGCAGTCAGCCCTCATTTCATCAGCTTCTAATCGGTGCAACCGGGGGGGTTGCACCGATTAGAAGCTGATGAAATGAGGAAAAAAAAAAATAGGCATTCTCGCACAAATTTGGTTTTATTTTGAGGTAATGAGTTGGAATTCATCTTTTGAGGTCAAATACACTTAACAGAACTGTTAAATGTAGCTCAGTAAAATTATGAAAAGGAAAAAATGTATGTAACATATAGGCCTAATGGGTGAGAAACAGGTGAGAAATTTTGCTTCCTGTACACTTTTAAACATCTTTCTGGTGGCCAACAGTTTGTACGTTGCAAATTGTTCACAGAAATTCACACTTACAATAAACAGCTTCCTTAATAACAGGAAGACTGCTAGAGCTATGAGGTCTCCATCAGCACGACCCCAACCAGTAAGGCAGGAAGGGAGGGTTACCAGCACAACAAAAGCTGCAACTACATACCGCAGATGGTAAAAAATACCAGTATACTGGTCGGGATGACATTAGAAGTAATAAGGGAGCAATATTCAAATAATCGAGACTGCAGCACTCTGGTATTATTTTTTTTAGTACGTAGCTCTTCTTTTATTGTGCATTCTCCACAGTAATAAATAATAACAAAAGTAATAGTGAAATATCTGCAATTTTTGTAGCCTATATGTAGCAATTACAGGGCACAGATGAAGATTTTCAGATTCGGCCCTGTTTTATCAATAAACTACCCTACTGTCAGACTCTCCATTTTGTAATTGTCCTATTAAAGAAAAAATACAAATTGGGCATACAGTTGGCTCTAAGCTTGCTCCTGAAGAAAAAGGCAAATAAAGAACATGATAAAAATAATTTTCAGACTACTCAAAATGCTGTCATGCAAAACACCCAGTAAGATTAGTAATGGTATGATAGTTATACAGTTCTTCTAGCAAAAGGAGATTCACCAAAAATGAAGCAATGCTGTCCTGTGTTTAGGGTCCACCCGCAGGCCAAATGCCATACTTACCTCCAACAAGGAGGTTCTGTTTTCGTGCTATTTGTGGGCTTGTTTGTTTGTCTGTCCGCAGAAAAAATGCTGGCCATATTTTCATGAAACACACACACACACACACACACACACACACACAGAGTGGACAGTTAAAGAGACCACGGTGGAGACAGCGAACCAGGTGAAGTGAGGTAATGTTTAAAGTAGAAAAGCGTGTTTGAATTTTTTTGATGAATACCAAAGTTGATTTTCTTTTTCATCCTTTTGACAAACTCAAGAACATTTTTTTAAATGCGTTTAATAGTGACATTCCAGCGGGGTGCAGGTACATTTAACAGAACCCAGGTTGAATCCACGGCGACACATTACTTCTTTCTCACTCACTGACTGGAGGACAAAGACAGAGCTTGTGCTCACATTAAACACATCTGTGCCCCTGTGGCCTGTTGAAGCTACAATATATCCACAGCTTCATCTACATTTTCTTGTTATACTCTAAGAGGTGGAGTCAGAGTGAAAATGAAGACTGTCTTCAATAAACATTCCTTGAGGACAGGATAATTGGCTGTTAGATGATGCGTCTACACAGCAAACTACCAGCGGTCTGAAGGTCTCAAGTAAAACTTTGACTGAAAGGTCACTGGTTCAAAGTCTAGCATCACTTAAATAAAAGATGACAGCCCTCTATTTCCCTAATACCAGCCTCTGAGAGCCCTCTGATACATTCCTAAGAAACTGCTGCTCACTGGCAAACCTTGACAGTGATTGTATTTATCAGCCATCAGCTGTTGCTATTTGCTTCAGGGAATAATTCCACATCATGTTCACATGAAGATGAATGGTTGCCACTCAACTGTTCAGTTAGACAAATGTAGAAATCACACTTAAATATATGAGTTAATGAAATATTCCACAAATGAGCCAAATGAGGCAAATTAGTAGTAGCTTTCTCCAGTTGGTGCAGTAACAAAGCAATTTATATAGGCTTTATATAGGCTAACTTATATTACTATCTTATATTATTATCTTGTTAAATAATGTAAGAGTGAGGCTATTGGTTACTGTTAGCTATGTCTAAATCAGATGAAGCCTATAAAAATGACACATTGGATAGCTAGGAGCTAACAAGTTGATTATTAAGTTATACGTAGTAAAATGATGAGGTACCTAAAGGTTTAAAGCAGAGCAGAAATAAATCCCAGTTTGCCTCTCAGTTATGGTTGAGACAGCTTTTGTGGCCTAAATTCACAAATGTGACAGAGCTGTGAACCTCCCATATGGCTGCTAAAGGGGGTTATACTGCCCAAAGTGCTCTGTTAAGGATAATTCTGTGAAGGCAGTGTAGCGGATCATGTGCTGTACATGAGCAATACAACTATTACAACAACAAACCAACTGATCCCTGCAGCCAGTTCAACCATTACCCAAAAGTTCCCTTAGTCTGTTATAAAAAAATAAAACAAATAAATCCATAAAGTTACAAAACAAATTTTATTTTGTAAGTTGGTTTTCCATAGGATGGCTCCAATCAATCATTGCCAGCATCATGTTACACGTGTTAAAGACAATGTAATAATGGCACAGATTTCACATTCACACATATCTCACACACACACACACACACACACACACACACACACACACACACACACACACATCCTGATGTATATATGTAAGCATATATACAGTACACCCGCTTTAAATGTGATTGCAGTGTTTCAACCTCCATTTTTCACTTCATTACAGTATTTATAAACCTAATGAATGTCGCATTGCAAACACTACTCTCTCTTCTTCTTCTTTGCACTCCCTTTCCTGAAACACTTGCGTGTGCAGAACAAGCAGCATTTGAGTGTCACCCACAGAACAGTTAGGAGAATTATGACAAAAATGCCCATGACATCCAGGGAATGGTACTGAATCCAGTTTAACTCATGTGCAGCTACCCTTAGGTGTGAGGCTCCTCCGTGTCTCATGACAAACTCAGTCCAGAAAACAGCCAGGTCCAAAGGCTGAACAGGGCGGTCCAGGTGTATCTCAGACAGCTCCACTGCTTTCTCTTTGTAACTGGGGAGAAGTAATATTTTGAAAAGTGAAAAGTTAATTGTATGATGTCCAGATTTGATCACCACAAGCCCTACAGTGTATCCTCAGAGAATACATTAGTAAAACTATGATACTGTTTGTACTGTAAATGAGATGTGAAAGATGCAAAGACTGCAATCAAAGAGATAGATAAGAGCTTGATTGCTAACAACAGCAGCTATAACAAATAATAATCAGCATGACTAGAATGACTCAGCAATACCAATACATATTTAGTATGTAAATAAATATAAATACAGCAGATGTTAGTTATACTATTAAAATTATTCAAATGTATATTTACAGGGTAGGATACAATTAAAACCCTTTACCAGTAATTATTTTAGGGAATTAGTGGGAATTTTTAACACTGCATAGAGTTGACCCCAGGAACAAATCTGCCCCTTTTCACACACACACTTTTAACGCAGGGTAAAAGCCCAGGGATTCACACTGCACTTCTTCTAGCCCCGGGTTAAATGTCCAATGGAACACGCAACTAAGGTCGACATTTATATTTACATTATGATTACTGTAGTCCCTTTTAGCCCTGCGTTTAGTCAAATTTCAGGGGATAACCCCACCAACACAAGTAGCTCCTCCACATAAAGAGACACATTGGCAATCTGAACAACAAAACACTAAAAAGAAAATTATGTAAAACAATATACGCTAAATCTTTTTATATATATATATATATATATATATATATTTTTTTTTTTTTTTTTTTCTCCATTCTTTGTAAATGACAACATCAGCACAGCGACATATTGTCATGTTTTAGCCCTGAGCTAAGTACAGTGTGAAAAGCTCTCTTAGCCTAGGGCTAACAGATCCCCCTGCTGCTAGGAATGTTCTGGGCTAAGTGCAGCAGTGTGAAAAGCCCTAAAATGAATTTGTTCTGGTTAAAATAACAAACAGATGAGTGAGGGAGAGGTCAGTCAGTGTGTGTGTGTGTGTATGCACAATATATGTGTGTGTGGGTTGACAATGGGTGTACAGGGACTGCAGACTACTCCACAGGGCATCGTTATATTTGTATGTTTGATTCTCATCTTACCTTTTGTCATGGATGATTTTATTTAGGCCAGCCAATAGTTTTTCAGATGTCACATCATGAATGTTGAGTTTTTCTGCCATGCCGCGGGCCACCATGCGGTTAACGTTGTCTCCCTGGTCCCCGAACAGTGGGAACATCAACATGGGTACAGCATTACAGATGCCCTCGTAGACGCCATGGGTACCTCCGTGAGTGATAAAGACTTTCGCTTTGGGATGGGCTGAGGAGAACAGGAACAATTACAATTACAGGCCCAGTCCACCACAAACCGGATGATTTTATTAGAATATACTTTGTATAACTTGAATGGTAATATTTATGACATGAAAGCAGCGCCTCATACATTTGTCTGGAAAGGATAAACATACCCAGGAGGTCATTCTGAGGTAACCATTTTAAAAGTCTGACGTTTTTGGGTGCATCTGCAGGTGGGACTCCAGTGTACCTCCACAAAACCTGAAACATAAACATCTTACTTTTTAATATTTTATGTGCAAAGCATTTATCTAATGAAGTGAGGGTTTGGCATGTTTACAACAAGGCAAGGCAGGGGACAAAGTCCTATGGTTAAAACTGATTAGGGCTTTATCATATGTGCTGAGTTTGAAAATCTCTGGCTAATGTGTAAATGTCTGTTTTCTTGTGTAGTCAGGAACTTTTATGTTTTGTGTTTTATTTTAAGACAATAAATAGCAGTCTAACAAAGGTAATTTTAAATAATATATTTTTTTGCATAGACTGAGTGGATTGAGTAAGTAAAGTGATTTAATCTGTTAAGGTTATTGTTACCCTCTGAGGAATTTGCCGAAAGGCATCAAAGAACTCTTTAGCCTTCTCCTCAGGCATGGTGGACACCAACGAGCCCAGGGTAAAGACAATAAAGCCGTCATCTCCTGAGCCTTCCACAAACTCTTCCAAGTCCTGCAGAGAGAAAGACACCAAAAACACTTCAAGAAAATATTCAGTTTGTAGAGAACTCATAATAAAAGGTTAGATCTAGTGGGCAATGACCGATGTGCAGCAGCCTTTTATGTTAAGGTGCAGCCATTATATCAACAACACATTGTCTTCAGCATAGAGCCACCCAATTAAGTAATCTTAGAAGCACAATCTGCTTGCCAGCTTTTGTAGAGCGTTTCCTACCTGTAAACACAGGGCCCCTTACATTTTCTCTCAGATTACATTGTCCATAGTCCAGAAACGCATATAAACTCGTCCTGGCTCAGATATCACAACTTGAATCTTCCAAAAGAGCAGACAAATCTGTTCTTTCACAATGTTATAAGCCAATTCTTGGAAAATCATAACAAACCTGTCAAAACAATCTTCATAATCATTTTGGCATCAGTGCCTTCTTCCTGAAACATATTTATCTCCATAATCAGTTCAGAAGTGAATAATTCATATTTTGCAGGTCTCCAAAATGTATTAGTGCATATGTGTTTTTAAACTCTGTATGGAATACAGATTGTCTATACTCTGACACAGCTTTTCTGTTTCATGAATCTTTTTGCAAGCACTAATGCAGAGTTTGTTAAATTCTTTTAAATTTGGAGTAGTGTTTCCGGGCCACAAATTTCACTCTCTTTTTGGCTCTGTTTTGGTATCAGTTAACTTCTAGGCTCTTTACCTGCTAGATGATCCACTGCTTTCATTAAGTATAGTTACTAACTTTGTCATGACATTTTTTTTGCTGAAAATAGTTGCCCAATTACTGCTGAAAACAGTGATGATGAGAGCAGAACCTGAGGGCTGTGCAACCAAAATAGTGAGCCAAGAAAGACAAACACTTTGTATAGCTGCAGAACTGAGTGATAATACCCCATCACATCACATTATACATCATCATCATCATCATCATCATTTGTTAATATAAAACTATTTATCAGTGGTGCTTTTCTGGTTTTCACTGTTTTTATTAACACAAAACACGTAGATGGGATTTGCCTTAAATGAATCCAGATGTTTACTCTGGCACACATTCTTTAAATACTCACTGCTGGCAGAGGAGATGTCTTTGCACAATTGATGCCTCCAATAAAAGCCGAATTTGGCATGATGGGTCTGGGCCATTCAAAAACAAAGTCATATCTGAGAAGCCAGAAACCAGCATGACTAAGGAGCTCCTTGTAAGTCATGCCGTCTTCTACTTGCCTGCTGACCAGATCGTCAAAATGCTGATAGATTATTTTGCACATGTAGGACTCCACAAAATACATGATCATGTTTTTCACTCTCTGTGGGAAGGTCATGATGTCTGTATTACCAGAGAAGGACACAGGAACATAGGAAAGAGGAGCAGGGCACTGATTAGCCTTTGAATCCAGCTCACATGGAAGTCCACGCAGGAAATAAACAGCTGGAATGGAAAAGACATGAGCCAGGATAGAGCCACAGGGAAGGAAGGGGTCTGTAAGCACAAGATCGAAGCCCTCTCCCCTCAGTCGACTCATTAAAGGCTTGTTGTTCAGTAAACTCTCACAACCTGTCACCTGCATTGAAGTAAAGTTAATCAAACGCTGCACATTGATAAATATATCTGTGAATTCTGGTGGCTTGAGGAACACTCCATCCTTCAGCTCGTTGAAATTTCCATCCAGTTCAGCTTTGGTGTAGGGGACTTTGTATATCTCTGTCTTGTAGCTCTCTGAGCCTTTCATCAACAGGCTGCATTCAGGCACCAGCACCAAGACCTCGTGGCCCCTGTGGCTGAGCTCCTTCACCAGTATCTTCATGCTAAGCCAGTGGCTCCCATCCACAGGCAGAACCAGCACCTTCCCCCCTTGAACGGGCCCCAGACTGAGGCAGCACAGCCAGGCCACCAGCCCCAGCGTAGGAAACCACACCCCGCTACTCATTGCCTCCTCTCTGTACTGTAAGCTGGCTTGTTGTAAGAGCTAGTGTTGTTAAGAGGTTGCCTTTATGTGTGTGTGTGTTTAAATTCTGCAGGAAGTTAAGGCTGTGTTTGCAGGCGGGCTGTTATATAATCACCGGAAGACAGAGACGGAGTGGAGATTCCCAGTGGAATTTGTGGAGAGGTCTAGTATTCAGACAATGTCTCGAGTTAATCATTCTCTTATGGTTCTTTATATAACTTTTAAACTTAATGTTTTTTTCCTGTCATAGTTGGTGTATTCATTTACATCCAACATATTTTCAGTGACACCATGCAAACTTTAACTTTTATATTTATAAGTTGGTGATCTAGTTTTGTTCTTATGGTTTATCTAATGAAATATGTTAACAGATACAAGTAAATTTTTTTGGGCTATCAATGGTAAAAATATTTCTCTTGCTAATTGCTTATTGTTTATATACTATTTATTCCCTCCACAATCAGTAAAACATGCAAGTCATGGTGGCTATGCATGTTTGCAGCTTGTAGGCTACTCATTAGTAAAAAGTCCTCTCTATTTACTTTGGCTGCTCCTTCTCTCCTCCTCCTGAAAAAGAGACACATGCGTGCTTAAAGGGCAATTGTATGTGCCCTCTCTTTACCTCTTTTTTTCACTCTCTCAAGTCGCACGCACACATATAGCTACAACCACTGTGACGAGACCAGTAGCGTGCAAAGCCAGTTGTAATAGGACACCCACACCCACCTCTTTGGAGGGGGATGATAACATCAAACAAACGATGTGGAATTTTACCCTCAGTTACAACTTGCTTTACCTTAGGAAACCTAACTATTGCACTGGTTGTGAAATTGAATAAGTTATTTGCTCATTCAGGTGAATTAAGAACAAGAATATAGTCATTGGAAGAATATCAGGAGTAAGTGAATTGAGCTTTATGGATCAATGACACAAACAACACCACCAGATTCTCTTATCTGAGAATGTGCTGCCCCTGCTTTATTTTCAGTTCTCCACAAAACAAACAACTAAACTTGGTATCCTGTCAGGGCAACGCACATGCTTTTACAGGTTTAGGTGAATGGCAGCCTATTCTCGTAAAAAAAAAAAAAAAAAAAAAAAAATGAAAGATACTATTATTTTTAAGTCTATGTCCCCACAAAGCCGGCTAAATGCCCAGAAACAGTTGGCGGCAGCTGAACCTTGTAGTCAGACCGTGTCTGTCCCACCTCTTAAATTTTGTAGCTTCCTGACCGAAATACAAAAAAAAATGGTTTCTTGAAGTTGTTTTGCTGTGTCAGGAATTATTTCAGTCTGAAATTGTCAGTGTGGATATAGTCTAAAGCTGTCAGTATGCTTTAACCAAAGTAATTGTCTTATTAATAATATGTCTGTTTTATTATTATTATTGTTAATTTATTATTTTATTATTATTATTATTATTATTATTATTTTATTATTATTATTATTATTATTATTATTATTTTATTTTTTTTATTTTTTTACATTTTTCACAAAGTTGATACTTCTATAACTTTCCTTGTGTATAAACAACTAAAACACTATGGATGTCTTTGGGGAGACACTGTCCAAAAATGTGGCTTTTCAGAAAAAAAGAAAAGGTATACTTTCAAGCTTGTTTGTTTTGAGCATACTGATACCTTAAACCTTCCACCTCTCTCTCTGCTGCCTCGTATCACTCCCCAAAGCCCCCCTCCCACCAAACCCAAGTTTAAAAGACAGCAGAATGAGTTTCTCTGCAAAAGCAGCAAATAGAAACGCACTCTCTCTAAAATGACCTGTGATTGGCCGAAGTCTCCCGCCACAGGCTAGATTTTTTATAGCCTGAAACCTGAGCAAAGAGGAGGGGCAGAAGTGTAGTTTTCTTTCATACCACTTTTTCAGTTTTTCAATTTCAATACGCTGAAAGGTTAATATGTAATTTTTGCTCAATGATGCCAAAAAAAGCTGCCTACCCCAGCTTTAAGTGTCATGCTTTGGTTTCTAAAGGGCTCCAAAGGCTTGATTACTCCAGTGAAACTTGCATACGCTTTCACAGCCATTCATCACTAGCTTGAACTTGGCTGTTGTACCAGAACACAGTGTCCAGTTTCTTTGAGCAACTTACAAAGAAAGACCACAGCTGAGACAACCTGGAGCGCTCAGAATGCAGGGAAAATGAGGCTCTTGCTGAAAAAACTGTATAAGGGGAGTGGAAGAGTCTGTGGGAGTTGCAGTTTAACATCCTCCAGAATTACACTGGCCATGCACAATCCTTGACCTTTCTTCTCCCATGTCTCAGGTTTTGGCACCACTTTTCATCTATACAGACATGGAATCTGTAACATAGCAGTTGTTTATCTCTGTGGTTTAATTAATGAACAATACTGGCTACAATTCTATTCTAAACGTGTAAATCTCTCGCACTTTGCATATTCATTCTGTGAATGGAAGTTTAACATTTAGGCAGAGGAACTGATGGTTTGGTGATTATTATGGATGTTTTCTTTCACCCCACAATGGGGTGACAATCAAGCTAAATCAAGGAAAAAATACTTTCATTTGCTCATGAATGTACTACAACTTAGATCTGCAGTAGTTTTTGGCTACTTGGAGGCCATGTGACATTTCATCATCTTTTACACCATTCATCTCCTTTCCTAGATTCTGTTATCTCCTGAGTGCAATATTTGGCTTTTAAGTTGCTAAATCTTACAGTATCATTCACCATATTCACCAGTATCAGTCTGCCATCTGGTGCTGAGCAGGTAGTGTACAGCGGGCTTTAAAACATTTTCACAGCTTGCTGTGGCCCAAATTGACACTATGAGAGAACTGAACCAAAACAGTAAAGTTGCAGGCCAGAAAGCTAAACAAATTAATTCAGAGTGACTCCTTTCACACAGACATTTCTTTTTTTTCATATTGTCCATTGACACATTGTTATACAAATATTGAGTAAAGTCTTTAAACCACTATTCCTCATCATGAAACTGCTTTGTGTTTTAAAAAAAATGACACATTTCCAATCATTTGATTTTGCTATGTGTTTATTTGACCTTGTGCCTTTTCCATTCATGCGATGGCCTCTAGCTCAGACTTAAGCCATGGTTACAGTATTAAAGCATGCTAGATCCTACTTTGTCAGACTGCCTCTGTGGCTGTTCTGAAAAAGTGGCCCATGGGCTTATTCGAACATGAAACCAACTTGTAAAATTGCAAGTGGAGCAAGGTTCATGTCCAAGGTCCTGGAAGGGGCTGAAGGAATGACAAACAAATGAACTAATGGTTGGAAACAAAGAAAGCCTTGCACACACACCTAAGGGCGACAAAGCAAACAAGCCTAGCAGTAATCGTAAAGCTGATTCCTGCATATGAAGGCAAATATGAGCGTGGCAATGTCAGTCTGTCATTGGTCACTCTTTCTGTCGGTCTTTCTGCTATTGCTAGCATGTTACTGTGCCAATGTAAGAGTTTAACATTAGTCGTAGACTGTTGGTCTTTTATTAGTCTGGTGTCCATATGCTGATGATTTGTTCTATGATATCACACAGTTCAGAAACGCATATTGTGAAGTTCTCCTCCATCTTTAATGGCAGCTCAAGCTGTAGCCCTGAGACATTGGTTTTACTCACACAGAGCACAACAGCTTGGGTTCAAAGGTCATATTTTGAGGTGGAGGGCCGCTGACCAAGCTGCAGTATTTGATGAGTTGTGAGTTTTTCTTCGGCTTTTGCTCCATAGCTTTCCATTCACCTCTTGATTGTAGTTTCACAAATGGTGGAAATGCTGCATGCTGACAATTTGGCTGGACTGAACATTTAGGTTTCCTGTGTTCCCACCCTTTCGCTCAGTTCTCCACAAAAGAACTCCAGCTGTAACAAAGCAGAAAGAGAGCCACTTCAACAATTCTGACATGGAAAAAGAAGGAAACGGGCTGTGTTTGGGTTGCTGTGTAGTTCAGCCCTTATAGTGTAGAGTCTTAATCTCTTAATCTCACTTCATCATTATGAACTCTCCAGATTGAGCCACTTCATTCCGCTGACACTGCAGCTGTGTTGTTGCCTGCTCTGGTATTTTACGTGAGATCAGTTAGTCAGTTTTTGTGTGTTTAGGTTCATGTCCATTCTCCTGTTGCGTTTGTGTCATGGTGGAGGATGCCACCACTGAGCAGCGCTCCTCTGGCACCCAATGATACGAGTAGACCTTGTCAGGCTATTAAGAGTAATTATAATAACAAGGAATTACTATACTTTGAGTACTTTTCTTCCTTGAACTAAGTGATATTTTAAATTAAAAATGTTTTAAATATTTGAGAAGCACACTGCTTCTCAAAAAATATTTTAAATTAAGACCTTTTTGCCGTCACTAAAAAAACGTTCTAATTTGATAAACATCTTCAGCTCCAAAACACATATTATCATCTGTAGCTCACAAACAGCAGCAGATAGCAAAGCTCCTTAATGAAATTCTAACATGCTCATAAAAGCTGATAATCTATGTATGCCATTGGAAAATAGGAAGAATTATGTGTTTTGTGTTTGCAGCCATGACCAAATGAAAACCATAATTAATTTCAGATTAATACAAACTGCTTTTTGGGACTTTGCGTATTTACTTCCACAATTTGTGTCAAACGTGTTCATATTTTGAGCAGTTTATGGCTGGTGTTCACAGTATAATCTTAATTTAAATGTTCAAACAAAAGAAATATCTGACTTCCTAACTGCTTTGAAGACACACAAAAAAGAGCTTGTGCTAATTTAGTTTTGATGTTGCTGCAAACTTTGAAGTGTTTGTACTTTTCAACCAGATGGTGGTGCCAAAGACATAAAAACATTCCCAAGTGGATATTTTCTGTTGGAAAACTGTATCATTTATACTATAGTCTCCTCTAATTAATTAACTTTGGTATTCCAGATGGAACAACCCAGAGGACATCTCTCTGTGCAGTGGCTGTGTTTCATTTCACTAAACATTCAAGCTCTAAACACTGCACCATACTTTCTTTAATTTAATTCTGTCTTATAAATATATGTATATTTCAAATTCTCTCCTTCTATATTTATCTATCTATATTTCACAAGTGGAACCATAGAAACTGACCTCCCCTGAAATCTTACATTTAATTACTAACCAATCAGCTCTATGTTCTTATCACTTAAAGCAAAGTGGACCAGTCCTGACACAAAACCATGAGACAATCGATGTAATAATAAATCAGTTACATATCCTTATGAAGTAACTGTCATATTTATCATCACAGAGGTGAAATCTAGTTCATAAAAACTAATGGCAGCCTGATATAAGTGTACAGAGTTCAGGACAGTGTTTGTTAAAAGTTATGGCTGTTTGCACCGCACTCACCATGAAAAGTATTTGCAAATATATGTATTTATTTATTCACTTTATAAGTGTGAAGACTGTGGGATAGTGTTTGTAGTAGTTTATTGAAGGTGTGTTCATGTTATTTATATGTGTGTAGAAACAAAAACCTGATAAGGATCACTGGTTGCACAGAAACAGTGTGTACTCTCTCTCTCTCTTTATCCTCCTACTCTTACTCAAACATGTCAGATTAAATGAGGGTGAGTCTCTGATGGGGAGACTTTGGTATTCCAGTTTGTAGCAATATCAGATAAGTTAAGAGCCATTCTACTAAACTGTTCTTTGGTCTACCTATATGCAAGTCTACCTACAATAAATGATAAATGAAAGTACACACTGTCATATGACAGGATAGTTTAATACTACCAAGTAACACAAAGTTAGTACAAAGTAGTCAGGCTGTAAAACAAAGCAATGCCTGCTTTTGAGTGTTAAAAAATTGAAATTAAGGGATAGGCAATTGTCAATGTACTGACCTTGTTGTATGTAAGTCGTGTATTTTGAAATATGTTTGAAGATTTGGAAATAAAATAATTTCTTGATTTCTAATGCCACCTTTAGATGTTTCTATTCAGTGTTTTACTAATGGGTCACAAAAATTTAATGCTTTTGAGTTTATTTGGGAGCTTAGCAAATATTGACACATGTGATTGTTTGCAATTAAATCCACATATATTTCTGCCACACCTTAAAGTCTCCATGCCACCCTCTTGCCCCTCTATGAATATTTCTCTTTCTCTCGATCTGCCACAAACATAAAAAAAAAAAATTGGAACTGAAAGAAATGCATGGCAACTCCCAGATGATAGACATGTGAGATGGATGGAGACATGTACTGTTAAGTATTACATGGACTGATCTCAAACAGTAATATATGGATGTATTACTGAGTCAGAGGGCAACTTTACTATATATTTGGTACTGAAAACTTTTAATTAATCTACAATATTTCTTGGTGATGTTTCATTTTGTACTCAAGTGTGACTATTCCTAGAGACGTGATTGCAGGTGCTGCATTAAACCAAGAGTCTACTGTGGAATACAGTAGAAAAGAAAGAAATTGCAAGGTGATACCTTCACACGAAATTGATACCGCCTCAGTGCTGCAATCAGCAACATTTTGTTCCGAACCACCCTTCTTGAGTTTCAGTGTTTAACCTTTACATTTTGCCCGTATTGCCTCAATGCCTCTAACACAAATCACTGGACTTTTGTCTCACAGACATAAAAGCTTAAGTACAGAGAAAGTTTGTATTGACCAATCTTCCAAAAAATTCAACAGATAAATCAGTTAAAACTGCCAGATATAAACTCAAGGTTTAAGTATGAACTGATTCATCATGACCTCTTCACTCTGCTCCTTCAAACTCTTCTCTACAAAGTGAGATGTTTGGCTGTAACCACATGATGGCACCAAAGTCCCATGGATCCCTAAATTCCAGTCTCATCCACAGTAGAAACTGTTATTGCCTGTGTACAGCCATCAGCACAACGTTTGACCTTTTGCTTGTCTGCACTGTGTGGTCAGGACTGCTGCGTCAGCCAGTTCTCAAATGAGTAAAGATCACTCACCACTGTGTGTTTTCTTTTTTTTTTACTGGCATGATTCAAAACGCCCTGCCCATATGATTGTGGTTGCAAGGAAGTCATTATTGTTAAAAATTAAAATAACAACACCGTGTTTGCATGCGTTCTACACACTTTCAGGAAACACCCCACAAGGTGCAGAGCAGCCGTGGTTGAGTCCATGTCTGAAATGACTGGATTTATATGCCCGGTTGTCCATCCATCACTAGCAAATATAAAAGTAAAAACAGTTGTACAAGGGAGATTACGGCACTAAACGTTTAAAGGGTTAAAAACGTGGACGTGTTGCTGAACAAAACCCTGATATCCGTGACATCAAGCCTCTTACTTGTCTCCCAGACGGAGCGAGTAAGACTTCAAAGGTAGATCTCTGGTCTGACTCTGCACGGATGCGCGCCGACCTTGGAGTCTCCAGACGCACAGCGCAGGATTTTGCGCACTGAAATCAAGTAGAGCTGAAGAGAGCGCACAGCGAGCGGACTGCTGTCTGACGGACTGCAGTCCTGTCACTGGGATACGGGCTCACTTAGCTACAGTTTACTCCGTACATCGTCCATCCAATTAATACTACTTCTCGGGATTAAGTAGGGAAAAAATATAACCTTCAGTTTATTTCGGGTTTTCTTGATTCGCAACTTAGAGGAGTGTTGCTTAAACTGAGCCAGTGAATGTAGCCGTTTCACCTTGTTTGTAGAGAAAATCCAAGTGTCCTAGCTGCTCAGGGTAAATCCACTCAACATCCTGAGAGACGGAGACGTTTGAGAGGATTTTAGGACTCTTTCCCGAAAGTGGATTGAACAAGGATGCTTCCAACCGCCTTACCCAACAAAGTGAGGTATTACATTTGAAAAACGGTAAGGAAAAGTTTTGATTTATTTTTATTTTTTCCAAAGATGAGATTCAAATGCGTTATCTTCGAGGTCCTCCCAAATTTACCAAAGGGCTTTTAAGTGATTTAACATCGCAAATATCTCCACTTTTCCTGCAGGTGATCACAGCAATGCTTCAACGGCATGCGCGTCTGTCCCTCTCCAAATCTTCCAGAGAGGATTTAAGCGCCGCTCATTTTGAATAAGTCGAGAAGTCTGTGAAGATGAGAGCTCTGCAAACATTTCTCTTTCTTTTCCTCCTGCACCAGGTGAGATGACTGAATGAGAATGGACAGAGTGTGTAGACATATATGTCTGTGGCTGAGAAGGCTTTAAAGAGAAAGTTAGAGACACTAAGTGGCTTTATGTGCTTTCTGTTGCTTTTTGTAATAATCTAGTTGGCCCCTTTCCAGACGTTTGTTTGACTTGTTTTTTATATATATATTATTATATATGTTATAAATTGTTTACATATTTTGTTGTATGTCATTTATTGTAGAGCTGCATCATATAGGCTATGGGATGTAAGGTTTAATTCACCAGACAATGCCAAATGACAATTCAATGAATTCCATGCATGAAATGTTTGTTGACACAGTCATCATCAGCAAATGCAAATGTGTTGGCTGACATGAACATGAACCAGGGGATAAGCTTGTTTTGTGTTATTTGAACTTGCAGGCTATTCATAAAATACCAAAATACCCTGCCTTAATTTACATTATTCATTTTAGCATTTATTAAAATAAAGGATACCTCATCAGACCTACAAATATGGTGTATTTATATAAATCATTTTACAAACATAAATAGCCAAGTTGATTGGATTTAATTATGCTGAACAGACTGTGACTCTGTCAATAGCCATACTGTATAATACTATCTGCAGCTAATGTGTCTAATAGCATCTAAATTAACTTATTGTTCATATTTGGAATTGTGAATTTTCTTAGGAAATATCTAGATATAGAAAACATGTTTGCATTTTTACTTATTTACATATTTACATTCCCAGTTAATGTGACCATAATGCTCATTATATTATAATTAACAATTCTGCAGTATTTTTAATTGAGAAGTGGAGTTAATTAGTTAAGACAAATAATTTTACTATTCACTGAATGTAAACTATTGATGTGTGCTTGCAGATTTTATTGTTTCTTTCCACTGTGGTGACTTTTTACATATCATATTATGGCCTTGGTATCCTGCTTCTCTCACAATGGCTCAACAAAACCAACAATACAATCAGCCTATTCATTTATTCAACCATATTACATGGATATTTGTGGTTAGCAATCATTTTAATTTATTTTACTTCTAGGCATGAAAAAGGTTTGACCTCCGTGTTGAACCCTTGACACCCGTGAAGTGTCTTTGCTGTGCTAAAATGGAGGCCAGAGTTTAAAAAAATAAAAGCGAATGACAACTGAGAACAATTGGTGAAAATTGCAGAACTCTCAGGTTTTCAAAGCCTGCGTTGTTCCTCCATTATAACTTACACAATACGATGAAATCATCACTCTCTGTGAATACAAATGAAATGATTTAGTATTTACCAGAGATTGATTGTCTTAAGCTTCTGAACATAATCTTTCTGTAGTATAATTCTGTTTTTATTGCAAGAATAAGCTCTCCAAAGAAAGATCATAAGCTTTAGGGAAATATAAAGGTCTTTTCCTGCCTTTTCCCCCCAACAGCTGCTGATGTCCTCTATAGGCAGTTGAATAAAGTCTGGGTTTTATCATGATCATCCTTGCTTTACGGACTCTTGCCGTGATCAGACCTGAAAAGAAAATGCCATGTGATTGAAGAAGTTCTTCACATCTGTGCTATCCTCAAAGAGGGCTTCTTTAAAGATAGCCCTGAACTGTGCAGATGCAGCGGCAAAGTGCTGTCTGCCCTGGCTGCTGTTGTAATCAGCCCTGTCCCTATTGGGAGCTCTGCCTCCAGAGAGAGAGACAGGCTGCCTCCCTGGAGAGGCTCTCTTCATATGCCTCAGTGGCTTCTCTCCCAGCAGACCCACCACTGTCTGACTGGGGACATTTTGGCCCTTATCAATATTCCCCCACCTTCCGAAGGGTGAAAAATGTTTAAATGCGAGACTGACGCTCACAAAAAGTGTGAAATATGCACCAAAACTTCTTGAGCTGCGAATAATCTTTCTTTTTTCTTTGTAAATCAGCTTTATAAAATAGTTTATAATGAGAAGACACTGTAAAGATGTGATTGGGGTGACATGCGAACAAGTTGCAAGGCTAGCTTTAAACCCATGTTGTCACAGGATACACCTCAGACAATTAAGCCACCTGGACACCCTATATATATATATATATATATATATATATATATAAGTTCAGTGTCTTTAGCCGTCTTTAGTCTCACAAACTTGTGGCCGAATCATCCGAAACAAAAAAGCAAAACACAAACACTCTTCCTCTGGCGTCTTCACACACACACTCATACAAAAAAACACCCTGAACATGAATCAAATGGTGAAAATGTAACCCCAGCCCTAGCATCTGTGCCATACCCCAGGGACAAATAAGAGGGTCAAAGCCATCCTGGGAGAATCCATTCTTCCCCTTGACATCTGCTGCAGTTATCCTCTGTGCAATGACAACTGAACAATGTAGATGAAGATAAAACATACTTGAGAGCCCTGCTCTCTGCCATCTCCCTCTGCCTGTCCTGCCCTGCCTCTATTCCACAGATTGCATGCAGGGAAAGTGGGGTTTTTCAACACTGCTTGGGATTAAGTGTGAGAAGACATTGACAAAGTCTATTAAGCTCTTGTAGCTTATTGCCAGGGTAAGAGCTCTTTGGTAATATTGTGTCATGACAAAGCATCTATGTGGCCCATGCCAAGAGGCTCAGCGGTGGTGTTAAATATATAGCTACCTCCTCTGTTTCCGTAAACGCCGCCCAGGGTTGGACTGAGCAAGGATGGAGCGAGCATCTTGATAGAAGGGTGTGACGCATTAAAGAGACAAAGCTTAGCTGGTTACTAGTAAGCTGAACATGTCTTGTCCCCTGGATCCGCTACATGCTTGGAGTTCATCCCTGCAACTTTGATGCGCACTGATTTAAGGGATTACAAGTCATTCCTCAAAGGATTTAGCATTAATTTCAGCAGTTATTTATTAATTTATTAATGTCTAGCCGCTTGATTATTTATCTGTTCATCCGCCAGTGAAAGTGGGGAAAAAAAGTTTGAATGTGAAGTCGATTTGGTTCAGTTTTAGCTGCTAATATTATTGTTTTCTTTCCTACTTGCATTTTTTCTCTGCAGTGCTGGAGTGAGACAGTGAGGCTATATTCAAAGTCGAAAAGGGCTCTGGCAAGGACAACAGTTTTATCCCTGTCTTCATAACAAAACACAAATTCTACATAAATTCCCTCTCTAAGGGCTCTTTAACCCTTTTCCCCTTCCCCATGCTCAATTAGGTTTGGTTTTATTATTTATTTATTGTATATTTAAAGGCAACTAACACTGGGAAGTGTAATAAAATGTACAGTGGGGGGATTAGGAGCAGCTCTTTAATCTCACGCTTCTGATAATACTGCATGGGCTGATTGATTAGTTTTTCAGGAAGCTTATGTCAGAAAAACCTAATCCGTCTTTGGATTGTGCCAGCCTTGTAAGGTTTTCCGCGCTGCCACTTTATCATGGCGGCGAATTACAGAGCTGCTGGGCTGTGATAAGGTCCTCGTCTCTTTTACAGACCTCAGCGCCCAACCCCCTGTACCCCCCCTTTCCCTCTGGACAATAAAAAAAATTGTGTTTATATTCTTCACATCCCTGCTCTGCCTGGTCTTCACATCAACCTCTCCCAGGATTTGCCTTGTAAGAAAGAGAGAAAAAAAGAGTGGAACTTAAGTCTTCAAAAACCTACCAGAGAAATTGGGTGGGTAGAGAGAAAAATATGAGAGAAAATAACAGGCAGGCCAGTAGAAATTTCTGTGGAAGTGATTAAACGTGGATTGACAGAGTGAAGGGGACTTGTATGCATGTGCTGCCTTCTAGGAATCATTTTGGAGCTTACATGGTTCTGATGTGTATCTGTACTTATATTGGGGTCACAATGTTTCTGGCCAGAGGGCTTGACTAGATAATCCCTTATAAACAATACTGTCTGTGGCATTTGCAGTCCTCAGCCTGTATGTTGTCTCAGACCTCTGAAGGCGAGGTTGTCATTTCTGCGGACTAAATCCCTCAAATGTAGCTTGCAGGCACTACAGGTTGTATTGACTGTAATGAGCCCTGCAACCTAATCCTTTTCCAATCATCAATCATAATTGTGTGTGTACTGGCAATAAATCCATGATAAAGGTCCTGGAATGAAGAGAAAGAAGTTCCAAATGATTGATAGGTGTGGCACGTTTGCCCTTTGCATTTATAATAACCATAATCTGGCTGCTGGATGGACCATTAAAGACTTAAGTCATACAATTATGAGCAGCACAATTACTTTCTCCCAGCTTCTCTCCTGATGTGAAGTGTTAGGATGAAGTGAAGTTCTGAGCACTGCTCTCAGAGCTAAGTCACACACACTGTGGCAGCTCTGGTGCAAGACACATTATGTTTAATATGATGTTGAGTTTCCTGATCTTGGTCCACAGCTATGAATTTTTATGGGCGATGTGCAGCCCGAGGCAGTGTTAGATCTTGAGGCTCACTACCTTATAGCAGTGTCATTACCGCTCTGCAGGGTCAGAAACATCCAGCACTCTCTGATGCACAACCTCGCTGTTTAGTAGCTCTTTTACAGTGTGCATTGGTTATTGCCGTTTTGCTGCAACAAAACAAAAGGTTGAGATCAGCCCATACTGTAGAGGGCAGGTTTTTTGTCTAAATCGTGTGTGTATGATGGAATGCCATCCCAGGTATCGTCACTTTTTATTTTATTAAATCAAATATTGCAGTAGTTTTCTTGTTGCTGTACAACCGGGTCTCCATTCACGTCAGAACTATCAAACTCATGAGAAACTACGTCATCACATAAAACCACAAATCTAGTAGGCACAGTCGCAAAGTTTCTACCTTTGAACGCTTTCATATTTCCCAAATACTTTGACATATAAAGTTCTTAATTACCACCTGGTTTGGTACTTTGGAGAAGGCAATCACACTACATGTCAGAGCTCGGGAAAATGATTGACCTCTTTAATTAAAACTGCGTTGCTTTTCTGTAAAAGGCAAGGTGTGACAGCTTTAGAATAAGTACAATAAATCTCCTTTCTGATTATTCTCAGTTTTGCATTTCCTCCTCTGCCTCCGGGCTTTGAGGCCTTTCTTTTCAGCTTGTCATTTCCAGCCCTAACAAAGCACTGTCAGCTCCCCTCTGTCTTTGTATATTTCTTTCAAGTACCTGTCTTCAGAGCTACTCAGAGAGAAAGGAAACAACGTCTTCCCTACTCTTGTTTCTTCTTCAAAGGGAGCTGTTTCTGTGAAATCAGCCGAGGCGCAATCTGCTTTGAGAACAGAAACATTTGCTCTGTCAAATTTAGTGGACGTACGTTTGAGCAAATCAAGCAAAAACATTTTTTGAATAAAACACCCGTATCATTTGCAAGCATGCATTTGAAGAGAAGACAACACAAAATTGACGTTGTCACATACGCGCGCACACACACACACTCACACACAAAGCTCAGTGAGAGAAACATTTATGTCTTCCTGAGATGAAAGTGGAAAAACTAAAACCAGAAGCCTGTAGTATTCTTTTCAGAATAACATGCTATGCCTCCTCAAGTATTAGCTGAGGAGTTTTACAAGCATGTTAACCATTGTTCTACAAAGTGGAAGGTATTAAAAATTGGTCAAGAGAATGATTACACTTAGTCTAACGTGCTGCGCGGTATTATCCTCCTGAATCCCTGCTATCAGACATACGGATGTGTGCTGCAGGTGTCAGGAGCCGGCATAGGAGTTGACGCTTTGACCATGTAAGGGGATTATGAAACTGATGATGCGTTGAAAGGTAACGCCTGCCTAAAAGTGAAGTGTTCAAGGCTTTGCTGCTGTCACATGTGGCAGGTGCAGAGATAACACAAGTATCCAGATTACCTGGAGGCTCTCGTCCCAGAGCCCCTCCTCGCTCTCCTTCTTCTCTCCTCGTGGGATCTTTGCTAACACTTTCTGAGCACCTGACATCATCGCCGCATTTAAATTTCCCACACCCAGTCATGCTCACTAACATACCGCTTTAATGCAAGGAAAGCATAGGTTCCATAGAAGATATTCACAAAGTGATCAAATTTCCTTACTTCTGTTTTTATTATTTCAGAGTAACTGATGCTTGTAAATAAATCCTTCATTCAGAGGTTCATTGCATCCTAAATTTTTTACAACCATTCGATAGATGTGGTGTAGATTTTAAAGTACTTACTCTGGTGTTTCTAGTTTTTATAGGCAAGTATTACTTCTTGTCCCGTTACATTCTTCTGTCAGCTATAACTGCTGGTTACTTTGTCAATTAATTCTATATCAGTTTATTTAACGGCTGTAAATTAAACATCCCATGAAGCAGTTAAAATTCGCTCCCTCTTCACCAGGTGCAATAATAAAATGCATGTTAATCCATCAGTAATATGAACCCAATAGAATAATATGTAAAAATATAACACTCACATGGTTCATGTGAGACCTACTGAGTAAATGTATGCAGGATGTTTGCATGTCATGGAATATTTTCACACTGTGATATTGATACTATCACCTCTTCCCTCCATGGCTGTAAATCTCAAAATGATGATGATGTGAATCTTTGTTTCAGTTGACAGTTTTAGCATCCCACATTGGCTTGGTGCTGTTTTAGAGGCCCTTTTCGATGACAAAAAAGATGCTACAGTTCAACAAAGCAGCTATCGACAGCTTCAATATGAAAACTCTGATACTGGTATCAGCCTTCAAAAATATTTTTTACCTGATCAAAAGAAAAAAGGTCGCAGTTTTTGTCAAAACAAGAGCTTATAGGAATTACACTATAAAGAACTACTACCATCACATTTCACTTTGTGCTGCCTGAAAGGGAATGGGAGCGTTCTGGCTTTAATACTGAAGTAAGAACAGGAGTGCTGTGTGATATTGACACTGGTTTGCTGCATTAGGCTGTACATCTGCTCCCAGTATAGTGTGGTTGGTTTACACATGAGATATTCGAACCTCCTTGCAAGATAGCATTTGTGACACGTGGTGGACTCCTGGTTGAAATTTTGTGTCTAACAGATTTGTGTTGCAGATAAAATTACTGACAATAATTTATAACAACCAACAGAAAACTGATGATGACAAGCGGCTGTGTTACAGGTAAAAGGACAGGCCACTAAGTTGATGTTAGACTTTGAGAGCTCTTGATAGGAATGCTATAACAGAAGACAATGACCCTCATTAGAATGCAGTATGTTAGCGAGATCGGCGCTAAATGGGTTTTGTCACGTTTATTAGGGAACATTGAAGCACGTTTCTACAATTCTGTGTTGACACCTTCCACACTGCAGGAGAGGTAATTGTTTGTGATTTGTGCAGTTTAGTGTTTTGCTTCCTGTGGGGAAATGCTCTGTAATGATACTAAATGCTTCCCTATGAAGACTCATACAAGCACAAATTCAAATAGAAATAGGGGGTATTTCTATTTGTATTTGTGCTTGTACGTCCCAAAAAAAAAGGTGGGTTGAGGCGTTGTTTGAGTCAGTGTCAGTTGCTGGGAGGAGAGGAAATAAAACATCATATGATTTATGATAGCCACAGGAGGGTTGTGTTACGTGCTATAATTTATGCTAATCACAGGATGCGTACAGCTCCAACTGAAATCACGAGCAGGCCGATCATATTTTTCCAAATGTGTGCAAAAACAGGCTCCTAAAGTTAGTTTAAGAAAACATGTGGGTTATAGTTTGTTGTGCTGTATTTGTGTCAGAATAAAATGACTTGTATAACTAGAGAATCTCCATTGAGAACTCAAGTAGTGCGCTTATAATTTCTTGAAGAAGGAAGTTGTGCTCTTGCTCTCTATCAGGGCTTTTCTTTCTCCTTTCAATTTACAACAAGAGAGGTCAGAGGTCAGGCACAGTGTCAGATCAGCAGTTGAGGAGATGGTGAAGATACTGCTGGTCTTGCTCAAGGTCTGCAAGATGAATGTGTGCTGATGTGGGCACCTGACAATGGGTTCTAAAACATAAAACGTATCATCTGGCCATATTGTTGAAAGAAAACAATGCATTTTCAAACACTGGCAATGTAGCACAGAGTAGATTGTAGAGCAGAAATATTTCCATTTGCCTGCTTCATTTTTAGGCTTGTATTACAGTGCGTTTGAACGTTGCACACCTTACAAAGCCCCTCAGGCTTGGTTTATGCATTTCTGTGTGGCTGGATGTCGTTGGAGTGATTGATGAAGCCCTTGTGTTCTTTGGCATTCATGTTTGTCTCGTGATAACTGACAACAAACTTGAACATTTGTGTTGCCCTGTAGAAAAATATATCTCTCAACACTGACCAACATGCAAAAAAGCAGCTGTAACAGAACTAGCAGGTGCCGCAGCAGATTGTCGCAATCTGCAGAGTCATTGTTAGAGTGTGCTTTTCTTGTTGCCATCAGATAATTTGGGTATTCAGTTTTCACTGCACATTAAATGTGAAGCAACAAATCAAATTTGCACAATTATTATTCAGTGCGTGTTGATACACCAAAATTGTGTGCGCTGTTTGCGGTTAACAGTTTATTTATTTAATATCACTGACACTAATGATGTATGCCTCCCCGCATCTTTACCTGGAACATCTTGATAGCGCTAGCACACTTGTTACACATCATGTTTCATGACAACCATGTGATGCATGCTCTTCGGGTTTTTGCAGATGGTGTGTCAACAGTAAGATACTGCTGTATTTACAGTAATGAAAACATCAGCACCACTATTCCCTCTCCTCTCACCATCAACACATGTTTAGACAGTCGGAAGCTGGTCAAGTGTAAACCTACAGAGGTGTCGACAGGATCAGTTTTTAGGCCTTTGAAGGTCGGCATCACCATTACACGTCCACATAAATATATTGTGTTGCATATGTATGATGTAAAATTCTAAACATGTAGAAATCCATCTCACCTTTACTCGGCTTCACATGTAATAATGCATTAGATACTGGCTGCTCTCAATATTCACCACAAAGGATCCCAGGTATGTAGATGATGAATTCAGCCACAAATTCAATATTGGGTCTATAACATCTTAAGCAGGAGTGTTAAGATATTAGAAGCTGTGGTCTCTCATTCTCACAGAGGTCAGGTGGTAATGGCCTAAATGATTATACTGGAGGGGAGTAGATATGCTACATGCACACACGCACACGCACACACACTAACCATAGCCTTCTGTGATTGGTAAGGTGCCCCCGGTGTGGATTTGCTGTTGTGATCCACCACAGTGCTGAAGCACCTGCCATGTGTTTCCCTGGACGGCCTCTGATTAAAAGTGATGGCTCTGGAGCGTGAGGCTGTTCCAGCGATCAGAGCACCAATCTATTCTTCAGCAGCGTGTAGACTCTCGCTCTGCACTGCCTAAGCGCCTCCAGGGCCTTCTCTCCTGGAACTGGCTCTGGGTGTGAATCATTACAAATGATATGCCCTGCAACATCAGGAGGAAGATGGCTGGGGAAGGACGTGGGGCTGGGGATTGCAGGCTGAGAATGGTTTTAATGTGAGGTGAGCCGCTTGTCATGTTGGATGCTTGAAAGCAAGAGGCTGCAGTCAATCCAGCTCTGCAACAGTCTGAGGTCTAATGCTAGAAGTGCCGCCTGAGCAGCTCTAATAGAGCAGGTGTTGTGTTGCAATTGTGCTGGGAAAGTATTAGGGTAGGCTGTGGTGAAGCCGGTGTAATTTCCATGTGACGTCCAGATTTTTACTACGTAGAAGTGCATCAAGTTAATGAAGCTTCAGACACAGAAAATTAGCAGAGAAATGAATTGCACCACCAAAGTGAGGTCAATTTGCACAGATAAATCCATGAAGAACAGTGGAGTGCATCATTGAAACTGCTCTGCTTGCACTGATGAGCAGGTTAATTGCCCATTTTGTTTATTGTGAGAAAGATGCCTGAAACCAATTTTCCCCCGATGCATATCCCAACCGTATGTGCTGGAAAAAAATCAACTATAACTCCAAAACTCAAAAACAGATTATTTTAGGTTACTGATATGAGAAACTTGGTAATGAAGATGATGCTGAGGCTCTCATACAGAACAAATAAAAAGAGACAAAAGAAGACACAGAAAAGCAGATCTCAGATCATAAGTGGGGGCCACATTGTCAACTATGCCAGGTTGAGAGAGATTCCGTTGTCGCCATCAAAACAACACTGTAGCCTTGCCCGCGGCCCAGAACCCATCACAGCCGAGCACAATGTTGCCGGCTGCTCGCTGGAAATGCATTTTAACGGCATCTCTTCAGATGATCCAGAAGCCAGATGTCACTGGCTTCTTAATAACTTTCTAGGGGCTAGTTCTGGTCACTGTGGCAATTACCTTTATGTCAGGCCTCTAAAAGATATGTCTACCCACGGGACAAGCAGGCAGCCAGCTCCATAATGCTCATTACAGATGAATGTCGAGGCTGATTCATCCTGACTCTGTGTGTGGCATGCTGGCTCTCAGACCACTGTCAGTATTTAAGTTCTACTAATACCTCTGGATAGCACTGAGTGACACTACATTAAATCAAATGTACAGAACATGTAGTATTATCATTATCATTATGTATCATTTATTTACAAAAATAGCAGTAAAAAAGTTGCAAATGAAATCATTTTCACAGACACATACATAGAAATACATACAAGATGTTCATGAAACATAGAGCCATTTAATGTCTGTATATAATTGGTTTTCTGTGAAAAGACTGTTAAATTAAATGAAGCACTTTTGCAGTAACAATATTTTGCAGTTAATACCGCAACCAAGGTGCACACACAGATACACATAAAAGAATGTGACAAGAAGATTTGGTGCAATGATTGCTTGTGTAGTAAGATAAAAGGCAGTATATGTATAGGTATTTAACTCAAAACATTTTTCTCCTCTTATATAAGACTGAACAGTCTGTCATTGACAGCTAGGATGAACTTTCCAAAACACAGTTTTCCTATAGCTTTTATGCTGATGCACATATTAATGAGGGAAATTCATGGTATATTGTATTGACCCTTTTTAGGCCAACCGGTATTGATAAATCGATTTTGAATATGAATTTTCTAACATAAATGCATAACAAACAATCATTTCTGATATGGATCTTACATTTTTTAGAATTGTAACTAAGATGTGTTGACATTTTACAGCTGTAAAATGAACTTTTCTGTGCTCTCAGGAGAGTAAAAACAATGTAATGTTGATGCTGTTTCTAAATTACTTGCTATACTGACATTTCTAGTCACTCATCAGACAAGTAATAGGACAGGTAATATCAGCCCACTCTGTCTATGTGGTCTGATCTAAAATTAGCAAGGCCAAAACTCTGACAGCCAAAGTGTTTTTTGCACATTTTATTTAATACATTTTGTGCAAATTAGTTTTAGTATGCAAAGTTAAACTGAATATGCTAGATTTGCCAGCCTGCCTTGTTAATAATCTTATTTGCTCAACAGTCCACCATCTTTACTTTCAGCTAAGTGTGCATTTGAATTTAACTCAAAGTTTAAATTACTTTATTCACAATACAATAAAAAATGTGGTGCCCTTGACACCTCATTTACCTCTTGCAAGAAAAGCTCACAATGAAATGCTTCACTTTTGCTTCTGTGACAACAGAGGTGTAAATTATAGTTATGCAACGCTGTACCTGTCAGTGGTGATGCAAAATTATAATGATTAATAAGTATAAGAAATCGCGACTTACTAGTTGCTATATTGCAGAGAGAGAGAGCTCTAAATGTTGTTTCAGAGGGGAAATATCAGCCATAAGCAGCTTCATTATATAAAACTTTGCTCATACTGGTGGATATCCATTCAAATTACTGACAGGATTTATAGTTGACCTACCTTTATGCTTACTGTCGACTAAGCGTGCTCTTTTAAAAAGCGGATATACCTTTGACTGCTGTGGTATATAGATGGTATATCTTTGCTTTTGGGGTGTGAGGTCCTAGCTCCTCTCTGTGTTTTTGTTAAGGACGTACAGGAAAAGGAAGAGGCTAAACCACACAGGCAGATATCTTCAACGTTTGCCACTTCAACTACACTTTGCCTTGTGCTGTTGAAATGAGGTCTGGTGTTTTCAGCTCCATAAGTCTGCAGTTATTATCATAATAATGTCTTGTTTCAAGTCGCCCCAAAATGCCTCTAGCACGGCAGCACCGATTAAGAAATCTTAATTAAGCTTTTGTAGATTCTCCTTCATCAGACCTTGCCTCTTTTTTTTTCTCCACAGCATCTTGTTGTACAAAAACTCGGTTTCCTTTAGTCTGTTTTTAAGAGACAGCACTTCCGCCTAAATGAACGAGGTGTGTTAGTGTGTGTGTGTGTGTGTGTGTGTGTGTGTATGTGTGTGTTGGTGCTGCGTGTGTGCAGGGAGACAGCGAGAGAGAAAGAAACCAAAGCCTATGTGTCAGTGCAAGCTTTCAAGTTCCCAGTGCTTCATCTCTCTCGGGGCATTTAAGTATTAGATATCCCTTTGCTGATCCCCTTGTTGTCACAGCAATTTCCCCAGTTGCTCATCATACTTAAACTGCTCTCTCATTTCCATTATAATCATCCTATACAAAGCTCACCTGAGATTTACACTGAAAGACAAAATTTGGTTTCACCTCTGAAGCTGCGCTGCATGACACTCAATGTGTAACGGATATAACAGCTCGGGCTGGTAGGAAGACGAGTGCCACATCTTCTTTGTTCACAGCGGTGAAGAAATGTTCCTGTTGGGAGCCCGCAGTCGCAGAGATTTTATGTTCAGCATCGCCTGTTATTGTGATGTTGTAAGAGTCAAATCAAATTAACAGCTGAGCTCACACAAGGTATTACTAAGTGGCGGTATCAGTGAGGGAATACTGCCACTGGAATTGGTTGATTAAGTGACTGTGGATGTGAGGAGCTACATAGAGGGAAATTATTACAGTGTTGCCTCATTCATCCATGTTTACAGGGAGCAACTGTCTTAATTAAGCATTGTGAGTGCTGATAGATGGGCCAGGCTCACTGGCCGTGGGAGACATTGATTTCACATTACGTGTCCAGATAGCCGAGCCATTATATCCTGTTTGCTACATTAAGGTGTTACTACTGTCTCTGACATAAGCAGCCTAGTTAAGAGAAGCTCTAATTATAAGATACACAGATGCCCAATATGAAACGTATGTAGCACTTTCTACATGTTGAATGGATTTGTTTATGGGAATGTGAGTGTGACAAAAACAAATTGTGGCAGACAGACCTAGTTTGTTAGCTTTGTACACATGTGCCTCAGTTGGGCTTACAGCAAAATTATAATTAGTCTGGAAGTAGTGCGCAGCAGCTCAGTGAGAATTCAGCCGCTGCTCGGTGCTTTCAACATCTGCTTCTCTCAGTGATCCCTACAACCGGGCCTGGGGAAAGCCGGCACTACTAATTACTAATAAAACTAGCTAAGCTTATTGCCGTGAATTATTAAAGCTTTATCTGAAGTGGACCAGGAATCGCTCCTGAAGCTAAAAGGCTTTGAGGTACAAGGGGGGGGGATCACAGTTCATTGCTGCGTCTGGATTAGCACTTAGCGCATACTTTGCCATACTAGCGTAGAAGCCTGTTTTATTGTTGGGAACCATTACAAGCTAAAGTTCATATGCTTGGGTATACAAGAATAGCACTGCTGATGTGGGACCAGCTCATATGTTAAGTCCAGAGGATTTCATTGTCGTGTAATCGGACAAGTACTAAAATATTAGAAGCCTTATGCAAATATGAGCCCAGTTGGAGTTTATCAGTGCATCCTTTTTACTGCGTTTCATCATCTTTGGTGCTACGAGTGTCTGTGCATAGTGTCATTACATGCAATTAAATTCCAAGGTTGTGTACTTTTCTTTGCACTTTTTTACTTTTGCATGCTTTTAGTTTAACTTAAGTCACATTTGCACAGTGATTCACGTAATACAATTAATACAAACACCATTTTTATGTGCTTATCTACTGGAACTACAACTACAAGAAATCTGTTTTTAACTAAAGCCTCTCTACCTTATTTCAAACTCCTTTGACCAACCTTATCCTCTTTCTCCTTCATCCTGGTTGCTGTGAAGGAATGCCCAGGCAATGCCATTCACACACTCAGGCCTGCCAGCATCCTCAGTCTTACTCACACAAAAACATGCTTAACATTGTATAAACAAGGGATTATCTACTGAAGTTAAAGACAAAAGGTCCTTCGCTTGGATCAGTGTTTTAGTCAGCCCCATGGCTTAAACAGAAAAAGTTGTGTATTACATTAAAGCAACGCTATGTAAGATTTAGTATTTGTGCGATTATGCGCCCCCTGTTGCAATACCACTATTCTAAATATGGACAGCTGTATGTGTGGATTTGTTAGAATTACATTCCTTATGATCAAAAACTATAAAGTATTTTTAGAATGAAACAACTTTGCCAACACAGCCAAACATCAAGCAAGTACAACAACAAAAAGACACAGCAAGCCCGTTAATATTACTTACTGGTAACAGTATGAAGGCCAGCTCGCCATCTGTCTGCAGCCTTTTATTTCATGGAGTGCCAACGACTAAAGGCCTGTCCGAAATTTACTCTCGTCTGTCGGCTTCTTTCCCAGTCACTCTCTCCTTTTCTCTTCTTAGCTTCCTCCGTCAATGTCCTCTTGGGTGTCTTTGCCTCTACCGTGCTTACAGAGGCTCCTGAGCCCCAGTCACATTGCCCACCAGCTCCGCTCCCAGTTAGCATTCCCAACTGGCTCCCCCTTGAACCGGGCCTGAATACATCCCCTCCTACCGGTGGTCCGAAACTCTTTTGCTAGCAATATACCAACACTCCCCTGGTGCTTTGAGCTTCCTAACTAACTTTAGCAAATAGTAAAGCATTCTATCAATCAGGAAAGTCTATAAATCACTGAGAGTTGAGCCAGAGGACTCCAGAGGGAAAACCAGAACATTTTTCTCCATAAAATATGATCCAGTTTCACCAGAATCAATGACATACTTGGTGGTGTGTGAAAATATAATAAATAGAATAAAAAGTTATAGGGCAAGAACAGGTGTACAGGGCACAGAGTCACTATTCAACCTATTACAATTCAGTGTAACAAAATCATTTTGAAGGTGTTATTTTAAGTAAGTAAACCAAGTTGTGAAGATTGTAAAAAATCTGATGTTACAAAAATTCTGATTTGAGTTTAAATGAATTTTGACATTCTGGGAAATAATTATGGTTAGCTTAGCTTAACATAAAGACTGGAAACAGAGGGAAAGCTAGACTGTCTCTCAGCTTCGGAGGTGCTGGTAGGCAGGTTTTCTTTTACCTTTGGACAGAGCCAGGCTAGCTATTGCTGCGAAGCTAAGATAACTGGCTGCTCGCTCGAGCTTGATGTTTACCATACAGACACGACCTTATCGTCTAATTCTCTGTAAGAAAGTGTATTTCCCAAAATATCAAACTATTCCCTTAACTTCAAGACGATCATTTCCTTTGTAATAAATTCAATTGCATTGTTTGTTTTTGTTTTTTTTGGGGGGGGGGGGGTTGTGTACATTTATAATGTCATATTTCCAAGGTCGGATTACAGTCGGATATTTCTCCTCTTCTTTAGCGCTGAAGGGCTTTTTTTAATCCTCAGTGCTGCTGTTGCATTTTTATAGTGCAATTACCAGAGATAAGTGGTCAATTAATGTTGAATTCATTTGGATTTTCTGTTACAAGTCTTGTCTGTGAAAGGTATCGCTGCCCATGTAAACTACTTTGTACTTTTTATGACCGAACTAAGGACATTAAATGCATCACTGTCTGTGCACCAGTGGATTTAAAAAAAAAAAGCAACTCTCTAATATTTGGGTATAGGTTGTATAATTATTGTGTTACATTGATCAGCAACAAATTATTGCCAAATTATATTATTATTTCAAAAATCATATAAATATGTAATTTGATTAAATTATTTAATTAAATTTTTCTGTCTACCTTTGCTCTGTTTTCTCTGAAGGTCACATGCAGGAAAGTGCATGGAGGAGCAACAGAGCTCATCGAGTGGGGCGACACTGATAATGAACAGAAGATTTCTCCCACGGGGGCCAGTCCACGGATCCTCAACCCCCTGCGTTTGTTTGCCAGGGGCTCCCCCGGGTTCAAGAGCAACATGAGGGAAATTACATATTTACAGAACATGGAGGACTTCTGGGACTGGTTATCTAACCAGACAGATGTTCAGGGTGCACAAGCCAGAACTAAACGCAGGCCCATCGTCAAGACTGGCAAGTTCAAAAAGATGTTCGGGTGGGGGGACTTCCACTCCAACATCAAGACGGTCAAACTCAACCTGCTGATCACAGGGAAGATCGTGGACCACGGGAACGGCACCTTTAGCGTTTACTTTCGCCACAACTCCACGGGCATGGGGAACGTGTCGGTCAGCCTGGTGCCACCATCCAAGGTGGTGGAGTTTGAGATTGCACAGCAGTCCACGCTGGAGACCAAAGACACCAAATCATTCAACTGTCGCATTGAGTACGAGAAGACGGATCGCAACAAGAAGACTGCCCTGTGCAGCTTTGACCCGTCCAAAGTGTGCTATCAGGAGCATACGCAGAGCCATGTGTCCTGGCTGTGCTCAAAACCCTTCAAAGTCATATGCATCTATATAGCCTTTTACAGTGTAGACTATAAACTGGTGCAGAAGGTATGCCCTGACTACAACTACCATAGCGACACACCCTACTCCTCCACAGGATGATCTAGCTGTTGTTAGTATGCATCAACCTTTTGTTTGATCTTCAAAAAATTTAAATGTCAATCTCTAAGCTCCTTGTCCCGAAATACCTAAATACCTGAGATATGTTGCAGGAAGTGGAACACTCTGGAGGGATTTGATGCATTGTTACAAAACTTTTGTAAATTCTGCAAATGAGTATACAGCTCTAACACTCAAGATAGTTAGGTGTCCAGGGACTTGGTTTTAGGGGTTGATTTGGGAGCTAGCTACCAAGCCTGGGTGACTCCTCCCTATCACAACAGCACATGTTCTCTGTAAACCACTGGTATAATTAGCATGTTGTCCAGATGTTTTCTTCAAGGCTAGACCATAGGCAAGCAGCCTCCCAGTTGGAAGTGCACACTGACTTCTGTGCCAGTGCTGCATTGATGCTAACATTGTATAACATTCTCCTCACCTCAACCAGTTATGGGATGAAATATGACAAGACTTTGAATCGTGTTAATTATTACAATACTAAGACATTTGAATTGTTGTTCAACAGGGCATAAAATGTGATATTTCACATTTGAAACATCTCTATAATTTGACTGATTAGTCAAAATGATTTGTTCATTGCATTTGAAGTAGACCTAACATCCATTTGTACCTGTTAACAGAACAGAAGGCAGGACGGTGTCTACTATTTTAGATTAGTTTGATCGATGGGTATTTTTTCAAGTAGCTCTGAATAATTGATATGGCATTAAAATCTCTTTTATCTCTTTTAGGGAGTGAAATAAAGTGAGTTGATTATGTGCCCATGACAAAATAAATTGATCCGACACATCTAATCCAAAGGCAAGCAGAAAGTATAATCATAAATCATTACACATACATATGTAGGTACTCATCCATGTATAACCTGGCTGCTGCCTTGTGTGCTCCTTAAAATGTCTTGGTTTTCTGCGGCAATCATCATAAGGCATGTGTATGCTAAACTAGTCTGAAATCCGACATCTGTGTTTGCAGGATGCACTTTGAGGCATCAGCCTGCTGAAGGGGCCCCGCAGTGGATTAATGTGTCAGGAGAGGCGGGGGGAAAGCGATAATTGCAGGACAGGTGGATTTAGTGAGTCTGGCAGACAATTATCAGCACTTTGTCATGGTCCTGCCACCAGCCCTGACATTACCTGTCTTTAATAGGCTTTAATTAGCCTGGGAAATTTCATTTACCTAAGACCAAGAGTGGAGAAACCAAAAGTGAAAAAAAAAAGGCAAAAATACACAATCCGTCTGGAATTTTAATGAGAAATGGGACTAAATTTGAAAATGTCAAGACATTTCCCGATTGTACAGCAGGCTTAAGTTGACTGACTTTTGTGTAAAAGTGGATAACATCCAGTCTTGTTGTAAGTGGTGTAATGTGCTTTGACTTAGCAATCACTAAAACAGTTTTGAAAGGTTCTGTTGAAAACCATCAACACATTAAATGTCATAAGTTGTGTTGACTGCGTATATCCAGGGTTTTTAGGCTAGGGCGTGTGCCACTAACTTATCACATGGCGATTATTTCGGTCAGTGTTACGTTATTTGCTGTATCTCATGTCTTTCCCCGTCAGCTGTAAATGACCCTGTCACATTATACACATCAGGAGAGGTGTATGATAAGGAAATTACTAAATCCGAATTGATCTATGTTGATGTTTTAGTTTTACTCCTTTGTGCAAATGCTGTGTATTAACATGTAACTCTAAAACTAAATGTGTTTACTTATGGCTTCAGAGTAAACAATGTCAATTTATTCTAATTTTTCCAGAGAAATATATCAATAAGTATACTGTTCCTTATTTTTGGTGTTTGTTAAGCAATATCATGTAGATGATATAGATGTCATATTTATTGCTTCTTGTTATAGATTGCTTTGATTTCCATTTTTGTAATCCTTGCAGATTGTACCTTTTTTGATTTCCTGCTTGCTTAATCTTGTTTAAACAGTTTCCTCTGTAAAATAGGAAATAAGAGCACTGCTGTGTGTATAGTGTAAGTAAAACTGTTCATTTTGGAATATTTGATTTCAGCTGGGGTTCATTTTGTTAAAATGAAATTGTAAAGATCAATTTAGGTTTTTATGGCATTAAACCTTACTTGAACTTGGCTCACAGCATATTGTCACACTGACTCAGCCCAGGTCTGTCGGTGCTCACAGTTGTCTCGTTTCATTCCTACAAGGACTTCTCAACAGGATAAACACACCATTTTAGGAGTTACATTTCAGTGTAGCTTTTTAATGGGCAATAAATCTGTGTCCACAGGCGTGGATGATACCAGAGGTACACCTCAGGGAGCACATCCATTTTGCTGTGGCCATCAGGGACAGGGGTCTTTTCATTCGCTTCCATTACTCTTATCTGATCAGGGTGAGGCACCCACTCCTTAGGCATCAAGTCACACCAGGCTTTCCAGCTGCACACATCCTTGGAAGACTAAGACGAATGTTAACATACATTTCACTTCTCATGATTTCCAGTGCTGATATGATTTATTATTGGACACTCAAATAATTAACAACTTTCAACTTGTTAGCTAATTGCCCATTTTATACACTCATCTGACAATTAACACCAATTATTCTGTATTTTTATATAAAATTAAAAAAATGAATTGACCTCTTTAAGAAATAAAGTATGCAGTACAGTAATGCAGTAGTGTTCAAACCAATAATACCATTTCAGGTGACATTTATTTTGGTGCAGAAGGGGCAACAATTTACTTCATCATCAGGGGGGTAAATGCAGGTTTAATTTCTTTTTTGAAACTCTGGATTGGGAAGACTAATTGGAAAATGCCAAAAGAGTGTAACACAGCAACAACACATCACATTTGGATACGCTGATCAACTGTTTCTGCAAAAACTCTGTCCATACATCCTTTCTCCAGCTACAGATCACATGTTCCTCACAGCTGGATCTGACAAGTTTCTGACCTTTCAGTGGGTTTGTCAAAATCCATCCAGGGAAACAAAGGAAGCTACATCCTCAAGTGTACCAGTCTGAGGAAAGCACAGCAGTTCAAAAACTGTTCATGTTATCATTCACTTCTTCATGGTGGAAATGGTGGTCAGTTATTTGGACAAGGGTATTTTTTAACCAAGCCTCTATTTATATTCAAGCATCTAAAAGTTCTGACCCGCAGTGTCACTGTCCACTGCTTCCTTAACAATCTCATTTCCTGCGAACAAATTTTCGATTGTGACGATGCCACTGCAGGCATCTGCTCTTTCAAGCATTTCAGTTAGTGAAGGAAAGTGAAAGAGGAAGATAAAAGGCTGGAGAGGCGTCCTAAAAGCATAGATGGTATCAGGTCTTTTCCTAGGATCTGTGCTGAGAGGGGCGGACGAGGATCAGCAAGCTGCTGATGAAGACGTCTCTGTTCCAGCAAGAGAGAGCGGCCTTGCGTTCGCTTTAATTAGCGCTTGTTCCGAGCATTCACACATAAAACAAGAGGAAAAATGCCTTTCATGCAGTGTAAAGGTTCAACATTAAACATGTTGCTATGATAATGTAGTTTAAGCACATTTTCTTTTGATTATCATGGTGGTGTTTCCTAATCTTCATTTAAAAGAAAACCACTGGAGAGATGGAGGAAAAAAATAAAAAATAAATAAAAATCACCTCAGCCTGACACCCACATCCATTAACATGACCATTAAAAAGAAAGCGTAGATAATAATAACCCTTCCTCAAACTGAAATCTCTTGTCACAGTGATTGAAACAATCGCCAGTTAAAAAAATAAATAAAATAAACCTGGGCTACTTCAGACTGCTGGAAAATGGTTTAATGGGTTAATGCAGGCATTCTTGCAGACAACAACTTCATCTTTTTTGCTTCCAAACAAGAGTTTTCAACATCTCAACATGACGCTGAATGATGAGTAATATCATCTAAAAATGATGCTACTCTTTTAATTTACAAAATCCTCTGAAGTGTCGGTCACACCACACTACATACGAGACGGACTGAATAAACATGACAACCCCCCATTCAAACACAGAATAACATTGCCAGTAGAAGTGATGCTCAGCATCCTACATATATCCAAGCATGTTAGAGGAAGTTTTTGCACATACTCAATTCATTTAATTCTGCACAAATATGTCAGATAATTGCAGAAAATAAATTGTTAAAACAAAATTGGTACTTGGACACTTTCTTTGACAATAACATGACCATGCATTAGTCTCTCCACTTTTAGTTAACCACAATATATTGAGAATATATAATATTTGCAAGTTGGCGATACTAAGGACAGAAATTCTCAAAATTTAATCTAACAGTTCACAGACGTATGATCTGGAATATGTCGTTCAAATGGGAGACTGAGTAAATACTTCCATATACTTCCAATGTTTTAATATATTAGGGCCAAAGTATAGACACTTTTCCGTCTTACAAGTATTATAAGGTTTGACACTGGGTCTTCATAATGGCAGATTACAATTTTTCCCCACAAATATGCAATAGACTTTCTTGTACACTGGTCTTCTGAAGATGGTTCAACTGTCATTTACATAGAAATGGTGCCATCAATATGGGGCATACACATCTTTTAAAAAGTGTAAAGAACTGACCTTGCACTGAAAGTGTTCATGCTTTTTAATGTCTAGTCACAAAACGGGCTAAACATTACAAATATATAATATTTCCCATTTAGTTAAACCTTTGTTACGTTCCTATAGAACTCCATATCAAAATGACTATTCATGGGAACTAGTGCAACCTGGAGGAGGCCTGGTCTTTGTGACAAGGCAGGCACAGAGTAAATAGACAAAGTACTCTAGAGCAGCTCCAGAGCAATGGCAGATATATTAAGGCCATTTTCAAAATTACAGGAAAAAAACAGTAGCAGACAGCTTGACTTGCTACCCAGGCTGAATAGAATTCAGTTGGGGCAGCAAAGCAAGCAAGCAAGACCAATTTTACCAATTTTTTCCCCAATCCACTGATGTCAGTCGTCCACGTGCCAGCCTCCCCACATCCCTGGCCAGAATGCTCCACTCTTCTGTATTCAAGTGTGTTCAGTTTTGGTGGAAATAAGAGTGGTACCCTCGCTAGTCCTTCCTTTGTAAACCCATGCTTCACACCTCCAGTAAAGTTCTGGGGCACAGTCAGGCAGTCAGGACTGTTTTAGACGCTTTCTGGGAAGACCAAAGGGTGGGCACTGTGCTGAAGCCAGGGCACGGAAGGCCTCGGCTACCAAGTGAGGATGGGATTGGATCATTGACTTCCAGCCTGCAGTCTCCATTATATCCGTAGCATGACTGTAAGCACAGGCAAAATGAAGTTAACACTCAGACATGACAATGTGCACATTAAAAATCAATAAACATAAATGAGCTCGTAATGACAAAGCAAATAAGGGGGACTTGTCTTTTGAGTTGCATGATAAACTTGAAAAGGACCATTAGTGCTTTTTGTGCATAGGTTGCTGTTACTGTAGAATTAGAACGTCTTCAAATGTTGAATACAACAAAGACGGAAATAAGTTCAACATTTCAAGGTGCCCCATGACAACACACTACATCATCGAAAAGAAAAACTTCCCATAGCGACCACCTCCCTTCTTTTTAAAATTCTGCAAATATTCCATTTCCAGGGTTTATCCAGGTATAGGTCTATTAATAACTTGGATACAAAGATAGGAAGCTTCAAACTGAAAAGGCAAATAGCACTCTGTCTGCCTGGGCTAAAACAATGAATTCTAATGCATCTGGTAAGGAGAAGAGATAAGAGTGTGTTATTAATCTTGTGTCACATATATCAGCTAATTACATACTTGCTATTCCAGTTCTTTCCATCTTTACAGCCCAGCTGTCTCAGGACACTGCACCTATGGCAAGGAGATAAAAAGGTAAGCATTCAGGGCTGGTAAACAGAAATGGCAGCAGGAATTTATCACTGGAGGTTTTTTTTTATTTTGCGATACTTGCCTGTTGATAAAATCTATGGCTTGTGCTTTGAGCTGCTCGGCACTGTGCAAGTCTGCTAGGATGAGGGTGTCGGCCACATTCTCCACTGAAAGGCTGTTGCACAAGGCCTCTTCACACATGACCTTTAAACGCTCGAGAGCATACTGGGGATGGGGGGGTGGGGGGCGAGGGGGGGCACAAAAAGCAGTGGTTACACCCTGGATGCAAAGTGGATCCCCTTGGTTTGAGGTTTTGTCTATTTTTGACTATTCTGAAATAATGACACATAAAAGCTACAGATGCAAAAAGTTAACGTTTTTAAATGATTACGATTCTACTAGAAATGGGGAAAAATGACCAGCATCCAAAATGTTCGACCAGCAGAAGGGATTCAATAAAAATGTATAAAGTGTATTTGGCTAAACACTATATCACTATCACCATACTGATACATTAGATGTGACTCCTAAAATGTGGTACTGTTTGCTCCTGGAATTTTTAAAATGTGATGAGATTCAAGATGTAGGTGAAACTCACTCACAGGATCAAGATTAGCTCGCTGCGCTCCAAAACCTTGTTATCAGTAACAAAAGGACTTAAAATTCAGAATGAGGCAGTAAGTGAAAATGGATGAGATGGAAAGATGAAAGTCCGTACTGTGCTAGTCATTGTTTACTTATTCTTAAAACCAGGGATAAAAACCTATTTTGAGGTCACAATGACCTTTGCGTCAAAAGTGTCTCACCAACTCAGTGTCTGACCAGCTGTGAAACATGGTCATCACTTCTTACGAATGGTCAAAAGCATGTTATGTGAGGTCACGGTGACCTTGACCTTTGACCACCATAATCTGATCACTTCATCCTTAAATCCAAGTGGATGTTTATGCCAAATTTGAAGAACTTTCCTCGACATGTTGCTGAGATTTTGCGTTCACAAGAATGGGACATGCGCACGGAAAACCTGAAACCACAATGTCATCTGTCGGAAAACCAAAATATGTTTTATAGTTTATCAATGCTGAGATAATGTTGCATAAGATGCAGGCCAACAACTGTGTAATTACACAACTGAGCAACTTAGTCTTTTAGCCTTATTGACGCGCATACAGTACTGGTCGCTCCACTCACTGGACACGCTGAACACAATCAACACGTACCATTGGAGAAGCAGTGAGGTACATGACTTCCTGAGAATGAATCACACTTAATGATGGTTTCAGCACTACTGATTCAGTGCTTAGTAGAGATGTTTTTGATACCCTTTTCCTTCCTATAACAGGTTCTAAAACCTTAACTTTGTGTATCAGCCGAAATCCGATCCATTACATATGTATATTATAATTTTCTAACGCGCGTATACTACTAAGCCTGTATGATTGCTATCACTGTTGTACAGCCGGTGGTCAGGTTAAACCCTTCATCAGAGTTAAGGGTCGTCCACAAGTAAGGAGTAGTTGTTCTTGGTTTGCACAACCCTTCAGAGTAGGGCGGGTCATGACTTCGCTATCCTGGGGGAAAAAATGGCGAACGGGACACTGCTGGGAAGTAACAAGGTTCTGAATAGAATTGATAGGCCCAAGTGTTAAACAAACCCTAGTTCTTTGTTGGAAATGAGAGTTGCGTCCCAAAATAATTTCAGGGTTGAGTGGGTGGATAGCACACAGATTTCTCAGATAACATGCACGGCATTTAACTTGCAAAATAATGAAAATAACTGGCCAAAGGCAAAACTGAAGGTAGATGTTTGCCCAAGTTTCAATTACTTACTTTATCTGCAGCTGCCAGCAAATTGTCTGCCATCTTCTCCAGGTTAGGGGCCTTTCCTGTATATATGAAGCCCATCATTTCCTTAAAGACATCTGGGTCTACGTCACTGATGTCGACACGGTTCTGGAAGGGGAAAACAAAAACAAAAAAACAAAAAAAACCTTACTTATGACTCATTTGAACTCATAAGTATTAGGATGACAAAGCATTTTGAGCAATACTGTACTGTAAGAAGTGTAGCAATGTGCCACAGTAGATCAAAATGAACTATTGAGGAAAGTAACATGAGGTATTTGTAACCATTATTCTCACCTTTTTACTTTCCTCCATTTCATGTTCAAACATAGCATTAAAGACAGGTGACCTTGCTGTTGAAGAAATAAATGAAAAATGATAAATAGAATGACCAGTCAACAACCTAAGCATATTAGCACACCAAATCAAATCAGTATTAATACCTACGGACATTGTGTTACGTGACAAATAAAGCAGCATTGATTAAACAGCATAAGACACAGTTTTATTTTATAGAAAAAAAATATCATCAAAACATCAGTATTGAACTATGGCAGTTTTAAAATCTTGCAAAATCCGTATAATCCAACCTAGTCAGCATTTCCCCCTGACCACTGCAGCTGCCACTGTGTCTAATGGAGACAAGCTAGAGAGGCGAGGCAGTCTCTCAATCTCCTGGATCCTACAGTCATCTGGGTCAGGCAGGGCCAAGCAGGGGTTTTGGAGTGGATTAGCACCCGCTGCAGAACTAGGCTGCAACAAATCAAGCCAGGAATACAAACCCTCTGTACCCTTTTGAGGTGCTTATGGCTTTCCACGAGAGGCCATTAAGAAAAAAGCACAGACAGACCTTGCTAGGGCCATTTAGGGGGGCCTATCTCCTGGTTGCTACTTGCTAACATGCTAGGGGCCCTTACCTGCAAGGATGGATTTGTGGGCTTTGAACTCCTGCCCTCCGACGTAGAGGCTGCAGTCTGTGAAGCGTGAACACTCCCACAGGTTACCCAGGTCATCAGACAGCTGACACTCTGGTACCTTCAGCATGTTCATGTTGGACTGGCCTGAAATGTTAACGGAGTCCTGGACAACGCTGACCTGTACATGAGAAACACAGAATCACAGAGAGAACAACACAATGAAGGCTAGGCTAAACATCAACAACAAATCCACCAGCAAATATCTCTTAACGCATTGGAGAAAAGCCTTATTTGTGTTTAAATTGCTCATTCTAAAAACGTTTTTCCAAGGCTGAGGAATCTACAGTGGGAAAAAATCTAGCAAAAAAAAAAAAAAAAAAAAAAAAGGCCACTTGAAACCAAAATTAATTAACTTTGCTGAAACACCTAATTGATGACAAAAGGCATTTTGTCTTTAATTTGAGTGTAATTTGTTTATCAAAGTGGCAATTTCCCTGAAATTGTTGAATCTTTTTGGAACTGATGTCTGGCACTGTCTGGCCCTGACAGTATTTGGCCAATTGCATTTGCATCAAAATTCACTGACACTTCATTTAACTTGTCCCTTGAAAGAACATTTTAGGAGACATTTATTCTTCTTGACACGATGAATTCAATTATTTTGAAAACAAGCATCATTGTAAATGATTTAAGATGGAGGAAGCATTTCATTTTCTAAGAGGTTAATGTCATCTGAAGCAAATGCTAGCAGTATGTCTGTACTTAAATGGCACTAGAGCTTACACTCAGGTGTAAACTGGTCGTGACAGGAATTAGGAGACTCTAGCCTTGATTCACTTAAGGTTACATTGGGGGAATAAACATGTCAAAAACAGTGATGTGATTTTAAAGCTTTTATCAAAGATCCTTTGCAACAATTAGATCCTTTGTATGCCAAATACAACACAACCACAGCTCAACAACATGGCGCTGGTGGTAAGAGACAAAATAGAGTAATTGCAATGAAAAGAAAAATGGAAACTAATGGAATTTTTCAATTACTTCCAATCAATGGAATTGGCATTTGGAACTTAAGTCTATTCAGTGGGTACATCAACCTTTTTAGCACATCTACACACATCTACACACAGAGAAGTGTCAACAAAACAACCAAATCAAAAAACAAGCTGTGTGACATATAGTAGAGTTTTTTTGGGGCTTATTTAGGACAGCTCAAGATGGACATGAAAGAGGGAGAAAGAGAGGGGATACCACGCAGCCTAGAGCCATAGGTCAGAGTTGAACCCATATCCACTGCAGCAAGGACGCAGCCTTGGTACATGGGGGGCCAGCTCTACCAGGTGAGCTACCAGGGCACCACCTAGTACAAAGCCTCTTTGTGCCTGTTATGGATATTTAAATCACACTTATGCCTATAAATGATGTACGATAACTCATTAGCAAAGCTATCAATCACTCAGACTCCTGCCAGTGTCTCTAATAATTCACCTCCAAACTCAAAATCCTTTCTAGTACATATAACATTAAACCAGCAAACCAAAAAAATGAGACAGAAGTGAGAGATTGCAGTGTTCTGTGGACAGACGGACAACGGATGAGAAAGGGAATGTGTGCCAGCCAAATCGATGATTTTCCAAAATGAGTAACTGACCAAGTCAACTCCCATTTACCAATCAAAATGTTTTTTTGTATAGTTCCATACACAATCTTACATTCTTAATTATCACAAGTAAAGCTGACAAAAGTGTGGCTCTGTTATGATAACATTACAGCATTCATAAATAAAAAGACTGTAACCCTTATTAGTTTATAAAATACAAAAGGAAAACAGTATTTACCTCACAGAACAGAGTGAGCTTGTCATCTGGTAAGAGTCCATTGGCTTCATCAAGGAGGAAATCTCTCCTTATAAATTTTTTGAAGCCCCAGTCTTTGCCTTGGACAAATCTATATGCTCTTTGGCTTTCTGCAACAAGAAGAACATCTCCAATATTTATTCTCAAGTTGGAAAAATGAATAAAAGGAACATCAAATATAGGAGTATAACTGGGGGTGATGACTTTCTGATGGCTTGTACTCACCCATCGCTTTTGTCTCCTCTCTTTTAGCGTTCAACAAAGAAAACTTGAACTTTGCTCTGACTTCACTTTTTGGACAACTAACAAGAAGTAAATACAATGACAGATAATCTTTGCTTTCATCATCAAGTCCCTTTGGATTGACTCGCAGACACCTGACAAGTGAACAGACAATACAACACATCAGTAACGTTTAATACTACTTTTATCACTTTAGTCAAAACACAAGACTATGACGAGCCTCCCAGGGGCAAATCTCTTTTCCTTTGAGAGACTGTGAGTAACTATCACTTGTTTGCAGAGTTCCCACACAATGACATTCATGTTTGGTTTTAAGGAAATTCAAGGACATGAAACTGGATATGAACATATGGCAGATCGATAAATCCAAAAACCTTCATATTGCAATATTAGTAAGCATGAGTGTGATTTTCCAGCTCTTAAGACCTACAATTATTCACAAGGATTTTCACACTCTACAGAAAGTACTAACCATTTCATCTTGTCATTAGGGCCAGAGGAGAAGGTTGAGCTCTTCAACACCTCCCCCATTTCTTCTCTGCAAAAACTAAAGTTGTTTATGGTCCACATGTAGGAAAATTTCACGACTTTGACCTTAGAATCAGAAGAAGAAACATGCAGAACCATTAGACCAAACATTTTTCCCCTTTTACATTTTGAAAATACAGTTTAAAAAAAAAAAGGAAAAAATAGGAAATGTATAACTTGACATCATACTTTGACTGCCCATCCTATACATTTGAATTTGAGTCATACCAGTATATGACCTTTTGGCCAAAGAAATTTTGAATATATAAAATAATACAATTAATGATGGCTGAATTCAATGAGTTTAGAGAGAGCAATACCTGTGTGTAACACCAGCTCTCTGCCACAGGTCCACTTGACATCTCCCCAGGGGGAGGAGGGGTGGGAACCCGTGACATCACTGGCTTCGGGGTACCACTCACTCTCGTCCTGAAAGCACTAATAATTCCAAGAAAACAAGGAGTAACATTATTTTTGCACAAATTAACAACATAAATTACATTCACCTCAACAATTTAAACCACCTGATCAGAATAAGACTGACAAAAATAATAATAATCAAGATGGTAAAATTCTTCACATGATTTGAATCTGCTCACATCCCAATCAAAACCAAATGTGATGCAACAAAAATAGTCTGCATTCTTACTTTATCTTGAGGTTTTGTAATTTACTGACAACTAACATCAAATTTTAGAATTTAGTTTAGCCACGGGATAGGAGGAAACAGTCAATCCTTTATACTACATACATACTATACATGTTCTTACATAGTAAATAATGTGGTTTGTGTAAAAAGTAAAAACCAGTGCCTACTCAAATGTAGAATGCAGTTACGACACAACTTCTTCCATTCCACAATCCTATGTTTCCATCTAATGCCCACTGTCACAGCTTAAGCAAGGCTATACGCAGACCAATTTATTTCAAGTGTGTAAATGGAAGAAATAAATGTGAAACAAGGACATAAGCAAAAAAAAAAAATTAAAAAAAATTAAAATTACAATGTTGACATATTGCATTCAAGGGTGTGTGTAAGCAGTCAGGGCTGTTGAAAAAAGCTAATAAAGAGAACAACAACTGATGCTGCAGTCAACCTGCATGTCCTTGAAGTCAAAACAATGTACATAAAAAAAAAGATAGTCAGGTGCACATATAAACATTGTGCAAGGTCTTGCTTGCTGTAATGATTCCCCGAGTTCATACTGTACTGATAATATCCCTTCCTGATGCACTTTCAATGCAAGTGATGGAAATTCAGGGACAGAATGAAGCGGAGGAATGCTTACTACAAGTACAACCAGTTTGACCATTCACATGGGCATACGACTACTGCTTTTAGTTTAGATAGACTTAAACTGTGAACCTATCCTTTAATGTCCCATCACTTTCCAAACACCTCAGACTAAAGGAGTTGTAGATAAATCCTGCAAATCAACTGGCTATTCTGTTCAATTTAAAACCTTTGAACGCTCATCAGAAATGAACCACACTAGAGTGAGACTGAAACTTTGCCTGAAGGTGAAACTCGCTAGATAAAAAAAGACAGACAGACCAAACATTCTTAGGTCTACTAGTGGGGCAAAACCCTCATCTTATTTATGTTTCATGAAAAGTACTATTAAGGCTCGATTTGAAGCTTAAAAGTTTTCCATATTATCTGTTTTTATTATCTGTACAACAAGTACAGCATAAGCTACTCTCCTTTGCATACATGAATACCATTTGCCCTCTACTGAATTTCACATGGGGGATCATAATAAACATAATTTTGCATACACAGTATACATTTAAACTTTTAAAGTCACATAAGACAGTGAAGGTGGCATGCTATTTTGCACAAATGTGAAGTTGGTTTGCCACTTGTGTGATCATGTGCACAGATTCTCACAAATTTAGTCTGTAACCAATTCTTTTTGTAAATGAACAGAACACATACGGACTGCTGTCTAGACCAGTGCCCAAAGGTTTGTTGGCAGAAGTGGGCCGCAGGATGGGTTACAAAAAAATTCTACCATGTAGCAAATGCATCAAATGTTACTTGGTCTGGAAGTAAATATAAACATTTAAATATATAAAAATAACTTTTTTATTTGATATGAACTGGCTAGGGTGTGAGATTGCTTACATCTAAGCACCACCTCTTTCCTAGTGTGTAACCAAGGCGACAAAAGTAGCATCGTAGTAACGTTAAGGGCCAACGCTCACTCCCCTCCCTCCCCCTCTCAATTTTAATGATGATTTATAAACAATCATTGTAGTCCATAGTTGATGGAATCTTTGCTAATATTACTACACTAAATAATGTCATTTTGTGCAATGAGCCATGTACTTGTCAGAGTTTTTATGCCTATTTGCCCATAACAAAATAAGATGGGCGGTGGGTCTTTTTGCCCACCTTTTAGGGGACCTCAAGCCTCCAAGGTTTGGTAAGCTCGAATGTAGACAGTTGCAAACACACGGTGGAAAAAAAACAACAACTACTCATATCACACAGTTGACTAACTGGTGAGGTGAATCTGGCAGTTGCTTAACAGCACTGTTCAGTACAGTAACCCCAGGCCATGCACTCAGTTTCAGGCTAGGTTATGGCCGGCAAGCCTGGGCAGATAATTGTGATTACAGCAAATGCAAGCAAATACAACCAAATGCATGTTGTCTCAGTCATATGACATTCATGTACCAACATGCCAATGTCATTTCACTAAAGCAACTTAAGCAACTGTTACCGCAGTATATATATATATATACACACACACAAAGCCAACACAAAAACAGACAGTTTCACACGAACACACGTTTGCTACAAAAGAATTTGCACACCTTTTCCGGTCCAGCCACACCTGACACTAAGAGGACACATCCCCTTTTGGAGTGTCAGTACATTTCCTTTAATCTTTATCATGAAGTGAAGTTCATATCAAAGCCTCTAAACCCCTGTCAGCCCTCTGATCAAGTCATCTCAGAGTAAGGTATTTCCTCTTAATCTTAAAAAAGTATAAACTTGGTCCAGAATGTTGAATATTTGGACAACTGGCAAATGAGCATACAGGCAAAAACCTGTAAGACATTTGTATCTTTACTTCTGAAATATACTTTACACTATACACAGATTTTTTACATACTGTACACAGACAAACACATGGCTTGACGTAAGAACTGCAAAAAAGAAAGTGTCTCCATGGCAAGAAGACATGAAGACAGAGAAGGGACGACACTGTTCAACTATTTCCTCCACACTCTCTCTTCCCCAGAGTTCAACCTCTTTCTGTCTGTCCCACCATGTGATTTACAATATGCCTCACAGATTCTCTGCTTCTGAGTAAAACTTGTGTACACATACACAGAAATATGTGTGTGATATACTGTGTTACTATTGTGTGTGTATTCACTGGGCCACTTGTTTCCTGCCTTTTTCTTGGATTACACTGAAATTCTTCTCAAAATAAGGCTGAAAATATATACATTTTGAGACAAAGTGCACTCATGACCATGCAAACAGGGACTACACGTGGTCATTTTGTGTCTTTGCTTATAAATCACATGAATACTGCACAAACAGACCCGCAGGTCGAACAGCTGATCCACCTTTAGCTATTACGGCTAAATATGAAGTCTGAATAATGCAGCGTAAGAAAGGAAAATTAAAGTCGTCTCATCACCTCTTGAATGGTTGAAATGTACAAAGATGCAGCTTTTCTAAGTTATCACAGGATCCTTCATGGCCCCATCTTCATGTACCACTCTAAAAATGAAACAAACAAAAACAAAAACAGACATATTAGGCTTAGAAAAGGGACCATAACAACCTAATCTAAAAAACTAATTAAAGTTAGCCCCTTGCTACTGAATTAACCATCAGTTCTCACAAACAAACAAACAAACAAACAAGGCCTGTCAAATCTACAAATACATAAACAATACCAAGTCACACCACTAAAACTAGAGCTTTGGAAACCAAGTCAACAATGCCACGTTATTAAATACTGAGGGCATTAGTTAAACGATAACACACACACACACACACACACACAGACTGTTAGCCCACATTGGTAGTGTAGGCCTTACAATACATTGCTATGTTAAATGTGTTAATTGATGCTTTATCGTGTAGCCTAGCCTGTAATTGACTGCTCGGCCTAGAAGCCGGTGAGTTAAATCAGCCAACTCAAGATTCACCTGCAACTTTATGCAACAGAGAGGATGCTATCAGAACAGGCAGC
>NW_026136706.1:10718843-10982245 GCF_905237075.1 Dicentrarchus labrax
CTCAGATCAAACTGTCAAACTAGGCAGTGCTGATCAAATACGAAGTTAGATTCTGTTACTGCGTTGACTATTTCTCCCCGAAAATCAACCAACCAGTGCTGGGAAGAAGTATTCAAATACCAGAAGGAGTTTAATACTGTTGCCTCTTTATGTGACCTACATAGAAAACACCATCAGTGAGACGATTGGCTATTTCAAAAGTCGTTAATCTGAATGCCACCGGGTCGGATTCCCCTTGAAATCAATGAAACACTACCACCTTTGTCCACAGGGGGCGCCAGAATCAACACATTAAAGTTCCTTGTTGCAGCTTTAAATAAAGAAGTATCAAATTAAAATGTCCGTCTATGATTGATGTGATTCTGATATTATTAGATTGTTGTTCTGATAGACAATTATACATTAATATTATTTATTATTATTATATAATATCTTTTTGTGTTCAAAAGTGTTAAAATACTTTATAAGAGAACTGCAAACAACTCAGAGACAAGTGAAACAAGAAGAGGATGCAAAACTAGACACTGATTTTACGGTACAATCTAAAAAATTCATTCATTTTTATTAGTGTATTTTATAAAACTTAAGCTATTTGAAAAGAAGCTCTTAAATAAGTGTAGTACATATTTAATAATATTTCAGTTATCCTCTTGCTGCACTTATATATAACATAACTTTGGGAGAATTATTTGATATTTCATCTTAAAAAGTAAACTATGTATTTGTGTACGTACTCTGAATGTATAAAGTTGTTAATGTAAGCCTTAAAATTGATATGTGTTGATCAGAGGTTGCTTTATTTATTAGAAAACTTGAGCTTCAGAGAACTTTTTATAATCACAAGAGTAAGATAATTATTTACATAGGTTTTTTTTAATTAAAAGTTGCTATATTTACAAGTTTTTACGGATTAAGGGATATTTTACAGTAAAAAGTAAATTATCTGTACTGATTTCAGCTGCTTTAAACCCTAATTTTAAGTACAATAAAAAAAACCTTAAAAACAAGCCAATAATAACCTGAATCCACCTTTAAACTTGCTAACACACATGAAACTGTAGCTCTAAAAATATAAAACATAAACTATTTATTAATAATCTATGAATACAGGCAGATTAAGGAGATTATGTGAGTGAAAACGACTCCGGCGCCGGAAACAGAGACGGAGTGAGACCTCCTTCCTCTCACTTTATCCCCTCTTTGACGCATTCCGCAGCAGCGGCAGCGACAACAGGTGTGGCGCAGCCGTAGCTGTTTGTCCCTGCCCGGCTGCCGTCGGAGAAATGGCAGAACAACACAGAACTGTCAGAGACAACTTCTGCTTTCATTGCGCTGCACTGATTTCAGTATAAAGATTTATAAAATATAATAAAATATAAAAATATCACAGCTCGGTGTTTCTGCCGCGACCGTTAGAGACGGTTGGCCGCGCTCACTAACGGTCCCCCGGCGTTCGAACCGTGTCCGTTGGCGGCGGTTGGTAAGTTTGATTAGCTTCTTTTAGCAGTTGGTAGCATGGAGCTAGCCGACTTCAGTTTACTTTTGACCTTTTAAGCGTTTTTAAAACGTTAATACGAAACATTTGGTGGCGAAAGTCGCAACGTGTACAATAAGTATACGTGACAGGACTGTTGGTAATGTCTGTGTTTACACTCAGTGGCAGAACACGACTGCTGTTTATTAGCTAATCTCTGTGTGTGTGTGTGTGTGTGTGTGTGTGAGAATCAGAGTGATTACTGGCTGTAACGTTTATATGATGTGTGTTTCCATAGATACCGAGGCAGGTCAGCTTGTTTGTTTGTTTGTTTGTTTGTTTGTTAGGATCCCCATTAGCTGGGCCCTTTTTATATAACGTATTAAACTGACATATATTTTATAGGTATTTAATATTATATTAAAATCTGAATAATGAACAACAGTAGCTGAAAGAAGTATTTGTAAAATGAGTGATTTGGATCTTTTTTGAGCAGATTATTTCCTCTTTAGAGAACTTTTTATACAATTCTCTCTCTCGTATGTTTTTAACAATCATACAGACTTAATAGGCTCCTTTTTTTTGACAGATTCAGTGTTTTTTCATTGTTCTAATAGCTCTTTTAATGCAGTAATGCGTTTACATCTTAAATAATAATCTAAACTTTAAAGATAATAAGTTAATTTAGTTTTTTTTACACCCCTTTTGGTACTTTAAGGATATTTTGATGCTGAGACTTTTGTACTTTTACTGAAGTAAGAGTTTGAAGGCAGGACTTTTAGTTATAATAGAGTATGTTACATTGTAGTATTGCTCTTTTTACTTAAGTAAAAGGTCTGAACACTTCTTTCACCACTGAAAGCAACGTACGTAAGGGACAAGGACAGACACTTTAATGGTTTTAGTGTGGAGTTGTCAGCAGTGCCATCACAGATCATAAGAAACCAATAAAGATAAAAACAACCCACGCCTGCTCCCACTGGAACCATTACAGTCCAGTACAATTGGGGTAAAATGACTGAAATTAATATCACAAGCGTATAAAAGTTCATTCTTGAACTTGGAAATTGTTGTTTGACAAAATAAACTTTTTCTTAGCAAACTCTTGAAGACTGTAAGATACAATTAAGAGCCCTGGGAAAATCTAGTAAGTTGAACATGAGTTAATATTATTGTGTTAAGCTATTACAATAATAATAATAATATCAAGCACATGTTTCCATTTATATTCATAATTGGAAGTAAAATGAAGAATATTATTCTGATCCTGAGTCTTGGGGAGAATAAAATGACAAATAATGTCAGCCTTTATTACAGTGCCTGACTTAATGTTACTTAATTAAATAAAACCTGTATGTTTGTCCTTTGTTTCTTTAATAAACAGGTGTTTTTACAGGGAATCTGAAGACACATAAACACAAGAGGCTTCAGAAGAGGACAGAGGATTATATTTAGTTCCTGCAAACTAATGTATTATTGGGAATGAATAGAAGAGCTTTGGAGAAAAGATGCCTTCACTGTCCTGTAGGATGGAGAGTCTGAAGTGATGGAGAACAGAGAGGAGGGGTAAATACACACACACACACACACACACACACACACACACACACACACAACTGTCCTGATTATATCTCCCAGCAACCATCACTGGAAATAAGTTGAATTAAAATAGTGAGATCCCACTGAAATCATGTTTCCTTTAGATGTGAGATTAGATTATTAACTTTAGTTTAAAAGTTAAGCTTTTAATTAGCAACTTTATTACTGAAACAGTTGAGTTCAAAGTCTTTTTATAAGTGACAAACTAATTAAAGTTGAAAATCAGTGTCAGCCTCTATAATCCAGTATTAGTAAAAAATACTCAAGTTTTTGCTGCTTAAACTTAAAATAAATCTAATTATCTGGATATGTCGTCTTTGCTATTTCACTATAATTAAGCCAACCTCCATGACTGGCTGCAGCACTATCAGACCCCCGTCAAAAGAGTGTGTGTGACCAGTTTTGCACCTCTGTGTTGCAGTTTGACGTATATACGAGTTTTGTGTACACTGTTTCTGTTCAGACATTTACAGATGTTGTTCTCCCATCGAAACATAACTGCGTGTCAGGGCCCGCAGATGCTGAACAAACAGTTATTGGTTTGACGGATGAATGCAATGGAATTTAATCCGACTTTCATCTGACTTTGTTGTCATTAAACCACAAATAATCTCAATAATATTGTCAGGTTCAAAGCGGTATAGTACGATATTTGTGTCTGTGTGTGATATTGCAGCCCCGCAGATGAGCGGGCCGCCACACCTCCAGAGCGAGGGCTGCTCCACATCTGGCAGTCGACAGGCCCCACCGCGCACCTCGGTCCAGAGAGAGTGCTCCTGTCTAGGCCTGTACTGCAGGCCGCCCTGGGAGAACACCATGGACTCCTGCTCACACAGGGTGAGTGTGGTAAAGTAGGGCTGTTCTGTGCCAACAGGATTGTTCAGTAATTATTTAATAATGGTATTAAAATGTTGGAGTAATGCTCAATAACTAATTGACTGTCAAAATTATGAATGAAATCGCTGCCATCCTTGTAGGTGGTCTGGTGTATTCATTCGGTGAGCTGCTGTGGAGAGATCTGAGCGTCCCGGTGTCGGCTCCGGTGCTGGAGGTCTCTCTCCTGGGGAGGATGGTGGTCCGTGTGGCTGCCGGCGGCTTCCACTGCGGAGCGCTGAGTGAGCAGGGTAACGTCTACATGTGGGGCGAGAACACCGCAGGACAGTGTGGGCTGAGTGAGAGGGCTACAACCACAAACATCACAGGTTGGTCAACACCACACCTCCTTTTTTTTCCATCCATACTTCCTTCTTTTCTTCCCACATTCCCCCGTCTGTCTGTCCCACTGCGCTCACTCCTTACTTTTAGGTCCAACTGCAACAGCCAATGTAGACCAAGTTACACCTTTGGTTGGATTTTATATAGTGGATGGGCAGGCACATATTTCATCATGTGGAGGGAAAAAAACAGGGGAATTTAAACTAAAAACAGCAGCAGAGAATCAGATCAGATGGTCTATATAATTTATAATAGATTATCAGTGTGTGTTCTTACCAGATTTGCTTACAGCACAGGAAAAACATAGAACAGACACTGAAATACTGGAGATTTAGAGTTGGCAGTGGAGCTTTGTGGTAGAAATGAATGAAAGACTGAAGGAGTTAACAGAGGATTTGAATAGTTTTAAACACAGAGCAAACAGCTTAAGATACGAGTGGAAAGAATTGTTCTTTCAGCTGCATTTCTGACATTGTTTGACTCCAATGTAGCTGAACCATGTCATGTGAGACGCTTCCTCAGTACACCATAAGAACAAATACTACTGGGGCTACTACAGAACGATGACAGCTGAATGTTTAATAGACAGCTGATCATACACAGTCCTCAGTTAATACAATATAAAATCACAGTCTATGTAAAATACCCTGTGTCAGTTTCAGAGCCGTGCCCGGTCTCTGTGGTGGACAACGATGTCGTTCCTCCAGCAGTGGTTAGGGTTGTGGATCTGGCCTTGGGACGCGAGCACAGCCTGGCTCTGTCGGCCCAGAACGAGCTGTGGGCGTGGGGCAGCGGCTGCCAGCTTGGTCTGGTCACCAGCACTTTCCCCGTATGGAGACCACAGAAGGTAAGAGTGTATCTGTCAGCTGGTGAGTGGTGAGGACTGTACATTTTAATTCAATAATCACATTTGTAATATTTCCATCTCTGGCACAGGTGGAGCACTTGGCAGGCAGACACGTAATTCAGGTATTTTCTCCTCCTGACATCTTCAGCGCCACATTTATTTGTAAGTTTATACAAAAAAATTATATGTTCTGTGTTCTCTGTTTATTCCTCACAGGTGGCTTGTGGCGCCTACCACAGCCTGGCCCTGGTTCGCAGTCTGCCTCCACAGAACTACAATACCCAGAATCCTTCTGAGAAGACGGAGCGAGGCCACTCAGTGACAGAGAGGGAGGAGCCATTTGCAGTTGATGGCGGTCACTACTGTCCACTCGGGGTGGAGCTGACTGAAGCCATGACAGGCGAGGTAGATATATTCCTGGATGGTGTTTCTGGTTGACTTATAAACCAGTACTTGCTGTGATCTGGTACCAAAGGGTCTTTTATTTACAGCTTTATATCACACTGTTGCTTTCTGCAAGTACCCGTGCTCGTTAAAGAGGTTTTCAGCTGATACGTCTGCATTTCCAGACCTCTCCCAGAAGAAGAGGCCCCAGACGAAGTCTCCAACCTGGGGGAAGGTCAGCTGGCAGCAGCCCTGGCTCTGCAGCGGGCTCATGTCCATTTTCTGAAGACGGGAAAGCGAACACTAAACAGTACAGTATTATGTAACTTATGCGTCTCTCTTTTATCCTTTTCATTTAATGTTTTTCTATTTGAGTTTTTCTCTATTTTACCTCCCATTTCCAGGAAGAACATTCCAGTTGGCACCGACACCGATCCCCTGACTCAGACAGACGGCAGCCCCACGTCCCGCCCTCTGTCAGGCTGGAGATCCAAGAAGAACTCTGCTTTCCCCGATGAAACGGAGCTTCAGAACCTCCTCCAGAAACTCTCCAGTCATTCATTGGAAATGCGCCACACCTCCGGGCCTGGAGATACCGACTCACTGAGCAGTTACACTTCAGGTTGGTGATTCAATCCTGCTCCTTCTTGCTTTAAGATTTCTTTATTAGTCCTTTTATGTATTACCTCATTCACCTCTTTTGTTTTCCTTTCTTGTTCCTTAAGTTGTTCATTCTTTTTTTACTAGTTCCTTTATTTGTTCATTGCCTCATTCGTTTAGTTCATTGTTGTGTTTGTTCCATTGTTCCTTCGTGTTGATGAATGCCTTTTACTGGGCTCCATCAGGCGGTGCAACAATCGCTGCCTGATGATGAAAACCTATTTGGGCTCTTGGCGTCGTGAAGCTGCCCGCGCTGCACACAGCTGATACTAATCACAATGACGCCATCAAAGGGTGTCAATTTATCAATGACACAGTGCTGCGGTTGGCCACATGGGGCACATTACCAACCACACAGCTTATACTAAAGAATTTAACTTAATATTTGGCTCCTACAGTTTGTGTCATTGTTTGTTTGTTACTTCGTTCTTTATAGATTTCGTATTAACTTTTCTTTCTCCTTCGATCTCTAATGTTGTTCTTCCTTCTCTCCAGATGAGAGCTGTGTTTCCTCGACTCCTTCCACGGATCTGTTGACTTCCAGTTACAAAGAAGAGTTGCTAATTAAGAGTCAAAACAACATGTAAGACAGAGTTTTGTTGACAACGAAGCGATTACGATTAAACAGCGTTTCAATAATCTCACGTTGAGAATTGTTAGCTTTAGAATTTTTAGATTTTTATTGCTCTTTACAAGTGATCCTACTTCACCTTTATATGTTATCACTGTGGAAGATGCCAATATTAAAGGGTATTTTCTAATAATGCAGATACAAACTCCATTATGCAGCCACATAGCAAGATGGTTCTCACCGACAGTGTGTTTACCCTCTGATTTCTCACAGTAACAGTGGAGTGGCCGTGCCGTACTCCTCCTCCCCAGTGTGTTTGGAAGACGTTCGGCTTTGTCTTGAAGCGGAGAACAAGGCGCTGCAGGGGCAGAAGAGCTCCAGTCTGACGAATATAAACCAGAAGGGGAGAGTAGCAGCAAACAGGAGACGCTCCCTGCCTGGAACACCCACCCGTGGTAGGAATGGTAGGGTGTGAACAACTTTAAATACACTTTTGGGAAATACACTTATTTGCTTTCTTGCCAAGAGTTAGATGAGAAGATTGATACCCTGGGGTAAGAGTATGCAACCAGGAGGCTATTAGCTAAGCCTAGAGTGAAAGAAACTGCTCACCAACAGATATTCAAAGCATGTAACGTAAAGTTACAATTTATAGTTTTTACATTTCTTTTTCAGTTGGAAATTAAAGTGTTTTTGAACTTTGATAGGAGCTGTTGAGAGTGGTGTCAATCTTTTTCATCTAGCTGTTTGCAATAAAACAAATAAGCACATTTCCCAAAATGTCTAACTCTTCCTTTGAGCTTTGAGGTGAAGCTGCGACCTCAGTTGCAAGTCAAAGCAATAACAACAACAATAACAGATGCTGCTTTTGGCAATAATTCTTTTCTTCCTCATGGTGGTTGTGCCAAAATGTGCCACCACAGACTGAACATTATCTACAGAGTCACTGAAATGCGTTCCCCTGTGAAGTTGCTGCAAGGAAAAAGAGAATATGAATGTTATCTCCAAAAGAAACACACAATGCAATATCCGCCTGTGTTTGCCTTTTCACTTTGACACACTGAACACTAATGGGTGCTCATGGATGTGATGTTATCCGCTCAAATCAACTGATATGTAAGTCAGGATCGCAGCGTGCACATGCTCATATGATAAAATATGTGTTGTTATCTGGAGATAACGGTATTTGTTTTCTTGAGATAACGTGATAATTAACTGGTTATCAGGAGAAAATTAAAATGACGCATTAAAAACCAGAAAGTCCTTCAGTCACATTCGAAGTATTGTGACCCTTCTCATAGCTCAACTAAACATTTAAAGTCTCTTTACACTTTATGATATCCACAGGAGAATGTATGAAGTGTATCGATAGTGCCACAAAAGACGAGCAGACAGTCTGTGACCTTTAGGGAAGACTGATGATAAGCAGATGCAGCAAACTAACTTCTCATTTTCTGGTTTTCCCAGAGTTTCGGGAGCGTCAAAATGAAAACTGAGAACAATCCAGCATTTTGCCTTTTTCAGTTTTAGTCATCACCCAAATCTTTATGGGTTTATCAGATACTGAACTATTCGTGACCTTTGTTTAACTTCGTGGCTGAACAATCCACACAGCTCATCTTTATTTTTACATTAAGCTTCAGTGTTATATTTGAGGTCTTGCTGCTTTCCTCCTCTGTAGTTGTATCTGTGATTTCCTTCCTGCTTATCTCACCTTGACAGATTCACACTGCTGGCTGTTTTGGTTGATACGGGGTTTTACAAATTCCAGAGAAGCTCGCAGTTGTTAGGGCGTGTTCATGCCAAACCTGTTCGGTGCAGTTTATATGCGTCTGTCCACGTGATCTCTGGTGCAGTTTGATTGTGGAGATAACTCAACACAGACCAGCTAAAGTCTTATGTTATACTTATGTTTATAAATATATGTGAGACTATGTATAAACCTCCCCTGATCATGTTTCCTTCATCATGTTTCAGTATGAGACACATTGTGTGCTTCCACTGTGTGGTGGCAGTTGTTATGTACGACGTATAAACTGATTCTTCACTGTTACCAGGACTTTTCCATTAGATCACGTGTTTTTTCTTTCAGGGTCTCCACGGCGACGGCGGCGGCCTTGTGCGTGCAGGCCATCTTCTGCTGGTTGGACCCAGGGTGCAGCACCGGAGGAGGCTGGAGACGGGCTGCCGTGTCTGGAGACAGAGGTGTGGAGCTGGGGCCGCGGGTCTGAGGGGCAACTGGGCCACGGAGATCAGCTCGCCAGGTCTGGACACACACACACACACACACACACACACACACACACACACACACACACACACATTTTCTGATTCTGACAATTACAATTTCCTCCCAAAAAATGTTAAGTTACAACATTACTTTTGTTGCCACCCCCTACTAATTTGAAATCCAACAATCAAATCACATCCTTGGACTCATTTTTGTAATCGTGGAGGAAAATAGGTTGAAATCAGCAGCTGGAAAATATTCCATTACTTTGATTTAAACAAACAAAACTGGATTTTAATCATCTTAAATCTGAATTTTGGGAGAAAAGGACACAATGACCAATTTTGTGAGGAGAAGCAGAAAAGTAATATAACTAGTTTAGTGTAACTAATTACTGTTGGCAGGGAGTGATAAGTAATAATGTTACTTTTTAAAAGAATAATGAGTAATAAATAAACACTGCCTGCAACTGATTTGGAGGTTCAGTCTCCACTGGCACAATGTCACAACTCTATGCAGTAATAGTTACGGTAACACTTAATAAAAGTAGATTTTACATGTAAGTAAATTGTAAATCTTGTTAACACATATATGTTTATTATGATCTTTATCCAACCTGAAAACCTTTGCTGCCTCTGTTATAAGTACAGAGAAATTGTAGAAAAGCATCTAATGACACTCTTTGTATTGATCATACGATTGTTACAACGATGTAATTGTGTGGTAGAGTTTACTTCATGTGGGAAATAAATGACTTGAAATGCAGTTAAAGTTTTAAAGTCACAAAGATATAAAATACAGAAGACTAGAATTACACAAAGTCTACACAACCTGTGCAGGGTTAGCATGATAATATAATCACACACACACACACAGACAGTCACTGTAGTTTGACAGTTATGAGTGAGACAGACGACTCTGTGTAGACAAGCTGTTTCTGTTTCTGTGTGTGTGTGTGTGTGTGTGTGTGTGTGTGTGTCCAGACTCCAGCCTCTGTGCATCAAGCCTTTGACAGGCGAGGAGGTGATCCAAGTCGCGGCGGGGTCACACCATTCACTGGCTCTCACCGCTCACTGCCAGGTAACACACACACACACAGACACAGAGAACTTAAACCTTAAGCTTTAAACTGTCTCAGAAAGCGTTTTAAAGAAGTGAAGACTGACCCGAAAGGCCGTCACTTTCACCCTCTAAAGGTCGAATCGGTCCTCACAAACATAGAAGTACTTATAACTTATATCTTGTGTTTTTTGCAGGTGTACTCGTGGGGCAGCAACATGTGCGGGCAGCTCGGCCACGTCAAGAGTCCTGTCACTGTACCACAACGGGCGAAGGTTGGTTCACTCAACTAATTTATAGCATTGCTGTGAATTATTGCTTATTTCTTCTAGTAAATCAATGAATGTATGACTGATAATTATAAATGAAGATGTAAACGTCATTATTAGGTGGGTAAAGATCAGACTGTAAAACATACTCAAGCACATAGAAAGGTTTTTATTACATGTAAAATGTTGTAGTCACACTAACTGATCTACATCGCCTGTGATTTGTCCCTGCTGGGCCTCCGTAGCTGTCTGACGGCCTTCGGGTTTGGGACGTGTCGGCCGGTCAGAGCCACTCCCTCCTCCTCGCTGATGGAGACTGCGTCCAGCCGGTCCTGTTGTACTGCGGCCAGCAGCAAGAGCTGGTGTCATCAGCGCAGAGCAAGAGGTCAACGCAGAGTCAAAGGTCGTGCCAGAGGTCACCCAACAGAGCGGAGAGTTACAGCGTCAGACCCAACCTGCTGCCCTTCTGCATGGAGGTTTGTACAAAACACAGCTGTTCAGTGTGGTTGAAGTACCAAAAAAATACCCATATAAACTTATATATGTCTGGTTTTATTGGCAGGAATCTACAGAGCTGCTATTTCTAACATACATTTATTTATTTTTATTGAAGAAAGGGAGACAACATTAACTGTGTGTGTGTGTGTGTGTGTGTGTGTGTGTGTGTGTGTGTGTGTGTGTGTGTGTGTGTGTGTGTGTGTGTGTGTGTGTGTGTAGATGGGTTACATTAGCAGTGTGTGCAGCGGTGGTCAGAGCTGTGCGCTGTTGGCGGACCAGAACGTTATGGGTTTTATCTCCGCTATCCACGAGCTGGCCTCCAGAGAGAGACAGTTCTACTGCTGGTTGAGCAGCGTCAGGAAGCTCCTCCTCACGCCGCTGCGTACCAGAGGTGAGAGGGTCTAAAGGTGTTGACTAGCACCAGTTGCTGTGGCGGTATTTACTCATATTTTCTATATTTCCACCTCAGTATCGGTGGTTTTAAATGCGTTTATCTTAAATGTAAATAAAAACATATGAAATATTGTCAAATGGAAGAAATCTGTGCTGAAAATACAACAAATTATCTGTAAAATAATATATTCGTGATGATTTATACATACATACATCAACTTAATGTGTGTATGTGTGTGTGCTCTCCTCCACAGAGAGTGTGTGTCCGGCGTTAGGGGAGTCGTGCACTCACCTCTTCTTCTCTCTCTGCGAGAGTTTTGGTCGTCTGAGCGTCCTGATCGGTCGACACTCCACGTCACTCAGCTACTTCCTTCATGATGTGCAGGGTCGCGATGTCATTTCCCTTCCCCTGCTGACGCACACAGAGCACTTTGTGGACGTCTATAAGGAGTAAGGGTTCACCTTTTTGTCTCAGCACACACAAAAAAACACAACACTGTCATTTTAATACAGACCTTTATATTTTATATTACAAATACACAGTGTTCATTTGTTTTTGTCTCCCTGCGTCACTCTATTCTTGTATCTTACTGTTTGCCTCATTTACTTTATGTTTCATCCCACTTTATTTCTCGTAGTAGAATATCTGCAAGTTTTGTTTTGAGTTTTTATTTTACAGAAAATGTTTTATTCTCTCATTGAACACAAACGACCTGTAAAAAGACTGTTGCTCTGATTATTTTACACATGATTTAACAGATAGAAATTACAAGAAGAGGCTTTGCTCGTTTCTTTTGCTCTTTGGGCTGGTTAGAAAGAATTTGGACAATCTGTTATCTGTTGTGTGGGTTTAAGACACAGTCCGAGAAGGTGACAGTGTTTTTCCAGAGCAAATAAAATGACAGTTTACAGTTTCTGTTGATAGTAGATGGTAAGAATGTGGCTAATGTGAGATAGAGGCTGTTTTCACAAGGACATTCTTACTCTGTACGTGAATTAATATCCTTATTAAAATCTCTCCTCTCTGTGTCCGTCTCTCTCTGCAGGTATTGCTCTTCAGTAGGTAACTTCCAGGTGATGGGTGGATTCCAGTTGCTCCATAAACTCTCACTGTAAGCTCCTTTACTTTGTCTTTATGTTTCTCTTTATGTTTTCACTGCTCGCCTCAAGTGACCTTTCCCTAAAACATATGACTCCACATTCATATTAAGGAGACCTCATCAGTGCTGTTATGGACCAAACATGGAGTTATTATTAGTAGGAAAGGATTTAATAATAAGGATGATGATCGTGCTCATGCTAAATAACCAGTTCTTCTGTTATCTTTCCCCAAAACAAACCATAAGATATAATCACATCACTTCCTGTGCAGCAGGAAATAGTCACAGACACATATTTAGGTGAGTGTACTGATATGAAGATATTTAATCATTTCTTTCTGTCTTTCTGTCCAGTGAGTGTTTAGGCTCTCAGCAGACCACGCTCGCTCAGCTGTGCGTATCAGACCAGTCTGTCAGTGGTGATGTTGACCTGGTTTCGTTGTTGTACTGGCCTCTGCAGCAGCTCCACCAGTACAGCCGAGTGCTGCTCAAACTGGCCGCCTGTTACGATGTGGTGAGGAGCAAACTCTCTGCTCTCTCTCTCTCTCTCTCTCTCTCTCTCTCTCTCTCCGTTCATGCTTCTTCTTTCTGTCTGCGCTTTTAGTCACTCAAAGCACTTTACTCATTCTGTGTTCCTTCTTTTCCCTCTTTCACTTTCTCTTTTTCTAAATGTCTTTATTTCTCACGATTGAGTAATTCTGGATATATTCTAACTAAGTCTGTATTGTTTCGGATGTATTCTCCTGACTGACCGTCACATTTAAACAAAGATGCTTTAGCTTGAATAATAAAAAAAAAAAACTTGGTTGTTTAGTTATTTAGTGATAAATTAAATACATTTAACATGACAAACTAATGCTTCAACATCTGGAGAGAATTTAGCTTTTTATCATTGACCTGGATATGATATTGTCTCACACTGTAGACTAATTTTCTAACAAATATAGAGGATTTTGCAGTCTTGGTCAGTTTTCATCACATTTACTACAGTGGAGAAGAAAATAATCCACAAATTAAAAATTAAAATGGCTAAATTTGTTCCAGTGGTCTGCTGCTGAGTGTACGGTTTGTTTGGAACTGTGATCTGGTAGTGGAGGTTTTGTAAGAGGTAAGGTAAGTACAATTAAAGCTGTCTCACTTTTTCTTTCTTTCCCCCAGTTAACTACAGAGTATCAGACCCTCCATCAGGGCTGTACTCAGTACGAGTCGCTGTCTTTGTCCCTGCTGAGGAAGAAGAAAGAGGCTGAAATCACCTTCCTCTTCTGGAAGACTCATTCTGGAAAAACTACTGTGAGCACAACTCTGTTAACTTATTCTAACCTGCTAACATTCTTCCTGATTGTACTGTTGAGGAGAGAAAACTACGATACACGTTGTTATGTTTGTTATGTTCCTGAAAATAATTCCTGAAGCCTTAATCCACTTAATCTACTCTGTTTATGACATGTATTTACATGTATTTATCTGCTCTCCTGCTCACAGGGAATGTTTAATTTACCAAACATGGCTTTCTGTTTGCTCTTTTAAATCAGATATTATTCACAAAGAGAGAGTTTTTTTGCCCTTGACAGGGAGCATTTGCTCAACCAGCAAGTCCAAACACTTAAGATTACCTGATAGGTGAGGTTGTGATGATCAGCGGTGTGATTGGGGTTGTTGTCTGCAAGTTCTATCAAGCTAGAGGGCACAACTCAGAGCAAAGACATAGCTTCAGGGTGGTTTTATTTAGTCTACTAGCTGTAGTAATCAGAGAGCAAGTAGATATATATGTAGATTGGTACATACAGTATGTGTCAGTGCTCAAATGGAAACTAGGGTCGAAGTTTGAAGTTTATTTATTTAAAAGGGACATTCATTAACACAAGGACTTAAGTCCACTATGTAAATGTACCAGATTTAGTCATACAGGGTAATTTTCATCTGCAGTCCCTGGCAGGTTAATGGGGTATCAGAAGCATTAAAAGAAAACATACAAAAACACATAAGCACAAACAAATAGCCCATGAACACAGACAGAATCACATAAACACAGACAAAAGCACGAAAGGACAAACAATAGAAACAAGTGTCTCCCCAACGATGGGAAATATAAGTAAAAGGTACCAAAGTGGGAGGATTGGAGCTGACAGCAGTGATAATGTACATAAAAGATAATTTGACCATTAAATTACAAATGTGAAAATGTTAAATGTCTTATTGGACTTTTTTTTTTTTCCACCGAAAGTCTCAAGTCTTATTCATACATGCAGCTTGTCCCTCTACTGAATCTGCTCACCTGGTTAATAACAGAATTCAATAATCAAATGCACACGTGTGTTTGTTCATCAGGAGGTCCTGCGTCTCCCACAGCGTCGTTTGGTGTGTGACTGCAGCAACAGGAGTCTGACTCTGCAGAACGCCGGCCGCTTCTCCAACCACTGGTTCATGCTGTTCAATGACGCACTAGTGCACACACAGGTACACACACACACACACACACACACACACACACACACACACACACACACACACAGAAAATCTGTCCAAAAAAAACTGTTTACTTAAGTGAACTTTCACTGTTTAAACATTAAGGAACGTCCACAGGATCTTTGTTTATATGTCAGATAAAGCTTCCACTGGATCTGTGTGTGTGTGTGTGTGTGTGTGTGTGTCTCTGTCCTCCTGGTGTTTCTTTCCAAGCATTTCACAGATAAAGTTTATATTTGTATCTTTTAATCACTCAGGGTGCCATTCCCTCTCAGAGCCTCGTAAGTATATCTGACATCAGTTTACCCGGCTTCACCTCCAGCCAACCAACCAACCAACCAACCAACCAGCCAGTTTAACCACACTGAGCTTTGTGCTGCAGCAGCATGGGTGTGCTGGCCTCTATTCAGTGCTTTCACTTTGACAGGTTCACATGGGACAACTTAATAGATGTTAACACAGGACTTTATGTAATGTTAAAGGGACTGTTAACACCTTCCATCCAGATGCTGATTTCCAGTTTAGTTGGAACATCAAGCTCAAGCTAATGTCCTTCAGTTTCATTGAAGGTATAAAGTTCAGTTTTTGTTGAAACTCTCAGTATTGTGTTATTCTGGGGTGTTTCTAATATTTAGTTTAGACTAACTGAAGGAATATCGAGGCTTTGTAATACTGCAACCCTTAACATTGCAGATGTTTTGTGTTAACATTTATTTTTTGCATGTTGTCCTGGTGGCTGATTCTGAGCTTTAGCCGCTACAAAACAGGCTGCTGTTTGTGTGTGCGTGCCTGCGTGCGTGCGGGGGTGTGTGCGTGCGTGCGTGCGTGGGTGTGTGTGGATTGGGGTGTTTTTTTTTTTAAATGTGTTTGCAGCATTAGCCATTTAGTGGTGAAAATAGATGAGGTCATAGTTTGCAGTAGCTCAGAGCGCATAAAGATGCCGGTGAAAGGATGCAACTCTGCACTGCAGTCTGTCTTTAAAAAGCATTTGATCCAAGAGACGACGACATCACCTGCTCTCAACAAGAAGACACTGCCCAGATGACAACATATTTACTGTCGTCTTGTCCTGTGTTTTCTGTTCTAGTGATCCCTGACTAACTGCTTGTGTGTGTTTGCTGTGGGGTTATAGACAGCAGATAGTTAGTGGTCTCTCTGTGGTGTTGGGTTCATGTCCTGTGTTGTGTAGTAGACCTTTCATGAATGTATGTACATTTTAATTTAATAGTTAAGTGTTAATTAGCATATCAGATGTTTTGATCAACAAATCAAATATACTTTGCATAAAACATACTTTAAAGGCAGCTGTGTTTTTAGTTAAATTCCAGTATGTAGTGCAAATCAACTTAAAACTAACCAATCAATTGAAAAACTTAATGAATGCTTTGAGGTCGTGTTTTAGTTAGTTACCACTGGATGGTAAATCTTACACACTGGTCCTTTCAGTTTAGTTTAGTTTTGCATGTTCTGGTTTTGTTTCTTCTGTACTTTCAATAAAAGAACAGAAGTGGAAACATTACTCAAATACTGTGAAGGTCAAAAGTCCGTGAAGGAAACTGTTGACAAATATGTGATTTTTGTAATAGAATCAGGAAGTGGTGTACAGTAACATCTTCCTCACATGCACATACAGTAAAACTGAGATCACAGATGTTTTGTGTGACTTCCTTTATTCACTAGAAAAGACTAAAGACTGAGACCAAGACGCAGATCTGTTGAACACATGCACATGATCTGGATTTGGTAATATCCTGAAAACACTGATTTAGTAATCTGTGATGATGAAATATATGAACTGCTGCTCTGTCTCTGCAGTTCTCCACACATCACATCTATCCTCTGACCTGTCTGTGGGTGAAACCAGTTACTGAAGACAGCAGCGGACTGTGAGTTTTTAAAAATACAAACTGTGAACGTCAAAGTTAACGTGACTAATGCAAATAAAAACTCATGGATGTGAGTAAAATTAGGTGATTATAGGTGATTATGATGATGAACATAAGACATCACATGTACAGTAATGTAATGTTATGGCCTCATGGACACAGTGTGTTGTCACCCTTTTATGAATGAGGCTTTTTAAGTCCTGGAAGTCTGCGTTAGGTCGTTGGTTCGACCACAGATGGAGCTGAAGCAAGCAGCAAACACGACGGCTGTCTTTTGAAGTACATTTGGCATGCAACATACCACTCTTTAAACCATAAAACCCAGTTATTGGAACCATTTTCTCAGCGACACATATTGGAGGAAGTCAAAAATAGTTCCTTTCATTGACTCAGCATCTAGTGGCGAGTTGATGAACTGCATTTTGGGCTCTTCAGCAAAGCTGAACATTCAACCCACGGCCATTGATTACTGCATGGCTCATACCCAGGGTCTTCTCTGGGTCTACATCATATATATATCTATATATAGATATAGATATATACAGTATATAGTGCTAAAGGAGTGAAGGTCAATGTCTGTGTCACGGATTAAAAAATATTCATACAATAGCTAGAACATCTGGCTGTGGCTGTTTCTTCGATTGTACTTAAGTAAAGTCTAAACTACTTAAAACTAAATTCTTAAGCGTGATGTCCACCCAATTTTATTTTTCCAAAAGCACTTGTAAGTATGTTGGATTTATCTTCCAGATTATCAAAACAGTCTTTTTGTGAACTGCCTTTTTAATGTATGCTGTTACACTTTGCTTTTTGTTAAAATATTATATACAGATCAAGTTTATCACTGTCCTTTCGTCGTGTGTCTCTCCAGCTATGCCATCAAAATTACATGTCCAGAGGAGAGTTTCACGCTGGTGGCAACGACTCCACAAGAGAAGGTACATTTATGGTTTACACACTTGTAATTCAGGATGATCAGTAGTGATCTGATTTGTGAATTAATAACGATTCAACATTATTCCTAAAGAGCAAAAGCGTAGCACATTTCTATTCAGTGTACTGTATTATTAGCAGATTAGCAGATATAGAGACCCAACTCTTATCTAGTCTGATTTTCATTTGTTAAAAAATCAGATTTAACTTCTTTTCTTTTCCTAAACTGGACTAAACTTATTGAAGATACAAATCAGGGTGTGGCCAACTTATTTTTGTGGTTTGAATGACGAGAGGTTCTGACATGGTGGAGCACGTTAATGTGGGAGCAAATACGGTATCAGGACTTGTAGTTTGTGTGGGTTTCAACTATGGCCAATCACACCAATACTCAGGTTTACCTCCAAGAGCAGAATACTGTATGTCCCTTTTTATAGGTCAACTTTAGTCAAGAGGCACTGAAATCATAATATTTTGAATGATCGTCATTTTTAATTCAGAATCTCTCTCTTCAGAACAAGTGGTTACGATCTATTAACCAGGCGTTGGATCAGGTGCTGGGCGGCGGAGGCCAGGGGTCGTCGCCGGGGGTGACGGGAATATCTCGCACGGCCTCCTACACGTTCAGTGGAGAGGGACGCTTTAAAGACGCCCAGTACACCGGGGGGTGGCTGGCAGGACGAGTTCATGGCAGGTTAGAGATGTTTGTCTCTTTTTGTGTGTGTGTGTGTGTGTGTGTGTGTGTGTGTGTGTGTGTGTGTGTGTGTGTGTGTGTGTGTGTGTGTGTGTGTGTGTGTGTGTGTGTGTGTCGATATCACCTCCATCTCTGTTAGAGTGTGACAGATACAGTCTGTGATGAATCATGTTTGCATATGGGTGTGTTCATAAAAGTGTGTCAGCCTACTACACGACTCTTGAGTATTGGAAGTATTAGCCTTGTTGAAAACATTTTATCATTTAAAACAACAGCTTGGTACAGTAATGAGAGGGTAAAGAGCAAAAACAAGCTCTCTAAAATTGTTAATATTGCTGGGAAGGTTGACGGTCTGATCATATAACTGCAGATACCACACACCCTGTACACTAAAGTTTGAGCTGCTCCTGTCTGGCCGTTGTTTCAGCGTCCAAGGGCCAGCCAGGTCATATACAAGAGGTCTTTTATTCCCTTTGCCATACAGGCTTTGGACACAGAATGACTGCATTAGGGAAACATGATATGCTTTAGTACTATTCATACAACCGATTTGCTGCTACCGGCCCATTAGCACTGTTGTACGTTGAATATTTTGTATGTTTTTAGCGGTGTGTTGTGCTGTTTGTAATATATGTACTGAGGTGGACAATAAAGTCAGTATATTCAGGACGGAGGTCATATTTCAGGACGATGAAATGGACATTAGTTCAGCCCTCAAACCGGTAGAGACCTGTGGGGCAAAGAGGAACAGTGTGCTGTACGGTACGTGCTGGGTCGGCGTGGACTGTGAGATTACAATTTCCTGCTTTGTTTAATCGAGTCTTTGTTAGACTAAAGGTTTAAGTTGATTCTACCTGGTAGTCAAGGGTGAAGAAACTTTGTTGTCTTGTGAATGTTCAAACTTTCATTCAAGAGATTAGCATTGATATTTTTTTAAGATGGTAAGAAGAAGCGTTTTGCTGGTACTAATTTTGTTGCTAAATAAAGGGCCATAAATAGACTGACCTGATTTATGTGCAAATAGCTGGATGATAAACATATATTTGCCTTTACAGAGGCACCATGAAGTGGCCAGATGGACGGACCTACAGCGGGAACTTTAAGAATGGACTGGAGGATGGGTAAGGCTTTCATTTGCTTTCACATTTTAAACATCCAATAGGCCTGAAACTGTGAAACCAGCTGAATGTTTTGTTATTTGCAACTGTGATTAACTAGCAAAGATTAAACTGTTGTCTCAACATTTCTGTACGACTGTTATTTATCTTTTTTCCAGCTATGGAGAGTGTTTAATACCTAACAAAGTGCTGAATAAGCCAGACAGCTACCAAGGACACTGGAGAGATGGCAAGATCCATGGTTTCGGCAAATACAAGTCAGTACACCTATTTTCTTCTGGCTTTTGGGTAGAGAGTTTATGTCTTCATCAACAATATGTAGTTCAGTCTTTAGTCACCAACCAATGATTGGACTGTAGCGCTACATCACCTCTTTACAGCACTGTGTTTTGAAACCCACAACCCTGGAAGTCTTAGTGCCTTGCTCCACATATCTACCCAGGTATGCCAGTGGCGAGGTGTACGAGGGCTGTTTCAGTGACGGGCAGCGGCACGGTTACGGCATGCTGAGCTCCGGTAAGCTGGCCAAGAAGTCCTCGAGTGTTTTCATTGGCCACTGGGTCAATGACAAGAAGACAGGATACGGAGTCTACGATGATATCACCAGGTAGATTGACTTGTTGTATACGCTCCCTCCGTGGAAAGTTTCCTTTAAAGGCTTCTTGTTTTAACCCTGGAGGCTGAATTATATTGTTGTTTAATAATAATTATCACAGTTTTGTTTTAATACTTAACTGACAGTGTTAAATGTGCAGTGGGTGAATTTAAATGTCGTTCACGAAGCCACACAGCTGTTTGTTAGTCACTGCTCTCATGTGTCTTCCCCTCCACAGAGGTGAGAAGTACATGGGACTGTGGTTGGACGAGCAGCGGCACGGCAGCGCTGTGGTTGTCACCCAGTGCGGTGTGTACTATGAAGGGAGCTTCAGAGACAACAAGATGAGTGTAAGTTCACCCTGAAGTACGCTCTTCATCATTCAACTGTCCTCAACAGTTTGAGGAACTACGGGCCTTTAAAACCTTTAAATCTGGATTATTTAAAATGTGGCCCAGTAAATATTGTGATATAAGTTAATTTACCTAAACTTGCTATTATATTTATCATGTCATATTCTTATTGTTAACTATGTTTAAAGCTGCAAACCTATTTAATATATTATGATATAAAAGTAGGTGGATAACAGCAACTTGTATGAATGCTCTGATGTGTAGTGCCACTTAAACACAACAGGTGGTGCCGATGAGCTTAGATTTTTTTCATATCAACTGTCGTTAACAAATAACATCACACTGACAGTGAACAAGATCATTTATATGTGTAATTGTTGAATTACTGTGTTTACTTCTATGTGAGTCTGTGTGACAATGAGATTCCACTGAAACAAGGGTTTGGTTTATGAAAATGTATTTTTATGTCAATTCAGAAATAAATTAACTGTGAATCTCTAAAAGCAAATAGGGGATATATTTAATGATACAGTGGTTTAAGTCACAGCTATAATAGGTTGCTTTAGTTGAATCAGAAATCATTATGAACAAATGTAATCAGTGGACCCAGTCCTGATCGTTGTGCTCCATAATATATGACTTTGTAAAGTTTGATGCAGTGTGTGTTTTTTTTATCAGGGTCCAGGTCTGTTGGTGTCAGATGACGACACAGCTCTCCACGGGGAGTTTACTGACGACTGGATTGTCAATGGGAAGGTAGAAAACATCTCTGACCCCTTTTATCTGTGTGGTCTGGTTGTATGTCTGTCCTGCTCTCCAGTAACTCTTGTATAAGTTTAACGGTGAATGAACATGAATAATTAGATAAGGAGTTACTCCCTTCCTCTTCAGGGTGTTTTATCTCTGGCTAACGGAGACTGCTTGGAGGGCATGTTCAGTGGCGAGTGGACCGTGGGGCTGAAGGTGGTTGGGACGTACACCAAACCAGTCGTCGATGAACCAGACAACAAAGAGAGAAACTGCCTGCTGTGAGTATTACTTTGTACTCCTTTAAACCTGGAATTAACCTGTTTGTGTGTATTTATTTCTATTCCTGTGATATATTCTCTGTGTTTGCCATCAGTGTTATTGAAAACATGACAGGGATATTCAAGTTTGTGTCCTCTAGAGCTCGTGTTCTGTTAAATAAAATGTTTAAAATGTGTGCCCGTGCAGCAGGTTGGGTCAGTATGTGGTGCCTGCGGCTCAGAGGTGGTTGTGTGTGTTTGATGAATGTTGGAGTCGGCTGGGCTGTGACGGTGCTGGGAGAGGAGAGAGGACGGCAGCCTGGGACAAGATCGCTGTTACTATAACGACTGCACGGCGACACAGGTACATACAGCAACACACACACACACACGCAGGCAGATGTAAACTGTATCATACCTTCGTTAGATATACAGATGTATTTGTGTGTGTTTGTAGCCCGGACCTCAGCAGGTCTCAGACCAAAGTGTTGGAGTGTTTGGAGTTTATCCCTCAGCACGGTGAACCAGTCAACACCGCGAACTACGACAACATACGGAAATACCTCATCAAGGTACAGGCGGCTGTGAGGTTTGATCTGGAATATATATATATATATATATATATATATATATATATATATATGTTCCTTTGTCTGTGGTTCTGTTGGTGTAATACTGTCTATCTGCATGTCTGTCTTTGTGTGTCAGGCGTGTGAGACTCCTCTCCACCCTCTGGGCTGGCTGGTGGAGACGTTGGTGACCGTCTACAGGATGACTTACGTCGGTGTGGGATCCAACCGCAGGCTGCTCAGGCAGGCCGTCCAGGAGGTTCAGGCCTACCTCACACATTTCTACAGCATTGTCCGGTACATTTAAGTTCTGAGTTTTCTCTTTTGTTCACTTCTTAAAAGTCTTTTGTAGAAGTTGACCCTCTGTTTTCAGCTGGGTCTAGTGTACGTTGCATGGTATATTCAGCCCCTTCTGTTTATAAGATTACATCCAGGTCACTTCACTGAATAACATAAATTGTTGCAGGTTTCTGTTTCAGGGGTTACCAGATGATGGAGGCATCATTCCAGACCCTCCTCCCTCGCCATCTAAAAGCAGACACAACTCTAACAGCATAGAGCAAGGGTGGGTGTGAGTGACACACACACACACACACACACACACACACACACAGAAGACATCCTCATCCTCAATCAGACGGAAACAAGAACTTCTTTATCAGCTTGTCCATCTTTATTTGTATATATATATATATATATATATATATATATATATATTTTTAAAATCGACAGTATGTAGAACCTTCATCTCTCTTTCTCTCTCCTCCTCCTCCTCCTCTTCCTCCTCTAGCAGTGTTATGGTGGTGTGCCGCTCCTCTCTGCTCCTCCCTCTGCTGCTCCCTCGACTCTACCCTCCTCTCTTTACCCTGTACTGCCTGCAGGAGGAGCAGGAGGAGGCCCAGTACTGGGACCGCATCCTCAGACTCAACAAACAGCCCGACCAGTCTCTGCTCAGCTTCCTGGGAGTGAAGGAGTGAGTATGTTTGTACGCCCACAGATGCTGTCTGTAAATGCTGTGTAGTCGTCACACACACTTTCTTCTTGTTGTTACAGTCTATTGTTGTTTTTTGTCTCTTGCAGGAAGTTCTGGCCTGTTTGGATGTCAATTCTGGGAGAGAAAAAGCAGGTCAGCTACTAAAATGTGCTATTTTCTGCCAGTTTCAAGCTTTCACTCCACCCGTCCACCACTCATCTTTTGTGTTGTGCTCTATAACTGTTTCTCTTCACCTTCGTCACAGATTGTGTCGAGCAGTAAAGACGCCTGCTTTGTTTCCGCTGTAGAGACGCTCCAACAAATCAGGTAGCTGCAGCGTTACCTGACGTAACTTCATTAATAATGTCAGTAAATGTGACTTGATATCGATCAATACAGTGTGATTAGAGTCCAGACTCTCATGGAACCCAACTGAATACAGCAGATTGTGCTTGTGGTGTTGTTTGTACTCATTTTACCCTGATTGAAACCATGTCCTGTTTATAATAAACTCCAGAAGTAAGAGTTGTAGGTAACAGTTAGACCTACAACAGTACAGGTACAGTTTAGTTACAGTGTTTGCCGAGTTGGTGGATCTTGTGATACATAGACGGGAGTAAGTGGTGCCTTTTGAAACCTTTTGGGGCAGTGAGTTTCCTCTAAACTAAAAGAGGGTTTTTATGTGTATGAATAAATATAAAAGTGTCTCCCCACACATGCAGCACCACCTTCACTCCGTCAGACAAACTCTTCGTCATCCAGAAGACGTTTGACGAGTTGACCCAGGAAGTAAAACCTATGCTGGACGACAACTTCCTGTGGTGCATGGATGACCTGCTCCCCCTCTTCCTCTACGTGGTACTCAGGGCGCGGTGTGTTCACATTCAGTTATTACTCTGTACACGGCTAGTGTAGATTAATTTGGACTGAGCAGACGCTGCAGGATGGCGACTGAACTTGTGTTTTATTCTCCAGGATCAGGAATTTGGGAGCTGAGGTCAGTCTGATAGAAGACTTAATGGATCCCAACGTTCAGCACGGAGAGCTGGGACTGATGTTCACCACACTGAAAGTAGGAACCGCCAACACACACACACACACACACACACACAGATGCTTCATGCTTTTACACATGGTGGTAAATTAAGAATGAATGACTATTATATTTCTTAAACTGATTATCAACCTCTATTTCTTGAGTGTAGTCTGCAGTTGGAACTAAATTTCTCTGCAATCTTTCAAAATCTGATGGCATTTTTACACAATTTATCTTTGTTCATAGGATCAAATGAAAGATTGGTGTGTGTCTTAGTGTTTTTTAGGTGATATAATATGTTCATGATCATCAATCGTCATTTAATCATCAATTCATTGATTTACTCTGCTGCAGGCCTGCTACATCCAGATCCAGCAGGAGTCCATTACATAGGAGCGGACAGGAAGACGACACACAGTCAAAAATAAAAGAAGGTGGAAACAGAAAATGACTGCCAGGAGCTGCCAGAACAAACACCAGTCAAACCAGCAGTACTCTACTGGAGGAAACTGGGAAGCTGCACTGAGGCTGCACAGACAGATGGCAGCAGGAGGGTAGAGCGTTTACTCTTTCACCTTCTGTAACAATAATGTCTGACGCCTCGTTCTCTGTTGATCCTTTTACTTTGTTACAGCACACCCAAGTTCTTTCTTTTCTGTAGAAGTTTTCATAAGAAGGTAACACATCGCCATCTTCAGGCCATGTTAAAAAAAAATGCCTCTCGTTAACGTTTGGTAATATGTTGTTACCGTAGATATAGTCAGTCATTGCATCTGCTCACTCTCCATTTCGAGTCCAGTAATATTCATCAAGCTCAGTTCTCATGACTTTACAGTATTTCTTTATTTTACAGTTCACACAAAGTACAGCGAGGGGTTTGATCTGCTTTCTACCTGGAGTCAAACACCCAAAGCACAAGGGAACTGACAAACCAAGTTACTGGTTACAATACTGGTGTAAATAGTTAGTGGTCAAGGACTCCTCAAAGGGAACTTTAAAGGTTTTAAAGAAACTTAAAAAAATAACAGAAAAAAAACTTGTGTGTAACAGTATTGATCCTGCAAACATAAATTATGTACAAACCTTTTTTTACTTTGTTTGCATATAAATCAAAATATTCTCAATTTCAGTAACATCCCTCAAACTAATTTAGACATGTTTACATGCAGGAGAAATAGTTAAAAAAAAGCATCACATTAAACACTCTCCTGTACTACAAAGCCAAACTGCTCCGGCAACCACGAAGCAGTTTGTCTCAGGTCTGAACTTCTTCATATTCATAACTAACAAACAGCGAACTGATCACACGTCACTACAGAGGGAAATGATTTTGCACTTAAATTAATTAGTGAGGGAGCAATTAGCCCAAACATAAAGGAAACGTTCATTCCCGGTGTTTATATTTCATGCAGTGTTTGTTATTCTGTTGAGTGTTTGTGTGTGAGAGGAGGAAGACTTTTAATGTTGCACTGACGTCGTAGAATCCAAGTTATTGTACAAAATAAATATTCCACATTATGTTTTCAGTCCTGTTTCGTGAGCAGGACGTGACAGAAACTCTCCACAGATTTCAGTCAGTGCCTGAATCAAACCAATTCAGCTCAACTCTAACCACCACAACATAATCCGAATAATCTCAATTCATTTGGTGTTTTATATCCATTATCACAAGTTACGTGGCTGTTATTGTTTTTCTAAACCCCTAAACTAAACCAAACACCAGCCAATCAGAGGCGGAGGAGTAAAAACATGTGGTTTTACAGGTGTTTAGGGGTGCGTACGTAGACCTAACAGCAGGTGGAGGTGTTGGTACTCAGTGTTGGTACTCAGTGTTGGTACTCAGTGTTGGTACGCGGCCCATTTCAGGCACTGATTTCAGTCAGATATGGAGGAAGTTTGGCCCTCAACAAAAGTGTGAACCTTTAATTTTTAAAGGATTAATTCACTTTGCAAAACTCCTTCTTTCTAGGAACTAATGCACTTAAATTAATATATGCCAGGAAAGTCTATCACTGTGTGTTTTTAATTCAGAAATGTTTTAATCTTATAGCTGATGATTGATTTGAATACATCTGTATGTGTTTTACATTGTCAGATGCAGAGATCTTTAAGGGAATCCAAGTAGTTGTTTTTAATATCTAGTAATATATTTTAAAACTTTCTTTGTTCTGGCAAAAGAGAAAGTTTATGATCACATGAAAGTTATTATTTAACAACAAAATCAAGGGAGCTTCAGATCACTTTTAAATTAACTGTATTACTTAATTTATTTATCAATAGAATGTCATTTAAATTATTTATCAGAGATATATTAAAAGTATAAATCTTTTATCAGAGAATTTCCCTTAAACGCCGTCTGGATATTAATTAAGACAGTTCAGTCCACCAGCAGTGACTGTTGGTAAAATAATCCACAGTAATAATAAAGGAAGCATTTATTATAAAAATGTGCTGCTGTCATCACGTTACTGATTATTAATGAGCTTCAGGAATAAAACCAGCTACAAAAGACTCAGATTGAACTGCAGAATGCAACAAATGCACTTCACAAAATTACAGAAAAGCATCTTGTTGAATTACAAATCTGATTGTTTTCTTTTCTTGTAATTTCCGGGTTACTGAAAATGTGTTTGTACTGTATTTATTGTCAGTTGTTTGCACCACAGAACCTGTATCGAACAATTAAATGTTGTTTGTTGTTTGTGCTGTTAACACCGCTGCAGTTTAGTGTAATACAGATTAAAGAAAATAAGGGTGGATGAGACAAAAGCCTTCAGCCGACCTCTCTGGTCTTCATTAATAGCAGGTTAAAGGACAGTACAGATGTTTTTCATGTCTTAGCCCAAATATAAACAACTGTCTTCAGTACTGCCAATCATTTCTAATCACAAACAGGATTCTGCTCGTAGATTTCAGATCATCTCAGAATAAGTCAAACTTTTGAGATTTTAAATCTGCACGAGATCGATCCATTGCAGTCGATACTCTTGCTGTATTTATTTTTCTCATTAGAGATATTATTGTTGTAATCCAGATGTTATTGCACTGAAATAAACAAAAACCAATCACTCAAATGATTTCTAAAATGAGAAGTGATATAAAGCTCTTATAATTTCTACCATTTGGGGTAAAACATGTAAAACATGATATAATCTATTAAAGGAACCTTCATTTCTTGGAGGTTTCCGGCTTTGAGGCTTTAACCTGACTGAATTTATGACCTGAGTTCCTTATTTTTCTAACTAAGTCTATATTTTTGTTACTTCATACATTCGTAGAAAGATGATCAGGGGAACTGACTACAGAGTGTTAATTAGTTTTGAGGGATAAATGATGTAGATAGGAAATGAAAAATGTGTTTACTCGAAAAGAAAAGGGCAATAAATTTGGTTTAACTCTGGAAATGTCTCCTGATGAATCTCATTTATTTCTTCACTTTAACAGCAAACACGTTGACTTGTTATTGTAGGGAAAGCACAAGTGTCACTGATAGCAAAGCCTCACTTATATTCAGGTGTCCCATTAAATGTATTGATTACACCTTTTTCTGCTCTGACATGTCTAAATGTATTTGGTGTTCAAGGTTTAACTGGAGGTCTACGTACAGTTGTAACTAGATTACAATCTCCAGGGAGCTCAATTTACATCCAAACTTCAGTATTTGTCTCTTTAAGTCCAACTTTTTCTTGGTTTAGTAGTTTTATAGTGTAGTTTTGAGGGTGAGGACTTCCTAAAGAGAGGAAATTGTTGGGATGTTTCACACACAGGGTTGAGACATGTAGTATTGAAAGCTACTGATATGAATGAGAGTCACTTCGGGGGAATTAACAGACCATTTCGACATGAAATAGCAGGTTAAACAAAGGTGTCAGCAATGATACTAATTAAGGTTCCCTTTAATATAACAGATCATTTCCAGTGAGCCAACAGGTACAATAAAAGCACCCTGACTCTGTTTGACCTGAATGTAACTGAACTTTAATCAGTATCATTACTGACACCCTCTGTTTATAAAGGTCTGTGAATAGATCATTAAAACCACCTCAGAAAGTTGGCAAGGCCACCATATGGGACAGAATAGTTTCAACCACTCAGAGCCAAGAAACAGTTGAGGCTCATTCCCAGTTTGTATTGTCAGCTGAGTATTAAACACTGGAGATGCTGGGGATTGAACCCAGGACCTTGTACATGCGAAGCACACGCTCTACCACTGAGCTACATCCCCTTCACAGTGGAGTTATATGTGGCCTAAACTTAGAAATTCTGCATGTTTGGTAGAAACTAATATACCTGATAGATAACTGATTAAACATACCAAGTGACACTGAGATCAATAAGTATGCCACTGTTGGATTTTGTTTTACTGTTTTATGTCTCCTGACAGATAATGTCACAGTTTAGAACAGTTAATCAAAACATTATCAATAACTGAAATATCTAAATCACAGAAGCTGCAGTTTTTTGATAAAAGTAAAATGTGCGACACAATAACATTATAATGAAGAACTGTAGTTCTAAAAAGATTTTCCCACAAGTTGTGAGTCATATTGCAGTATCTGTCAAAATAATCACAATGTGATGTTTTTACCTTTTCCAATCCTCAGTTCTCACTGTTCCACAAACCTAGTCAGCTCAAATATTCATTCATTAAGTTAATAACTGTTGTAGTCTCACAGTTCCTGACCTCTGTGATCATCTCTCCTCGGAGCTACAGTTAATGTGAGCATCAGCTACACTTTCTCTGTTGGTCTCAGATGTTCAGTAGCAGGGCCTTTAAACAGGTACAAACGTAGAAACACTGGAGATGCTGGGGATTGAACCCAGGACCTTGTACATGCGAAGCACACGCTCTACCACTGAGCTACATCCCCTTCACACCAGGATCTTTTTGTCTCATAAGAAAAAAGGTGCGGTGGCCCAAAGTTAGAAACTGTGTGGACCAGGAGACTATTTAATGATGATAATTACTCTGAAAGGTGTTACAGCACAAGATGTTGGTTCAATGTCATATTTGTTTCACAATAAACAGCTGAAATATTTAAGGAGAGTTGAGCTAAAGGTCACTGTGTCCCCCCAGAATGTCACTGGCCATCAGCTCCACTAACTTAGCCACCAGAAAAACAACAACAATCATCAACATCAGTAACTGATTAATTCGTATATGTGAATTGACAAGTTTTTTGTTTTGCGTCTTGTAGTGAGCACAAGTACCTCAGCTCTGTTTGATCATCGGTCCTCAGAGCTGCGACTAACACGGACGTTGGCTTCTTCTCTCAGATGTTGAGTTCCAGGACCTATAAGAGGTAAAAATTTAATTTGTGATACAAAAATGATCATTCCCGCACTAATCTCATGTCATACTGTATCGTGGAGTCCTATTTTCTAATCTTAAAATGTAGAAATCTTGGAGGTGCTGACTAACCACAACCTTGTTAGCCACTAAAGAAGCTACGTCAGACAGCTTCAGTCAATACACTCTGTCAGTAATCTTGAATGGGATTATTATGCTTATTAAATGCTCTTCCACTGAGCTAAATGCCTTTTGTTCAGATGTGCAGATTGTCTCACTATTCATCAATCTGGTAATAAACCTCTTCTTAATTTTCATGAATTATTTAGGCAGGTTTATTTAGTCGTTTTCTTTAATTGCTCGATTAAATATAAATAATTAGGACCCTTTTAAAAAGCCCTGAGTGTCTCTAAATAAACATAGTGATAGCAAGATTATTGTCAGCTGAGTATTAAGCATTGAAGAGGTTCGTCAGTCCTATTGGAGAAGCTTGGATTGAACTCATGTCTTTAAGTGTCTGTCGCTCAAGTCCATGTCAGTTACATGGAATGCCATCAGCTTTACATCATCTCTCCTCAGAGCCACAGTTAACACAGACATCTCTTACACTTCCTCTGTTGTGGAGCAGCTGGACCTTTAAACAGGTATCACTACAGTGTAAGACACGGAGACACTGGAGATGCTGGGGATTGAACCCAGGACCTTGTACATGCGAAGCACACGCTCTACCACTGAGCTACATCCCCTTCATACTGGTATTATAGGTGGCCTAAACTTAGAAATTCTGTGTGTTTGGACCTTGGACCAGGAGACTATTTAATGATGATAATTACTCTGAAAGGTGTTACAGCACAAGATGTTGGTTCAATGTCATATTTGTTTCACAATAAACAACTGAAATATTTAAGGAGAGTTGACCTAAAGGTCACTGTGTCCCCAGAGCATGTCACTGGCCATCAGCTCCACTAACTTAGCCACCTGAAATATTCTGCAATCATCACATCAATGTCTGTTTGATGATCTCTCCTCAGAGATGCAACTAACACGGACATTGGCTGCTTCTCTCAGATGTTGAGCTCCAGGAGATATAAGAGGGGAGAGCCTGAAACACTGGAGATGCTGGGGATTGAACCCAGGACCTTGTACATGCGAAGCACACGCTCTACCGCTGAGCTACATCCCCTTCACACTGGAGTTATATGTGGCCTAAACTTAGAAATTCTGTGTGTTTAATAGGGACTAATATGTCTGATAAATCAATTAAACATACCAAGTGACACTGAGATCAATAAGTATGCCACTGTTGGATTTTGTTTTACTGTTTTATGTCTCCTGACAGATAATGTCACAGTTTAGAACAGTTAATCAAAATATTATCAATAACTGAAATATCTAAATCACAGAAGCTGCAGTTTTTTGATAAAAGTAAAATGTGCGACACAATAACATTATAATGAAGAACTGTAGTTCTGACCTACAAATCTTGTTCACCAGATTAAAGAAAAAACAATTTACCAAAAAATGTTCTATCATCATGATTTTAATTGTTTTTTTAGTGAAAATTTGTAATGAAAAAAGAATCATTCCCACAAATTGTAAATCATATCTCAATATGATGATTTAACTATATGGTGCAGTCCTACTGGCCATCAGCTTTATATCCCCATATACATTCTTACATGAATTTAACATATTATTCATCACGTCAATAACTGTTGCTGTCTTAATTCCTCATCTCTGTGATGATCTCTCCTCAGAGCTTCAGCTAACAAAGCCATCTGCTACACGCTCTATGTTCATCTCTCTCAGATGTTGAGCAGCAGGACCTTCCAACCGGTATGACTACAGTGTAAGACAAAGACATGTTGGAGATGCTGGGGATTGAACCCAGGACCTTGTACATGCGAAGCACACGCTCTACCACTGAGCTACATCCCCTTCATAACAGGTTCTTTTTTTCTCATAAGAAAAAAGGTGTGGTGGCCTAAAGTTAGAAACTGTGTGTTTGGACTTTGGACCAGGAGACAATTTAATGATGATAATTACTCTGAAAGGTGTTACAGCACAAGATGTTGGTTCAATGTCATATTTGTCTCACAATGAGATATGAGACAGCTGAAATATTTAAGGACCTAAAGGTCTCTGTGTCCCCTCAGCGTCAGACAGCTTCAGTCAATACACTCTGTCAGTAATCTTGAATGGGATTATTATGCTTATTAAATGCTCTTCCACTGAGCTAAATGCCTTTTGTTCAGATGTGCAGATTGTCTCACTATTCATCAATCTAGTAATAAACCTCTTCTTAATTTTCATGAATTATTTAGGCAGGTTTATTTAGTCGTTTTCTTTAATTGCTCGATTAAATATAAATAATTAGGACCCTTTTAAAAAGCCCTGAGTGTCTCTAAATAAACATAGTGATAGCAAGATTATCGTCAGCTGAGTATTAAGCATTGAAGAGGTTCGTCAGTCCTATTGGAGAAGCTTGGGATTGAACTCATGTCTTTGAGTGTCTGTCGCTCAAGTCCATGTCAGTTATATGGAATGCCATCAGCTTTACGTCCTCATATACCACTTCTCACATGAACTAAACATATTCATATTGTTGCTGTCTTACAATGTGATCATCTCTCCTCAGAGCCGCAGTTAACACAGGCATCTCTTACACTTTCTCTGTTCTCTCTCAGATGTGGAGCAGCTGGACCTTTAAACAGGTATCACTACAGTGTAAGACACGGAGACACTGGAGATGCTGGGGATTGAACCCAGGACCTTGTACATGCGAAGCACACGCTCTACCACTGAGCTACATCCCCTTCACGGTAGAGTTATAGGTGGCCTAAACTTAGAAATTCTGTGTGTTTGGACCTTGGACCAGGAGACTATTTAATGATGATAATTACTATGAAAGGTGTTACAGCACAAGATGTTGGTTCAATGTCATATTTGTTTCACAATAAACAGCTGAAATATTTAAGGAGAGTTGACCTAAAGGTCACTGTGTCCCCAGAGCATGTCACTGGCCATCAGCTCCACTAACTTAGCCACCTGAAATATTCTGCAATCATCACATCAATGTCTGTTTGATGATCTCTCCTCAGAGCTGCAACTAACACAAACGTTGGCTGCTTCTCTCAGATGTTGAGCTCCAGGAGATATAAGAGGGGAGAGCCTGAAACACTGGAGATGCTGGGGATTGAACCCAGGACCTTGTACATGCAAAGCACACGCTCTACCGCTGAGCTACATAATGAAGAACTGTAGTTCTGACCTACAAATCTTGTTCACCAGATTAAAGAAAAAACAATTTACCAAAAAATGTTCTATCATCATGATTTTAATTGTTTTTTTAGTGAAAATTTGTAATGAAAAAAGAATCATTACCACATACTGGTCATCAGCTTTATATCCCCATATACCACTTCTTACATGAACTTAACATATTATTCTTCACGTCAATAACTGTTGCTGTTTTAATTTCTCATCTCTGTGATGAACTCTCCTCAGAGCTTCAGCTAACAAAGCCATCTGCTACACTCTCTCTCAGATGTGGAGCAGCAGGACCTTCCAACCGGTATGACTACAGTGTAAGACAAAGACATGTTGGAGATGCTGGGGATTGAACCCAGGACCTTGTACATGCGAAGCACACGCTCTACCACTGAGCTACATCCCCTTCGTACCAGGTTCTTTTTGTCTCATAAGAAAAAAGGTGTGGTGGCCTAAAGTTAGAAACTGTGTGTTTGGACTTTGGACCAGGAGACAATTTAATGATGATAATTACTCTGAAAGGTGTTACAGCACAAGATGTTGGTTCAATGTCATATTTGTCTCACAATGAGATATGAGACAGCTGAAATATTTAAGGACCTAAAGGTCTCTGTGTCCCCTCAGTGTCAGACAGCTTCAGTCAATACACTCTGTCAGTAATCTTGAATGGGATTATTATGCTTATTAAATGCTCTTCCACTGAGCTAAATGCCTTTTGTTCAGATGTGCAGACTGTCTCACTATTCATCAATCTAGTAATAAACCTCTTCTTAATTTTCATGAATTATTTAGGCAGGTTTATTTAGTCGTTTTCTTTAATTGCTCGATTAAATATAAATAATTAGGACCCTTTTAAAAAGCCCTGAGTGTCTCTAAATAAACATAGTGATAGCAACCACTGAGCTACATCCCCTTGACAGAAATATGCCACTGGCTCCACAAACCTAGCCAAAGATTTAACCAGTGACACCTCAGCTCAGTATAGATTATATAGGTTGGGTAATGGCACAAAATGGACACAAGAGGGAACTGTTTGCTTCTATTAGTGTTGAACAGCAGTAGCCTGGATGTCTGTCTGTGGATGAAGAAATAAGATTAATAGAAACCATCAGTGAGGCAGACATGGCACTGATCCTCCAGCTGCTCCAGTGGAGCTTCTGGGTAATCATTCTCCCAAAATATACAGTAGATTTATATACAGTAGGTTTAATCTTCACCAACTCTGGATAAAATTATCTGTCTCTTTAGGTTACTAGATACAGAGTTCAACTTTCCTCCCCACCTACTCAGTTATATGTTTGTCTAATGAGAGTACAAAGACTGCATACATCAATTAAAGCATGAAACTAAAACAATCAGCTAAAAGAGGCACAGAGCTGAATCAATGGTCTCTATGAGCGACTTCTTTTCACTTGACACATAAAATACTTAAGTGGGCCCCCTGGTAGTTCACCTGGTAGAGCTGAGGCCCCCCTGTACCAAAGCTGGGTCCCTGCAGCAGCAGCAGCCATGTGTTAGAGTTATTATTCTGACTGAGAAGGCAGTTGTAGTCTTTCTGTGGACCCACAGGTTGCTTATGTTACAATAAACCTGACAATGTATTGAATATAATTAACAGAATATGAGTGAGCTGACTCACAATTAAACCTGAAAACTTTAATATGACACAAACTACCAGCTGATTCTCTGACACCTGCCTGTGTCATCATGGATCAGCACCTGTGTTGTAACGAGAGCAGGTATCCATTTCATTATTAATTTATGCTGTAGTTACTCACTTAATCACATCACTCTGACAAAGACGTGTGTGTGTGTGTGTGTGTGTGTGTGTGTGTGAGTGTGTATTCCCTTATGTCGTGGTTTGATCTCTAATGACATCTGAGGTCTTGTTAGTATTTTAAGATCAGTTCAGTGTCTGTATGAGCAGCATGTGAATTGAATTATATTATTATTTTGGCTGGTTGTTTCTGTGTCTTTGTGGTAGATGCTGACGCTTTCTGTAAAAACTCAACTTATTGCTTTCTGCAGAGAGAATATTGATTGTACTAAGAATAGGATTCAATTTGGGCAGCTGATTGTCTGATGGGCAGAAGCTATACTCTTTTGTCATTAAGTCTAAGATGCATTTATTTTATCATTAAAATCTTGTGATGTTCCTTTGACACAAAGTCACACTCTGAACTGTTGGCAGCCCAGATAAATAACATTTAAATAACATTTACGCTCCTCAAACTTCTTATTTTTGCTTTATTTTTATGGATTGAAGGTCCAGTTGAAACATGCAGGGAGTACAGTGATAACTCAGTGATATTAATGTGTTACATGAATAAAACAGCAGGTATTCATGTGATGTGATAATTAATCAGTAAGTAAATTAATTAATTTCAGAGACCAACTTAACTTCCAATATGGTAAATGTTTGTCTTCAAAACCGACTACAAAGCAGTTTGTGTTATATATATTTAGATACAATATCATTGTATGTGGAGTAAACAAATAACAGGACATCAGGGACTACTTTTTAAGCACGGCTGCAGATGAGAATGGTAAAAAAATAAATAAAGGTAATTTAAAAAAAGGCAGAATATGGCTGTTTCTGAATGGTGATATAACAGATATTGTTTGATCATATGTTTCCGGTCTCACTGGCCTTCAGCCAGGCGTCAGAGCCAGAGGTTGTTTAGGCAAACACAGGAACTGCAGAGTGTTTCAAAAATATCAAACCTGCTGGCTTTTGTTTTGGAAAGAGAAGCAAAAGAGACGGTGGAAGCTGTTTTTAGTAAATGTGGAAACAGGCAGAGTGTATGACCTTTAGGAGAGACAGCTAACCTGCCCTCAGAGCTTCTGCCTGTTGTTGATTTAAACGTTTCATCTGCATTAAGAGGCCAAAGGATACATAGAAAATTATGCTGGTACTATCTTTCAAGTTAGGGTTTAGGGAGGGAGATGAGAAGCTCCAGAAATATATGAGTCCCCACAGCCAAACCTTAAAAAGTCAAAGAAATGGATGGAAGAGGCCCCTAAAATCTGGGACAAATCATGTAGACACCTGTCAACTACCTGGAAACTGAACAAACTGACCCGACACAATGACACAAGAGGGGACATATATAATGGTCTGACCAAACCAAATAACACGCAAGGGATAAACACACTATAACCAAACACAAAGCAAACTAATTAACTATTATTAACTAATTATTTCTTTTATACAGTGAATTCCTGCAATGTTACACAAGATCCTTCTGCTTTCTGCTCTTTACTGATTACAGACGAGCTAATTTATTCTTTCTTGTTCTGTAACTTTAACGTTTACTGTATAACCTGAATGTATTGTCTGTCACCTGACTTCACAACTGATTCGCTGGCTGGAACAATCCTAAAATGCATTTAATTAGAATTAAGTACATTTGTATTTATGTAAACTGAAGTAAACTCACAATAGTTATTATTAAAACTAAACAGTGAAACGGCAAAATGATAAATTAACAGGTATTGGATTGCAACAGTTGGCCTCTATGGTCCAGTGTTGGTTTGCAGGTCAACTATGATTTCCTAATGTTTTAGTATTTCACAGTTTTACTCCATCTTACAGCCACATTTGGTTTAAGGTACTCATCATTTAGTCAGTCCCTCCAAGAAGTAAGTAATCCCCTGTGAGCCAAATTTCACCAAACCTCTAGAGATTCACACTGAAGCAAGATGCCTTCAATTTTTAATGAATTATACAAAAAAAAGGGATTTTAGACCCCAAAAAAGTCAGTAAAATCCTGAAGTAGCGACATATGGATATTGTACCATAACAACCAGGTTTAATCCGTTAGTTAAAGCCTGTGTAGTTTGTGTGAATCAAATAAAGAGTGCTAATATAACGAGTAGTTTATGCTTATGTCTCTATCCTGCTGTGAGTGCCAACATCCAACTCATCTGCAGAGGAAGAGCTGAGAGCCAGTCAGAGCTGCGGTTCAGCAGGTTCAGGTTGGCACAGCTTCTAACACACACACACACACACACACACACAGTTTGGTTGTTTGCCCACATCTCAGCTGTGTTGGTCTGCAGAGAGGATGAGAGAAAGTGAGGCGGAAGAGAGACAGACAGGGAGAGCACAGGAGAGAATACAAAGTGACCGGAGAAAGGGAGAAAGAAAGAGATATATCAAGTCTCATCACGTTAACCCTTCTTACTTCTCCAGCTGAAAAAATCTTCTTATTCACAAAAATGCTGCCACCACCGAGAATCTGCCTGCGATTGTGTGTTTTCATTTAATTGAAAGATTAAAATCCGGGTGTGACTGTAATACAGCAATATGTAAATCCCCCCCCACCCTATTTAAGAAGGAAAAGTCTAATATAAACACACATTAGTGGCTACAAATGTCAGTGGGGGTTGATGTTCTGGGAAATATTCCTTTAGATTTCCATGAAGGACAGAAACTTTTGACAGCACAGGGGATGTAAATCAATTAGAAAGGCATGCAAATGAGACAGAAAGGGTCCTCTGCAGCTGAAGCACTTCTAGCTGCTGCAGAGGACTCACCTTACACACAAACACTGTGTTTCTTTATGTCCCTCCTCCTGCCCTCCAGATCCACTAACAGAGAATGAATGGATGAGGAGGGTCAAGGGAGGACAAGGGGATTATGGGTTATTGACCCAGTTACTTGCCATGACTAAACGCTGGCCCTGTCCGAGCCATCCGGCCTCCGCTGCATAACTCTGCCATCACCATTCATTCACTTTCCATCTTCCTGAAATAAGTGGGCAGGAATGACGTCTCAGGGACGTAAATTAAAAGGCAAGAAAACCAAAAGGCCATTTTCTTTTCACTGAACTCACATATGAAAATATGTACTTTGAGGTAAGTTAGTATGCGTTTGTGACGCGTAACGGCAGTAAATTTAAACTGAAGCTGAACTGAAGAGGTCAGTTCTGATCAAATAAATCCATCTTAAATAGAAATACTTACTAGTCTTAATTAGTCTTTTTTTAATGGCAATTCCTGAATAAGAAAACTACAGTAACCTCATTCAAACTAGAATCATATTTGGGAATAACCCCTGGGAAAACTACGAGTCCCTCCATCTAAAGGACAACAAAGTCAAAAGGTAAAACAAGACACTGGATAAGAAAAGAAGCGATGGTTTCAACATAGTTTGAAATGTCTTAAATTCAATAGAGACAGTCTGACTAACAAGGCCGCATTGCACAGCAAGGTTTGACCTCTCTCATGCTCTCTTTTTAATAATTTACTCAAGAGAGTCTGTCTGCACACCCTCATTCCCATTTGTACGATTCATTGCGTCACGACTACCGAGACACACAAATGACAGAGTTCTTGAGAGATCAGGGAGGCAGCGTACTGTATGTACCCGTTCGAAACCAGTATGAACACTTTTGCTGAATTTCTTTAATGAACCCTTCACTCCCTATTCCTTCTTACAACGTGCTGGCCATGTGGGATCAATGATACTACGGCTAAATAAACATTACAATGTTTCATCTAAAGACATTTTACCTTTTTTTTTTTTCATTTTTCAAATTTTTGCATCTACAATCTGGGAAAAAAAGCCAGAAATTGGAAGAAATTAGCAAAGGTGTTACAGTCCAAGTATTCATGCTGTGCTACCACTCCCTGTTACAGACTTTAAGACTGTTTCCAGCCCGTCTTAAAATAATACCCATATGCCCATTGGTTTGTTATAAATGTTATTGGTTGTTGGTTGTTGTGGTCAAACTTCAGTTCTTTCTATTTAATATAACACGAGAAATGACTCCATCACATTAGAGGTAGATGACACTGCTAACAGGCTCGTATGTTGGGGCAGTTATTTATTATTGTAACACTGATACATACACAAATACATTCGTTTGTTTTAGTAACAGAGATAAAGGAGAGGATGTTTGATGTAAGGACACTTCATGCAACATTTTCCATCGGGGTGGAATTGTCTGGGTTTCCAGGCATAGTTTAAAGTGCAAACAGACTTTTCCACACAGCAAAGTTACTGCAAGCTCAACTCAGATTTCACACCTGAATCCCGTTGTGTCTTTTAATCAGGTCACCATTAATCAGGGCTGTTGCTACAGAAGGTTTTGTAGCACCAACAGTGACATTTACAACAGCAAAGTCACCTTATACACTCAATAATATCTCACTGGAAACAAATCTAAAACGTACACATGAATGAACACATCCTGTCCTTTTCCCTCAGCCTGCAGGTCGGCCACCAGTAGAGAGAATATCGAGCGCTGGGGTGAAAGTGGGGCTGCCATCTCAGCCAGTAGGTTAACAACAAGAATTTTAAAAAATGTAAAGATTTTTTGCACATACAGACACTTTTGTTTTGTTCGTAAACAATTCGCCATTAGCTTAGAAACTTCCCTCTGCTGCTTGATGTGTGAATGGAGGAGCTGAGGCCGGCCCTCGGTCAAACATGCGAGGACAGAGGAGCTAGCGTGACCATAAATGACCATCGTTTCCCCACACACACACACACACACACACACCTTCACCTCACACACTCGGCTCTGTCTCACACATCTCAAAGCTGTGCCACGCGGGTGCTGCTGCAGTAATTTCATTCATCACACAGGCCGATGTTTTCGTAGCACGTGCAACATACTGTGTATGTGACACTGTACAGCTCTGTTAATCTGCTCGGGGATCCTGAATTTTTGTGTACACACAATCCTGCCTAACATATATGTGTTGGTATATTTGAAAGTGGTCTGAAGGAATGTGTCTTGGTGCTTGTGAAAGGTTAAGAGGAATGTGTATGCACACAGGCTCTGAACAGAGTACCTGTGTGTGTGTGTGTGTGTGTGTGTGTGTGTGTGTGTGTGTGTGTGTGTGTGTGTGTGTTTATTTGAACAGTTGGGTCTGGCCCTATACTGCGTTGGATGTGATGGATGAATTCAGTTTATTTCAGACTGTGGTACCACATTAAAAAAAAGATTTCAAAACAGGTTCACACATTAAAATCACATGTAAACACATCACATCAGAACATACAAATGTTCAAACAAGCTGTCAGCATCATCATCTCAAAATGCACTCACTTCTTCTTCCATGTTGTTGTTCTGTTTTCTACCCCAAAACACTTTTAACTTTAAGATGATTTGATTTCACTGAAAATCTAATATTGGATGGTTACTGTTGCCCACCAGATTAAATTAAGTTTCCAAACAGACCTACAGTGTAAAATTGTCATTTTTTAGATACTCTGGTCCACTGTTTATCCTCAATCTGTGTTTGTATTGTAAATAAAACTACAGGTGACCAACACACCATTACTAATGTTAGTACCACATCATCAGATAACGCCACTCTGATCTATCAAATTCACTAACCACCAATAATCAATGCAATGAGCTATTAGTTACTCAGTTATATCCATTGATGTCAGTGTTTGCTCCCGTTGTCTCTGTCAGTCTGTCAGTCACTCTTGTAATGTAAAGAAAGGAATGACGGACAAAGTAAGACTTTCGTCAGCTGGTCGGTGTGCATTAATTAGCTGTTCCCACGCCATGTGCTCATTACCGCTAGTGATCACTCGGGGTGTCGCGTATCACTCCCAAAGGGACACACACACACACACACACACACACACACACACACACACACACACACACACACACACACACACCGAAGCCATATGATCTACTGGAGAAGAGCATGTTTGTGAGCAGTGTCATCTACATGTGAGCCTGTAGCCACAATGGCTCTTTGTCTGCCCGAGTGAAACTGAAGCTCCTAAACATCACACGAAGGACAAGCTTGGCCTGAGATGGCCCATGCAGAGCCCCTGGAGTGTGTGTGTGTGTGTGTGTGTGTGTGCGTGTGTGTGCAGGTAGCCTGGTGATTGTTACCACAGTAGGAAGGACATTGGTTTGCTTAGTGTCTGTTCTTTTGGCTGTGCTGCATATTTAAGCCAAATCTTAAGAATAATTAACTGTAAGTTTTTAACCTTTACAATCATTACTTTACTGCTAACTGGGTGCTTATAGTTTGGTCATCATGAGCTTTATGAAAGAGCTGCTGTGAGACTTAAACGTGATCCGCAGTAACATTGCCATGTACATAGCTGTTGCAATTAGGGCTGCAAAATTAAACTAAATATTATCAAAATCACAATTTGGCTGAGTGCAAAATCCAAATCGTAGAACCTGCGGTTTTCTGATGAATGTAAAAACCTTCTCACCAAGTTTCAAGTCTCTGCAGGAAGCAATAGGTGGGTTTTTATTAAAGTACATTACAACAGGGCAACACTGACGTCACGGTTTACTGTCACAGTAAACTTTGAGTTTGTATGCATTTGTACAACCTTTCATGTTCCATGTAAATGCACCATTAAACTCTGGCACTGTTCATCACTACCTGTACGTGCTGCTTCAACATCATCAAGTGACATAACAGTTGACTCAATTACAACTCTTCCCACTGGCCACACTTGAAGAGGCACTAGTTTATATGCGTAACATATGGAGGAGTATTGGTCAGTATGTAGTTACTTCTTTTACTGGTTTTAACCATCTGGAGTCTGACAACCTGCAGGATCATCACATCAGGGTGCAGACAATAAATGAAGAGTGTAGGTCGGTGTCACTGTTTGTTGAAGTGCGTTTTGTTCATGCACCCAAACAGGAAGACAATGATGTAATCAGAGCAAACACTGCCCTCTGTGTTTCCACAGTTTCTTATCTACTGTTCAACAAAACACAGCAGGTGAACTTGACTTCACCACACGCACCCCTCCGCGGTTCTTACCACATCGCCATCTGGATAAACAAACAAAAAAAGAGCGTCACAAGCTTTTCATTCTGTTGTTTTTTTGTTGTATTTTCCTTGAAACTGGATGTCGATTAAGATTCCCACAGAGTTTCAGTGTTGTTATCGCTGTGGTCACATGGTGTTAATACAAACACAGACCTTACTGGTTGCTAGCAGGGAGAATAATGGGCTGGGACAAACAAACCACATAGTGTAGCATTTATCCAGGGTTTCTAGGAAGATCCTCTACCACAAACTCTTGAATGAAGGTCAAAGGTGAACATTCATCAAGGCTGTCTACAGGATTCCTAACAAAGACTGTTTCAGGGAAGACACCTCAACGAGTAGTGACAAGATTTCCAAGAAAGTCACTCTAGATTTTAATGAAGACACCTAACAACTGTAATATAACTTACATCAGTTGTCCTGTGATTCAATGAGCACATTATTAAAGGGTCAGTTTACCCAAATTACAAGAAGGCGACTCATGGGAACAGATTTGTTCTTGAGCTGATTGCACAAGTCATTAAGGAGAATTTAGAGAGTTTGGTGAATCTGAGTTGCAACATTTGTAAGAACAAACCTCAGGAAAAGTAAGATTTTGCATAAAAATACAAAGATGTTAGTGCACGAGGCCAAAAGTTACTAGAAAACCTTTGAAAGTCTCAAATGTAATTTTTCACAGCTCTGAGGAGAACAGATGCAGAGATCTTAAAACCTCTGCACATAAAACTATATGATAATATAATAAGGGTGAACTGATCCTCAATTGACCCCCATGTTGGGTATTTTCTCTCACACCACACCAAGAGAAAGTGTTACCTTTCTTTCCTTTTTTTTAAGCTTAACTTTTTGGAGTCTATTGATTGATAATAATTCTAATAATATTTTCGCACTGGGCCCGAAAACCCATTTGTCTGACAGTCCGTTATCCCGAAAACAAAAGCCCACTGCTCCAAAGCTCCACCAGCTGAACGGAGGAAGAATCAGAAGGAGTGTGTGTGTGTGTGTGTGTGTGTGTGTGTGTGTGTGTGTGTGTGTCCATGGTTTGCCTAGTGCTGACCCAGTTTCCCTGCTGTGGGTTGGCATCACCTGCGAGCTTCAACCAGGGTTGCACAGAGAGTCATTCACGCAGCTGCACACAAACCAAAAAGTAGCAACGTGATTGTGTTTGAATCTGTACGTCCACGAGAGCGAGGTGACATAGAAAAAACCTGTGAGCATTTTCTGTGTGTGTGTGTGTGTGTGTGTGTGTGTGTGTGTGTGTGGTGTGTAGGTGTGTGTATTTGTTGACCTTGGCTGTCTGAAAGAGAGACTCAGCACTCAAACAGTTTCAGACTCTTCTGCGGCAGGTGTAGTTTGCCAGGAAGAGGCCATTTTCCAGCATGTTTATCCAAAACACACACACACACACACACACACACACACACACACACACACACACACACACACACACACACACACCCCTCAATTTCTCTTGATAAAAATAAGCAGAAATTGCTGCTCTTTAGTCCTTCATGATAATTCAACCTGACTGAAACACATGCAGAGGTTAAGTACGAGCATGAATTTGCACAAAGACACGAACACGGGAAAAAAACATAATTAATCTGCACAGATATTCTTTTATCGCTCTGTGTGTGCGTCTGCAGAGCTTTTACATATTCATGGTGGAATTCCTAGAGGAGGAATATTCAAAGGACGCTAACATTAAAATGCTAAATCAGACCTTCACTTTTCAAAGAGGGCCGTCATCAGGGAGAAAATTAACACGAAGGGGGAAAAACAGGTTCTGATGTTCGTGTTTAGTTATAGTGGAATCCATTCAGGGTTCACAGTGGATAAATAAACCTCATCACACCTATTATACATCTCTGTTGCAGTTGTCTCAATTTCAAGGTTTAAAAACATCTTGAAATCCCCTCTGACAATTGCCCTTAACTAACTTTAAATAAGGGTGCTCTGATTGATCGGTCACAGATTGTAATCAGCCAATATTCACTCTAATTAGTTTGATTCTCTATAAACGCAGATCAGGTGACACATTTATTTTATAATAATCAACAACAGGCTGCGGTTAAAGTTGTGTCATGGTGAACATGTTGCCTGCCAATAAATACACAGTTGTCAATTTATAATTTAATAATTTAGCATTTTAATGTTGTTAAGAATGGTAAATAATAATAAATAAGGCTACACTATAAACATAAGCCTTTAAACAGCACCCTTACCATTAAAGATCCATTAAGGGATATTTTCATATTAACATTAAATCAACTCCCAGTTATTGTATGTGACGATATTACTAGTACTGTCAATCCCACTGTGAATCCACATCATGTTTGCAGCTGTACACAACTTTTAGCTGCTTTCAGTATATTGTTTTACTTCTGAATCTATCAGGGTTACTAAATAAAGCCACATCAGCAAGAATGAGTTTGGGATGGAGGGAGAGGGAACAGCACTGAGGCCATGCCTGAGGTTATTTAAAGTCTGAAAGTAAAATTAGTCCTTGTTAAGAGATGAGTATATATATATTAGAACAGGAAAAAGAAGAACAGAAAGAGGGAAGTGGGACCAAAAGAAGAAACGCAAGACTTGAGAGATAATTGAGGGATCGCCGAGGGCAGGAAAGTCGTGAAAGGGGAGATCCTCTAGAAGTGAGGAATGTTGTTATTGTGGAAAAGAAGATTGGAACGTCAGCTACTACAGACCCCAACATCAAAGCAGTTTCTGTCACACACAAACACAAACACACTGATCTCACCATCCTCAGAGTCTTTCTATTGTCTACATTCATTCACCGAACAATGTGGAGCCAGAGACGCTCACTTTAGAAGAGAATGAAAGTGTTTGTGTGACTTTCTGTGGCTCATTTCTGCTGGCTTCTGCATGTACGCTTTTAGGCTTTCCCCTCCACACGTGAGTGCATGTGAGATGTGTGTGTACATCTTTGTCTTCACACGTATACTGTAAGTGTGTATGTGGGTCTGTTGCCCTTTGACCCCCTCGTTCTTGCTTTCTCTCGGGGTTTCAGCCTTGCCTTCATTGTGCTTCTTTTGTCTGCGGCGGCTTTGTTTAAAAGCAGTGGTTGGTCGGTGAAACAGCAGCGGTTAACAAGCTAAACCCTCAACACGGCCGCACAATATGAAACGAGCTGGAGCTACACGACCGCCAGAAGACCCAAACAAAGAAGAGCTGGGAGCACTAATCGTCAGGACAAAGAGGGATGAGCACTCACTTCATCACCAAAAAAATACAAACCCATCTACTGGACCCTGCAGGAGTTGGGTTTTTACTTTTAAACCTTTCTTACAATTAATAGTTTAAATCCTCATGAATGATATTTTCCTTTCTTTCTACTCGGCTTTGCGTTGTTAGAGTTACAATACCGTGGCCGCTGTCCTCTGTCCCTTCTCTTGACCCTGTGACAGTCTCATGTTGGGCCCAATTATAGGGCCCATATTCAGCTTGTGGGCTGTTCCCGGTCTGCAGTGGTCAGTACCTATCAAAAGTGGTCCAAGGAAGGAAAAGAACCAGAGACGGGGTTATGGGCGGCCAAGGCTCATTGATGCACGTGGGGAGTGAACGCTGGCCCGCGTGGTCCGACCCAACAGACGAGCTACTGTAGCTGGTTCTGATAGAAAGGTGTCAGGTCACACAGTAAACCACAGTTTGTTGGTCTGGGGTCGGTGAATATGCAAAAGAAGAATCTTCCTGACTAAACTTTGGCACAAGTTTCATTAATTGAGCACACTTGCTTTCTTCCGTTGTCGTGTTGAAGGTCGACACTGATGTCGGGTCCGTATCGTAAACGTTGAGCTGGAACTCACTGCAACCTTTCTGGGAAGTCTGTCAGTTCTCTGTTAGTTTAACACAAAGTTAAAGGTCCGGTGTGTACGAAGAACACGAACATCCCTATCTAGAGGCTGTGTTGCTTTCTGGGCTACTGTAGAAACATGGCGGTTCAACATGGCAAGGTGTCCAAAGTAACAAAAACATAAGAATCACAATATTCAGGTGATTATACATTAATGCAAACATAACTATGAATATTGTATTTCATATTACTGCCAATAGATCCTAAATGTTTCACACTGGACCTTTTTAATTGTTGAAAAGTTAAACTCAAGGTCCACATGTTTGTGCTCGGGGAGAAAATATCATCTCTGCCTCCGCTCCATCTCCATGACAACTTCACAAACGTATGCTGTTGATGAAGACTATGACATGCAGTTGGAAGCTCTGGGGGAAGGAAGCTGATTCATCGGAAGTGATTCAGTAAAAAGAAAAATAAAGACAGATATTCAACAACACACATTTCAACACCTCCACCTGACAAGCAGCTGCTGAAAGTTGGATGAGTGAGACTGACTGTGACTCATCACGGCGTCTGTCATTGGCTGGATTATGTGTGAGGTCACAGCGAGGGCAGATTAACGTCCTTGAGAGAAAAACCAACGATGTCAGAGTGCAAATCGGGGACACGAGTGACTCAGCACTCGAGATGGTCAGGGTGCGTGTCCTTTTGTTTTAATGCATGTGGGAGTGTGTTTGTGCATCAATCCGGTTTCAGGTGACAGTTTAAGACCTTCCAGGAATCCAGGGAACGTTTCAGGAACTTCAGGAGCTTCACCTGCATTTCAACCGCAGGAGTTTAGTTTCAGGTTTGGCTCCTGGGCTGCAGTTTCAGGGTCAGTGGTGGCGTGGAGCTAAGTACATTTACTCAAGTGTACGTTAAATGTTATTTCTTTTAGTTACTAGTTACTAAAAAACAAAGATTTTTGGATGCAATACATATGAAAATGAGATTAAACGATTAGAAAGAGCTATTATTGGTATATATTATAAACTATAATTGTAAATTTTCATGTAAAAACATTTAATGGTTTCAGCTTTTATATTATTATTTTTTATAATTTTGAGGTTTTTACAGACTGATAACACTGAAAATCCAGCTTAAACCTTAAAGCACGAGTGATTATAATCTAATTATTTAATATATAATAGAATAACAGTTAAGGGGGAAATTTTCTGTATTGATTACTTGTAATACTTTAAAGAGGTACTGTTGGTGTTGAGGCCGCGCCCCCTAAAGTCACAGCCGTTTGCAGGTCACTGATGCATTGATGAGGTGATGATGAGGGAGGGAGCAGAAGTGTGCAGCTGCACTTTAATAAATTTTCCAAGTTATACTAACATAATTTTACATGGGTAAAATAAAAATATGTATTTTTACTGTGTTGTATTAGTTCTTTTACTTAAGTAGACCTGAATTCTTGTGTCTGCGCTCTTTTGTCAAATCCAAAACCAAACAACATGGTCGTCATTTCATGGACCTAAAAACAAGAAGGAACTAAAGAAAATATTATATTCTAATAATAATAATATGTTGTAACATGTTTAAAATGATACTTTATGTCCTTGTTGTTCTGTATGTTTATTGGTTGATTGTTATTATTATTATTATTGTAGTGGAATCACACTTTAATGCTGTGTTTTTATTCTACATTAATGAGTAATAAGGTTGTAACAGTGAGGTTGTAGAAACTGCTCACACACGTATCTCAAGGCGAGTCTGGCTTTCAAAGTGGGTCACATAGTTGAAGAGGGTGGGGGGTTGGGAACGTAGCTACACCTCGTTCTCCGAGGTCTCGGGGGACGAATTGAACCAGTTTAGATAAATGTGACGCCAAGATTTATTCTGCTGCTCTTGGTTTTTCTTTGTCTCCCTGGTGGAGTCGCCTGGTGTCCCCCATCATCTGAACTGTACCTGTGTGGAAGGAAAATGTAAAGAAAACACAAATCAGGTAAAAGTTGTGTGTCCGTGGTACAATACAATTCAAACATACAAATTTAAAGTACTTTCAATGAGTTTCTCTCTTTTCATACATGAAACATGACTGAAATATTGTACTTTATTACTTCACTATTTGAATTATTGACAGATTTTACGTACAAAACAGCTGATAAAGAGCTTATAAAATATGTTTCTGTTACAAATAGTATATACAAGTACACAGTTGAAATAATTAGCCTACAAAATATTTGGTTCTACCTTCAAAATATGAAAATGTACTGCTTTTCCTTTTAATTATTTCCATTTATTTTTAATAATTTTAAGGTTTTTACAACTGGTTGGACAAACAAAGTGTTGCAGGTGTCACTTTGGAGCCTTTTAATCGACAGTGACAGTATACAGTATCTCATTATTTTCTTTCTTCTTCAATTATTTAAGAATATAATCAGCAGTTTAATCCGTATTGAAAACTGGAAATACCACATTTAGAGTATTTTTCAGGACCTGAATACACTGGTGTGTGTATGTTTATACCTTTATGAAGTCTGAACCTTCACATTGACATATTTTATTTTAAACCACTGCTCTGTTTTCTCCTACTCCTCCTCCTCGAGTGATTCACTGTTTTTATTTTGTGTCTTCCTTTGACGCACCGTGAAGTCCTTTTTTTTGAGAAAGACCATATTGTTTGTAATGTGTCCTCTTAGCGTCTACGACGTGCATGCAATCATTAGCAAAGGTAATAAGTGACTCAGTTCACCAAGAGAACACCAAGTGACTCTCATATTGAATGAATCGCTTTTCTCTTCCGCCTGTCCTCAACTCACTCGTATCCCCTCGGTCACACTGTTACAGTTACATTCATCCTCGTCTCATAAGATGGTTCGACGCAGTTTGATTAAATTACGATTGAGAAACAGATCAAAAGCAACAAATGTACTCATTGAGAATAGTGTGAATTGTCTCTCTCTTTTGATGGAAGGACTAACTTAGAATCTTTTTAACAAATTAAATAGTCACATTTCAGCCTTTATCTGGAATACAAAGACACTCAGGATCAAGGGAAGAAAGACCCCGTAAAGCAGGGAGCAGGTCACTTCCAAATGTTGTTGTTCAGCTTACATTAATATCTGGTATCACAGAAGGCTCATTTTATGTAAACATATAGACACGAGATTAAAGATGTTATGTCCTATTTGAGCACTTCTTTGCCTCCTACCAGCCTTTTTAACTTTTATGGCGAATATTGAAACTGAAGACTTGTACCTACACTGTGCTTCCCTTTATATATGCTCATATATCACATATGTCTACTAGTGTAAATAAAGTAAAGTAAAGCTAACATGTTACATTAACTCAAGTACTGTACTTGTATATATATTGTCTATATTTCCATTTTTGATACTTAATACTTAGACTCGTAGACTAGTTTTTAGGGGCAGATATTGTACTTTAAACTCCACTACATTTGTCTGACAGCTTTAGTTACGTTTAAGATTCCTCAGACCCTTCCTGTCCTGTTAGGTGATTTTTAATGTGAATAAAAACGTATTAAACGAAATAAACTATTTTAAACCGCTCTTGGATCTGCTGTGAAATGTCACAAAGCTGAATACAGGGAGGTTTTCCTGAACCTTTAGGTACTATACTACAGTATATATATACTATAGACTTCATTAGAAATGTGTGTCAGGACAGAGATTTAGATTAATTAGCACAACCTTAGACAACATGAGCAGTAAAACACATTATATTAATCCAAAAACATCATATTTGATAGTAAAACACTTACAGGGACAATTAAACTGCAGAATTAATACTTTTACTTTTGATACTTTATGTAGATTTATTTGATAATACTTTTTAAGTAAGGTTTTAAATGCAGGACTTTCACGTGTAATGGAGTATTCTCTCAGTACTATTATTTAAAGATCTCCCACCACTGAATCATTACATATCTATTAATTAACAGTTAAGTAATTGCTTGGTCTCACCAGAAGGCAAAATTAGTTTCTTTTTAAAATGATTAAACCTGGAAGATTTTAAGTATTAAATCCTGAAGCCATCTAGATGATAAGATGATGTAAATGAAGACAACTGATATGTTACTTGAGAGTTTGTGAGGGGTCGAATTTGTGTATTTTGGAGAATTTGAGTCGCTGTTAATAATAATAATAATGTTCACAGACAGGTTTCTCTTCTTGTGTCATTGTTTGTTTTACAAACACAAACAGCTGGAGGCATTTTTAGCTTTTCCAGAGAACTTAAGCCCAGTGTTCATGTGGTAGGAAGATTGTCAGCAGAGAGATTAAACATTACCGTTTGCCGACATGAAACAGACTTGAACATAACAGAGCTGCTGGTGTGTGTGTGTGTGTGTGTGTGTGTGTGTAGTTACTGTATATATGAACTCATAGATGAAGCTCTGTCTGGCTCTTTCCAAGGCCGGTGGGAGCAGGGGGGGTCAGCAGGGGGAACGCAGAGAGGAAATGAGCCCCGGCGATCAAAAACAAAAAGAAGGGGGCTTGTTAGAGACGTAATGAGTTTCAACCCAGCGACCCGCCCTATATGTTTTCATACAGAGCTTATTTTGTTCATGTCACACCCTCACGCGCAGACTTCAAACATTTCCTTCCCCCTCCCCCCCCTCACACAACCACTCCACCCTCGTCTCTCTTTACCTGAATTCATCTCTCACGTTTCTGGTTTATTTATCCAGCGTTAACTACTGTTTACCCTGCTCTCGTGCGGTGGCTGAACTACATGTTTCTGCTCTACGTGGTGCTCTTTGGCTGTAATTATGGGAGCAGGTTTTGAGGTAAACAAGCCAGGATTTAGGTCATATAGTCTCAATGTTATACTCAATCCAAAACAGATCCTACTGCAGGGTTTGGAGATGCTTTGAAGTGAGAATGGAGGATGTGGGGGGGTGGGAGAAACTCACTTTGCATTAAGTTTATCTGTCTGAGTCTGTCTGTCTGTGTCTCCTGTGTATTTCCCTGCATTGTATCTGTGTGTACGTGTTGTGTTAAATGTGGCATCTCAGATATTTTCCCTCGTTAAAACTACAGCTGCAGAGTTGCACATGCGAGTGTGTTCATGTTTACATTTATCTTTTTTTGCCTGCCATCCTCCACAGAGCAGCTGTAAACAAACGGCCTCCCCCCCGTCTGTCTGCGTTTTGTTTGGTGTAAGTTGTACTTGCATCAGTGTTATTACGCGGGCTCTGTTATCTTCACGTGTGAATTTAAAACACAGTGTTTGAACAACTTCTGCACGTCTGGTCCGTGAGACTAAAAAATGCTTCATATTTCACATCCTCTTCTTCTATTGCTGTCCACACAGACGTTTCCTCTCACGTACTCGCTGTATTTCTCTTTATAACTCATTTCAAAGCCATATTGACAGGAACAGGTGGTTTTGAATACTGAAGAAGAAGATGTTCTTCATCCTTTTCAAGCTATTTTTTTATTCTTTGCCTTAATGGAAAAACATCCTCGAGTTTGAGGAAAGTTGTGAAGAATAAATTATAAAGGAACAGAAAACCACCTTGCTCCTCGACCTCCTCTCCACCGTGGCGACCTGGAGGAGGAGAGACTACAAACACACAGTTCAATATATTAGGAGAATATATATATACTTATATATATATATATATTATATATATATATATAAGTATATCTCAGCTGAATACAGTAGCAATAATTCCTCTCTCTCTTTACTCTGTTTGGTTTACCTCCAGTACAACTCTGCTCTCTCTCAGAGACAATGGAGACCCTGAGGGATTGGAAAGAGAGAAGCTTGAATTCTAGGTCAAGCATTGATGGTGACTTTGAGTTTCACAAGGACATTTGATCTGCAGCCAGAACCTCTGTTCACTTCGACAGTCTCTCTCTCTCTCTCTCTCTCTCTCTCTCTCTCTCTCTCTCTCTCTCTCTCTCTCTCTCTCTCTCAGGTGAAGAGAAATATTAAAACCATTTGTGCTTTTGAAGCTTGTCTGTAGGTTCTTTATAAAGTCTAAAATCCAATGATCTGAATCTTAAATATGGTTCATTTTCGCTTTTAATGTTGTTTTTGGGAAGTAATTGTATTGATCGTACTGTAACAACATACAAAACAAAACCTACATGGGACCAATACTGATTTTCCTTCATATCTTTTACCTTTTTTTGCCAGTTTGGATGTAAAATAGTTAAATTAAAGTTAGTTAAATTCATTAATAATGGTCTTAAATTGGCCATACCTTCAGGAAGTTGTGTGATTGAAGCAGTTAATACAAATTCAACCGATCCCTGTAAATTCTACACAACAATTTCATCCAGTCAGTGCAACTTTTCCACATATTTGACCGACCGTTGCACTTTACACAACACCAAACTCACTTCCTTGTTTCTAGTTGTGAAGTTGCAGACGTGTGTAATGCAAATGTCTCACATTTCTCCTCTCCAAACGATTTTATTCTCACTGGAACAAGTTGCCTTCGACTTTTAATGAATTATACAAACCATAAAATGCTGCTAATGCCTTAAATCATCACAACATGCATCAAAATCTTTTAGAAAAGCTGTGAAATCAGACATTTTAGGCCACAACAATCCCAAAAAAACTCCTGGAAGTGCTGAATGTGTCTAAAAAACTCTTAAATTTAACCTGTTGAAACCTGCAGAAACCTTTTTGTGCTCACTCACACTTTCTGGGAACCTGTAGCTGTAAACCGACACTGCACAGACGCTCTGGGTGGACGGACGAGATACAACAAATAATGAGTTTTAAAGGTGAATGAAGGTGATTTCTGTGTACAATCTTTATCCTAACACATTAAAACATGTCAGTTATACACACATTCTCTAAAAAGTGTTGAAATATTCCTTTAATGATGCAAATTGCAGCGTGTTACATAATATTAGGAGCAATAATCACCCAGATGTGTTGTTAAACAGGCAGTTAGATTAAAAGCTACAAAGAGATGAGATATGATTGGATGTTAACGGGAACTTCAGAGATTCAATCTGTCTGTTTCCTGTCTCATCTGTGGGAAGCTGGAGTTTGTATCCCTCCTGTGACAGGATGAAAGCAGATGGAGAAATACATTGTGAGGCTTTATTATTATTATTATTATTATTATAAGTTCTCCTTTCAGCAGCAGTAACATGATGAAGCTGCTTGTATCCATACAAATGATCAACAAACTGATCGACCAACAGAATCACTCCCTTTGTACTAATAACAGCGTAACACACTTAGTTATGAGTCGGCTTCTTCTTTTTCTTCTTCTCTCCATCGGTGGAGTTGTTGCCCCCCCCCAAAGCAAACCCTTTGATGCAGTTGCTAGGCAACCTCTCCTCTCTCTTTCGCTGCCCTGCTTTCTCTCTCCGAGCAGCCAGTGAGCTCGTCCTGTCAGATGGAGTGAATGATGTAAGTCAGCTGTAACAGATTCAGAGACATGTGCACGTCACACTGAGCGAGGCTGAGTCGTTAGTTTAACATTCATATTATTACTACTTACTAAAATACATGATTGCTACCCTTTAAAGTTAAAGCTGTAATTGACTCATTTCTAACTGTGCGTGTAGCATACTGCACTGTTTGATTAGGATTATCTCTCTAGGAATAAAGAATAAAGAATAAAAAGTCTTACTGTGTAAATGTCTGCATTAAAAAGAACAATATTGTTGGCGATGCTACAGAGAAACTGTCAAATACACTCAGTTGCCAGTTTATTAGGTACACCTCCAACCCAGTGCAGCCCTAATAATAATAAATAATAAATCCTTCAAGGCTCTGTTGGTTCAGAGAGGTTTAACTTTGGTTTTTACTCAAGTGAATCTGATAAACTGGCAATAAAAACATACTTATTATTGTTATTACTGCTACTGTCACTTAACTACAACATCTTGATCTCCTTTCTTTGTGTGTGTTCACTCCCATTTGTTTATAGATCGGTCATAGAGTCGCTGCATCGTCCTCCAAATGTCAAGAGATACAAAATCCAAACAGATGTGAACACCCAAATATTATTATTGTCTCTATTTTTATATGTATTTATATTTTTCTATCCTTAATTCCTCTTATGCACCAACGTACCGAGACAATAAACCTGATTCTGACATTATCTGATTACTGCTCTTGAGTTATAGACACATAAACAAACATTAGAACAACAAACAAACAAACAAACAAACACTCAGATCCCCATTTAAAGTTCAATCAAAGAGAAAATAAAGCGGCACTAATAATCAGAAATTAAAGAACATAATTAATGGAATTTAATTATTACATTGCTTATATTACATTATATTACTTTTTTTTATTTCTATAATATATGAATATAACTTTTCAATGTAAATAATTAAATGTATATTGATCTGCTTCCTTGTTGTTTTCTTGTATTGGTTTGAGTGAGTTTCCCAATCAATTAACAGTTTTATCAATAGTTGTTATAATACAGACTTTATTCTCCAAATGTAATCGATTAAAAATCCATTATCGATCACTGGAGCGCGCCCCGGGCCACGCGCTCCTCTCCTCCAGGTGTGTGAAGAAAAACCAAAAACGACGCGTCTTAACTTCCTGCTGTGCCCTTCAAAATAAAACTTCCCACAAACACTTTAAAGTTGAAGTTGTTTAGAGAATTTTGTAAATAACACCAGAAACAACACGAAGAATAAAAACCGAAATAAAAACATAAAAACACGTTTCCAAAAACCTCCTCTCGAGTCTCACTAACCCACCATGCTCTTATTTTGAAACAAAGACACCAGCGATATTCCGGCGTTGCTGTGTCAGAGGTCTCCTAGCTTGATGCAAGAGGGTGGGGGGGGGGGGGGGGGTTTGGTTGCTGTCGACAGCCCTGCAGCCCTATAGATAAATAAAGCAAGCCCCCCTCATTTATCCCGGGTTAAATAACCGTGCCGGAAGATGGTGGCCAAGCAGAGGATCCGCATGGCCAACGAGAAACACAGCAAGAACATCACGCAGAGAGGAAACGTGGCCAAGACGCTGGTGAGCCGTTCACTGACAGCCGGGAGACAGCATGACATTAGCCCAGATAGGTGACGTTCACTCCGGTATGAATACAGCAGCATGGTGAGGATGAGGATGAGGATGAGGAGGGTGAGGAGGATGAGGGTGAGGAGGGTGAGGAGGATGAGGAGGATGAGGGTGAGGGTGAGGATGGTATGTCCTGTTTATCACACGTGTCTCACTCCTTTAATGTGTCATCGTTTTGGACCCCCCCAACCTGAGCTGGTTCATTACAATGGGATTTATTCAGACTGTGGAAGGGGGGGGTTCGTTACCGCCCTGACTGCTCGTTACTTTGTTTTTTGGAGTTACATTAGTGAGAGGAAGGTTTGTTTTTATTCACACTGGGGAAACAATGATCAATAAAAGACAAACTGAGGGAATATTGGGGAGAAAATTGGTTTTATTAAAGCAAAAATAGACAGAAATTCACTTTTTAAGACTCTCAATGTGAGTATTTAATTATCTTATCAACTATTTCTAACTAATGCTGCTAAAATAAAACTAATAATATAAAGACTTAAAGTTGGGCTCTGAGCTGGAGAGAGGCCACCACTGACCGCCCCATAGGTTGGTGTCAGACTGAACACATTAAAGATAATATATATATATATATATATATATATATATAATTTAATGATCTGTTATTGCCACAACAGAGTTATAATGTCTCTAAAAATCACTAACATTAGGGGTGAAGATTAATAAATAATAAAGTCTTTGGGGCGCCGTCAGTGAGAGGTTACACAGTCAAACACTTTAAACAGTCGTCCATCAATCAAAGGGAGAAATCTGCTCTGTTTGGTATCAATCAATATGTTGTACTTACTAATGGTTGTAAATCCAAATACAGAGCGAGCAGTCAGTACCGAGTCTAAGAGAGAACCGGTTAATGGAAATAATAATAAAATAATGGTTGTGTTGATGTATTAGAGAGACACAGATGTAACTCAAACTCTGCTTAAGTTCAATAAAAAAAACATATTTATTTGGAGAATATACTGAATATTTGGAATTAAAACTATTTACATTTAATGCTTTACTTATTACATATAACAATGCATATTATCCTTTTCACTGTAAAGTCTTTGCACCTTGAATCTACACATGATTATTAATCTTTACCTTCCTGATTCTGGTCTCAGTTTGTCTTTTAAAACACAACCATGTGTTTATTAAAACTATTTCTAAAGATCATTCAGCCGCTGTCGTCCAAAGCAGAGCGTCTCCCACACACAGTGAAGATCCCTTTGCAATTAGATTTACTGTGAGGGGCCCACAGGGGAAGATTAAAGCCGTACTGGGAGATAATAATCACACTCGTACTATTTCACCACAAAGACTCGGAGTTCAGTCTCCGTTCGTGGCGCTCAGTAACCTTGTGCAGCCTCCGTCCTCAAAAAGAGGTTTAAACAGGAGCTCAGGAGTCACATACGGAGGCTGCTCAGGCTCAGTTTTCACTCTGTAACAGGATAACCAAACCAACAAACCTCCCTCACCGACAGCAGACAACAGGGGGGCCACACACATCCTGGAAAACCTGGAAAAACCTGGGACAATCTGCACATTTAGAGGCTAGTTTTCCAGGAAAATTGACCAAAGATCCTGGAAATGACCTTTGTTTTCCCATCAGTCAGATTATGATGCTTATTTTTTCATTGTCAGTTAAGAGCTGTTCACACACCACACACACCAACACACAGAGAGCCTGTTATTGATTATTTATTGATTGATAATCATTAAACGTACGTGTATTATACTTTCTGCCTCTTCTCTTAAGAGGCTAATTGGTTGGAAGGAGACTTTTCTGTAAAATAAAGGCTGCAGCGCCATTAACCCTTAAACACTCTAACCGCCACAGACAAAACCCCTGGAAAAGGTCCTGGAAAAGGTCCTGGAAAATGATTTCTTAAAGACAAACACGTCACATGTCCTGAGCTGCTGATGCGTCAGTCTGAACTGACAGACTCTCAATTTGAAAAACTGCTTACTCAGCTACTTTCAGATGATGATTAGACCACAGAGTCGTTATTGGGGACATTTGGGGACATTTAGGGACATTTAGGGACATTTGGGGACATTTTAAGGAGCGACACCGACAACCTCGCCTCGCTTAACGATGGAAAAACAAGATAATCTGTGTTTGGCAGGTTTAAAGGAGAGAGACAGAGCAGCTGTTTGTAAATCGACCCACGTTCAAGTAGTTTCACTTTTACTCTGCAGCATCTGTCACATCCTGATGTAGCAGCAATACTAATGTACGTCTGTGTGTGTGTGTGTGTGTGTGTGTGTGTGTGTGTGTGTGTGTGTGTGTGTGTGTGTTCCCATAGCGACCACAGGAGGAGAAGTATCCTGTGGGTCCCTGGCTGCTTGCCCTCTTTGTATTTGTTGTGTGTGGATCAGGTATGACTCTCTTACACCTAAAGAAGTGAGATAATGCTAATGAAGCTATTGTAGGTTATATATTAGTCGCCACGGTTACAAACATAGATACTTCATTGGCCGTCATATTGGTGAGGTCAGGATCCAATAGTGATCGATACGGAGAGATTCAGACTTCGACTGTAACTCGGTTCAGTTTCTCTATATTAGTAGATTTCTGTACATATTATATATATAATATTATTGTTATAAAGCCACCTGGTTGCTTGTTTTTTATGAACTTTGTCTACATGAACATAAATAATTCAACCAGTTTTATAGTAATTTGTACCAGCTGATACTTTATGTACCAGCTCACACACACACTAGTGTTCATGTTGTGAATATTTCATCTGTTTGTTCATCTACGCGCCTGCAGCACTTTTCCAAGCGGTGACTCTAGACTGTTTTTTAGTCATAAAGTTGATCAGATTCGACCCTCAGTAACTGAATTATAGATTATATAAGTAACCAGTGTGACGTTTAGTTTCTGACGTTTATAATTCATTTAATATTTCATGAAAAGCTTCAGAATTAAGTGAGTTACAGTCGATTTTGTAGTAAAGTCTGAATCTCTCAGTATTGTTGCAGATATATATATAATATCATTTATCGTGTAAAATTAAGTAGAATTGTGTTTTTTATTTTAATTGTATAGGAAACAGTAGTTTAAAGTTATATTAAACAACTAGAATAAATATATTTTTTAAATAATAATGTGGATTTTATTATATTTTTGGCATCATGTGAAGGACCGGAAATGACCGTCTAATGTTTCAGCAGTATATAGGTCACTTAATATATAAATAATAATAATAATAATAATAAAGGGACGTGGTCTGTTGCTCTCAGCCATATTTCAGATCATCCAGAGCATTCGAATGGGGATGTGATCCAGAAGGAGCCTCCAGAGACTCCCGTCCCCGTCCTCCTCCTCCTCCTCCTCCTCCTCCTCCTCCCCCCTCATGCCCTCACTGAGCCTGGCTACCTGCACCTGCACACCCCCCTCCTGCTCCCCCGGCCCAGAGACTGACGCCAAAGCTTCGGATCCAACAGACCTCAGAAAGAGAGAGAGAGAGAGAAGCTCCCCCCCCCAACTTCCTCTTCCTCCTCCACCACCTCCTTTACCTCCTCTTCCTCCTCGGGACGTCTCCCCGCCCTCGATCAGCGTTTACAGTGTTGCAGTCTGTGGTACTGACAGCTTTTCTATGGACAGTCTGAAACCACGCCGGCACGAGAACATGTGTCTCATTGCTCACTCGGCACCTTTATGTGTGTGTGTGTGTGTGTGTGTGTGTGTGTGTGCGCGGTGCAGTGATTCCTGCTGACTATGTGCCATATCCGTCTGTTTAAGTATTCGTCTGTGTTATGTGAGAAGAATCTTTTTTCAAATAAATGTGGAGCATTTAGGAAGCGCCCAGTTTCACTTCTGATGCTTCTGTAGACTCGCTGCTGTTTGTTGGGGTTCGAATACTTAACACACAGGATATAATAACTTTACAAAATGACTCATGAAAAACACGGTTTTAACTATAGTTTGTTAATTATTAAGTTTGTAACCACAGCTGCTGAATTTCTGATAACTTATAACAAAACAGTAATAAAAACTGTTCAGCCTCGTCTATATTAAGATAGAAATGCACTTTAATGTGGCATATAGGGGAGGTTTTTAGATTATTAAACAGTCCTAAACCAGACCAACATTTCCGATTAAAGTTGCCTTGAAATGTAATTTAACACTTATTATAGAGAATAATCAGCTTGTTTTTCACTTAAAACCAGGAAAACATCCTTTATTATGTTATTTGTTTCAATAATTCAATCAAGTGGTGCCAAATTACACACAAACCTCCTATGAAATTTAAGCCTTTAGCTTTTATTTTAGTTCTTAGTTGAAGCTTGAATAAATTAAATAAGATTAAAAAGGTCACGCAGTTGCAGCTTCAAACCAAAACACCACTTGTGCTGCACAGCTTTTTAAATCTGGCTGCTAACACAAAGAGGGTTCAACAACCTCGATGGTGCAGGCTCTTCACACCCTGCGTGGTCTCACACACTCAGACAGACAGACAGACAGACAGACAGACAGACAGACAGACAGACAGACAGACAGACAGACAGGAGGCGGCGGAGCAGCTGGTTATTCTTCTTTAAGCATGTTTATTGAAAGTTGTGAAGTGCAGCTGTCAAGTGCAATTGTGGTAAGTATGTTACAATATCTCATCCGGTCTTTTTTTTCTTCAGCAGAAACATGCACAGAAACATGAGCATACAACTGATACACAGAATGAAAAAGAAAAAACATCTCCAGACTTTGTTGTTGTTTGTTTTTTTTTTTTTTTGTTGTTTGTTTTTTGATTGATTTAAAGATATTGTTCATCCAGAAGTACATCACTGTCAAAATAAAATAAAAACCATAAAAAGGTGCAGAAATAGTTCCAGAAAGAAAAGAAAAATGAATGTTTTGTTTAACGGTAAGAGTTAATGTCGCAGTGAGGGGGGGAGATATGGACAATATTGTCAGCTGTGTGTTGTCAGTTAAATATCCTAAACTCCTCTCGATCCACGGTCTTGAAAATACAGCATTAAAAATAGACGACACAGACTCGGGGTGGGGTGGTGGGGTGGGGTGGGGTGAGGGGGCAAGACCAGCGTTTCCTTGCTCATCTGCTTCGATCTGTGTGACCCCCAAAGATAGCATCTGTTGTCGTTTTCTCCTCCCCTCCTTCCCTCCCCTCCTCACTATTTTACATGGTACTTACACTATACAGAAATATACATCATCTTCTGCCCATCAAACTGGTTCTTCCTCCTTTTTTTTTTTACGTTTTTTTTTAATATATATATTTATATGTATATATATTAAAAAAGAGAAAATGCAGCTTAGCCCAAATGTCTCAACCCTGTCGGATAAAGGTTTTAAATCACATGCCACTTGCAGGGTTGAGAGAACAGCAATGATGAGCTTTGTCGAGGGCAAAAAAAAATGAGGAAAGTGAAATACTGAAATATCATCATCTCCATAAGAAACCATGTTTTTGTTGTTCATCCCACCAACTCACGGGTTGAAGTAACGTCATCAGTTCTGCCAAGTGTTGTTCAAAGTAGCCTCCCACCCACCCACCTTCCCTCCCTCCCCCCCCCCCCTCCCCCATTCCAGATGGGGACTCGTGTATAATAATTGCTCACATTCTTCATTTGTCACTCTGAGAAAGGCTTCTTCTCTCTCTCTCTCTCTCTCTCTCTCTCAACTTTGTAACTTTAGGATCTAGCCTTGAGAGAGAACGACTTTTATTTACATCATTCAGCAAAAAAAAAAAAAAAAAAAAAAAAAGGTAACAACCAATACAATCCTCCACCTCCATCTACTCCTCCTCCTCCTCCTCCTCCTCCACCATCGTCAGTAAAATCGACATCACTTAAAATCCAGACACAGGCACAGTGATTTTCTTTTTAAATCTATAGTTAAGTATATTGTTGCCACTGATAAGCTGTTTCTTCTTGGTAAGACATTCTAGTTGATATGTCCGAGGGTTATTTGGCAAATGTTTGATGATTCATTCCTCCTCTGAAAACCAGCCCAGCCCATAACATCATCTCGAGATTGTCACCCCCCCCTCCCGACCCTCGACCACCTCCTCCCCCAAAATCTGCTGTAAAGCACTGCGCCGCTCGCTCGTCCCGCCGGCTGCATCCTTCTGAGAGATAAATATGTGCAAATTCTTGTCTTAACAGCGTAAACCTCCTGCTGTCGAAGGCAAGGTGTAGCTCTGCTGCTGTAGCAGAACTCAAAAACTGTCTGTCTGTCTGTCTGTCTGCGCAGACCGGGCTACGCCGAGGGGCCGGAGCTGTGCGAGGTGGGCTGGACGAGGGTGGCGGCGCTCGGGGGTCCCGGTGTGGCGGCTGTCGGAGGGGCGGGCGGGGAGCCGGTCTGAACCTGGGCCTGGAACTGGGCCATCTGCTCCGGGCTGGCCAGCGTCTTCAGCAGGGTGTTCTCCTGCTCCAGCTGGGAGTTACGCTCGATCAGCTCTTTGATCTGCTCCTTCAGGACCTCCACCTCCTCGCGCACGGCGTACATCAGGTGACTCTTCACCAGGTCCTGAGACAGACAGAGATACGGGTTTTATAACAGGAATACATCAACAAACCCACATGAACACAGACTGTCTCAGCATTAACCAAGTTTCTATGTCTCAGATCTTTAATGATACTGGAAATTAGATTAGAAACAACCCAACCTGACCTAACTTGTTCACGTTAAATACTGGTCGATATTCGGGGTAAAATCTTAAACCAACTTTTTATAGTTTCATCAGGGCTCCAAGGTACAAACATCAAATTGTGACTGTGATATGATTCCTGATTAGTGTGAGAATCACTGAAAACACGATTAAAATCATGATGATGTGAAATGTTTTAGGTCCAAACAAACTAATAAATTCTCTTAAATCTGGTTTTGTAGAGCAGCACACCTCTTTAGAGCTATGATACTTTATTATAATGTGATTTGGATATTGCACTTTATTTAGTTTATCCAGCGTGGATATGTAAGGTTTCTGATGTTCTTATAAATATGTGGCACTTGACACTTCAAATTTGTATTAAAAGTTAGTTTATTTAAGACAACCAGTAAAAAAATAATACTAAGTAAAGAATAAATAAACTTTCCATTAAGCAGGAAAAAGCAATTTCTAAGACTACAATACAGTTTTATGTATTATAATGATTAGCTGCTGCGTGCTGCCAATATCTTCAATACTGCAATATGTTATGTAAAAATCAATGTGAGACTGAATATGTTAAATTATGAATTGGCAGAATATCTCTGCACAGTCAGAGATACAAAAACACTCAAAGCAACCAAGAGAAAACAGAATATGTGATCACTGTTCGACAGGTGAGCTTGAGACACTTCCTCCTACATTTATTTTAACTAATTAAACTCTATAATCCAAGATTTCAACGATCTAAATGATATATAATGATATAATAACACTATAAATTAAGCATAATCCTAGGACACAGAGATGGGGGCTTATCTTACAGCCAAATATGTATTAACATGCCACAACCTCACTTTTTATACTTTATTTTGAGTTATTATTATAATTATTTAGTTCTTTTTCCTTAATAATCTGAATATACAAACAATTAACACTTGTCAATAAAGCTAATTTGAATTGAATTGCCCAACAGACAAAGAACCATAAATAAAATAAAAATATTAAAAATTAAACATACATAATGGACAATAAGAGGAAACATCAGATTGAAATCTGGTGATAAATAATAAACAATAAACAATAAACAGAAGAAACGTGAGCTTTTTTCCCCACGTCACTAACCCCGCCCACTTTATTTAAAAAAGCGTGGACCAATCAGAGGCCGAGATATTTATAACGAGGCTGTGAGCCTTCCAGTTTGCCTAGCAACAGAGAGACAGCAACAACAGAGACCAACAGACTGAAACTGAAAATAAAAGCCCAGAAACTAAAAACCTCTGAGCTCAGATTTATACAACAGCAAATAATATTGATTGATTTAAATATGATAACGCTTCAATAAGTGAGAACAACGGTTGGTTTCCGTTAGTTTAGTAGCGGACGTTAACGTTTGATTTGAGCCTCGTTGTAAACACATTATAACAATATAATCTACACAATAAAATACCAACTAAATTCATTTTACTTTGTTTTGTCTTATTTACTGTATATATATATATACACACATTATTATTCTAATACATTTATTTATTTTATTTTCTTAACTATTTGCATTCACATTGTTGCTTTTTGTGTCACTTTTATTCTTTAATGCTGCTGTTATAAGTATTATATATATATATATATATATATATAATAATAATTGAGCTTTGGCAAAACATGTGATACATGTGAGCCTATTTAACAGAATTTAAATGAATACATAGCTACAGTTGTTAAAGATAAAACTACGCAGACAAACACACAAAAAGGCCCAATAAAGAGTATTTGTCCTTTTCAACCACATATATTCATTCTAGTGTATTATATGGACTAAAATAAAAAGGTTTAAAACTCACCATTGCTTGTTCAATCTTGTTGTCAATGGCCACAACGCTGGCTCCTGACGAACTGAAAGGAAACAGAAAATAACATTAACACATTTTATTTTATTAAAACCTCCCACCCAACATAAAAATAAATAAAAATAAATCTGTGGTGTTAAAAACAGAAAAGCATCCAATGCACATCCGCAGTCTCCCTCTTTTGTGGGTCGTTTTTTTTTTTTTTTAAAACCAGGAAGCCTCTGGAAATTTCTATAAAAACCAACAGTGGAAACAAATCCTCCTCCTCTTCTTCCCCTACATACAACCGCGTTAATGGCCTCCATCACACTGCTGCAGGTGACACCGACCCTGCTGCAGGTGAGCACCACCAACAACGCCACATTGATCCGTATCTATTCACCTGTTATCGATCTGGACGTGCGAGCTCTCCGCGCTCAACAACGACGACAGAAACGAGATGGAGAGATTCCTCAGCTGGCAGACGCCTAGATCCATAGCCACGGTGTAGCACGACGAATTCATGCTGGCCATGTTTGGTGTAAAGTGTTTGGGGGTATTTTCACAGTCCGTTCAGCCCCGTCTCGACCTCCGCGAGACACATCCACACTATTACTCTCTCTCCGGTAAAAGCTCGTGCACCGACCGCAGCGGTACAAACACAATATATCCAAGGTCAGCTCATCTCGCTGCTACACACACCAGTCCTCCTCTCTCTCCTCGGTAGAGAGATATATATATATATAAATAAAAGAACCCCTGCAGCTCCAGGGAGAGAAAACCCGCATAATTTATCCAGCGTCAACCCGAGAGGGAGGCCGCTGATTGGTCGAGAGGGAGGCTGTTTGAGTGACGTGTGCAGGGAACGCCCCCACCTGCGGATCAGCTGACATGTGTTTGCATAAAATATACCAGGAACAACAGAGAGAAAGAGAGAGAGAGAGAGGGAGGGAGAGAGAGAGAGAGAGGGAGGGGGGGGGGAGAGAGGGAGAGGAGGTGGATGAAACCGGGGAAAACCGGATGGGAAGGCAGGAAGAAAAGAGCTGAAAACACAGACAGAGGAAGGGCAAGATTTTATTTAACTGCCACAAAAAACACACTCATCTGCCCCCAGGTTTAAATGTACTGCAAACACGGAGATAATTTACCCTGTTTTAACCTTTATCTCCATTAAAAGAAGTGCTTTTCATCAAACACTGAAGAGTACAGTGCAGGGACTCCCTCAGACTCTCATACTGGATGATATGTGGTTACATTCTTCTTACACGGAATAATAATAATATATATATATATATATATATATATATATATATATATATATATATATATATATATAATATATAATATAATTTCTGGGCTTTTTAACATTTACTTTATCTTTGACAATACAGGACAGCATTCCTGACTCACAAACAGTCAGATAAAGGTTGGGAACCACTGGTTTAAAAGGATACCAACTACAGTTTTCCCTCTAACTGTACCATTAATTTGACCACAGCGCGCGCACACACACACACACACACACACACACACACACACACACACACACACACTTTTCCATAGATTATTTCCAGGATATTAATCCATTTCCAAGTGTCTCTAAACTTCCATGTTTTCCAGAATGTAATTACATGTAATTTTAAACCTTTTTTTTGCACTATTTTCCTGAATTTTAGGGTTGTTTGAATGTGTAACACTGCATTTCTATAATACAGTGCTTTCTTTTTGGGAAGGTAGAATACAAAAGGCACACGATCCCTACTATCTATTATATCCACCAATCTTAAAACATACTGTGGATGTCTATGAAGTGAAATCATGTCTATTCACATGTTGCCCCCGTGTGGCCCCAAAGCAGCACTGCACCTCTCAGCCACATTATCCAGAGACCCTGCCAGCTTCAAAACATCAAGTGTTTCTTAGCACAAAAGGGGAAAAACTAGTGCTGTCAAACGATTAAAATATTTAATCGCGATTAATCACATTAATGTCGTAGTTAACACACATTTTTATCTATTCCAAATGTCCCTTGATTTCTTTTTGTCCTATTATTTTTTCTCATTTTAATGCTCTTATCAACATGGAAAAGTGGATCGGCTTGCTTTGTGCAGATGTTTTTATTGAAAACAACATTGGCACATACTGCAGTGTTCAATTTCACACTTGGAGTAAATAATCTCGCACACAATGTAACACTGTCCATCAATAAAAGGGTGAAGTGGCGTTTCAGTCAGTGCAGAGGTTGACATATTTAAAAACCTGGATGGATACTGTCATGTAAAGCTCGATGTGGTTTTAATTAATGTAAAAAAAATAACTATAAAGACATTTTTTTTTTTTCAAGCAGTTTCTACCTGGACTGTCACTGACTTGATTAAAAACCGGTACTTTAAAGACCCCAAAGATTACACTTTGACACTGTCAAATGTCTGTGACAACAGAAGAAAAGAGAGATCGATGAGGTCAATCTGACTCAAACAACATCAACCCCACCCCCACCCAAAACTATCTTCACAGTACTTTATAGAGGGGAGTATCTTGGTCACACAGACACACCTAAAACAACTCCTCTGCACAGAAATTCCCCCTCAGACGTCCTCTGAAACTCTCACGCAATCCACATACACCCAAAACCCTCAAACTCATGTGCACACACTCTTGACACTCTTGCCTTTGATCACTCACACACACAAACAAGACAAATGGAGGGGGGGTCTTAAAAGAGCCCCCGAGCTACTGAGGGGTTACACTTTATTTAGATGGTCCACCTACAGATAGTTTATAGAGTATTTAACCTGTTTCACTTTGTCTGTAGACAGTTAAACAGATCTGTACAGTACCTAACCCACTGGTTTTTAAACTAGGGTTCAGGGACCGACAGGGGTCCTTGAAAGGGTTGTAGTGGGTCCTGAGCTGAAGGAGGAATATTAATATATATTATTATTGTAGTTTATATTGATCTCAGTTCGATCATTGTTTCACAACTTTATAATCTTAAAACTAGAGATGTTCCAACACCATTTTATCCTTCCCGACATGATACAGAGTAACGATCCGACACGTGTTAAAGAATACATATTAAAGTACATACTGTATATTATTAGTGAATAATACTAAGCCTGTATTAGTTGCTACCATGTTGTATGGACTGGCTCAGTTCAGTCAAAGTAGGGTTTCTATCCCTGGAAAGAATTTAAACCTAAATATTAAACAAATACTCTCAAACTGGGGGTCTGTGGTCTAATGTGCATCTATTGTGGGGGTAACCCTGCCCTAACCAAGATGTTTGTTGTGCCTAAACCAAACCGAACCTTAACCACAGAGCTGTAATAGTATCAGAAACAGTTAAAACAAAGTGTAACCCCACTGAGAACTACAGTGGTGTAGCCGTCGTATTAAAAGGACTGAATGACAGCCAGCACAGCAGTGAGAGAGGAAGATCGTACGTCACAAATCACATCAGGAGACATATTCAAACCCTGAAGAGAAGCAGGACAGGCTGAACACCTTCAAAGAGATTTAAAAATGTGAGATTTAAAATGTGGGCTTAGGCTAATTTGGGTATCACAGGCCTGTCTTATTAAGCGCCGGTTACCGCGAACAGAGGCTCAACCTCTCGAGCACTCGTACTGATGTCGGCTTCTTGCTCACCTCTGATCCCAGTCAAACACTTCCGCAAGAAGCCAAACAGCTTAACGAGAGGCTCTAAAGCCACACTTATCTCTTCCGGTCTCTTCTTTGACTGGAACAGGATTTAGTCAATTACCCAGACCCCAAATAGCCGGTACAACTGCAGCTCTTGAGGAGTAAAACCCCACGTCTAATACGGTCATACACACACATACAGAGGATTGGTATACCTCCGCAGTTTCTTGCAACATCAACTAGTTTTTCTCTTGGCTAGCTGCCAGATTAACACTTTAAAAAAAGCCACTGGTCAAGAACAAGATTTTGATGCTTTATGCAACAAATCCAGAGTTAAAGCACGAGACAACAACTGGAATCGAGCCAAGAAATAGACACAATGTTGATTTTTCTTTTATAACGACTTAATATTTCAATCCTACTGAAACAACAACATGTGTCTACCAGTGGAGCTGATCATATATAGCTCCTGTGAAGCTCAATAGAGATGCAGAAATACTGCTTTATTAGTACATGTAGTTGATTTATTACCAGCTTTAACTGTAACAGTAGCAGACTGTGGCCCAACTGTATGCAAACAAATGCTCCAGGTCCTTTAACAGACATCTGGTTGATGTTCTACTATCTGCTTTTATCCAGCATCCACTTAGTTATAATGAGCATTTTAAATACATATGAGGACACAACTTTTATCCAAAAACATATACACATTACATTTGTACTAATTCCTTCTTTGCATGCATATAAATCAGCTTTTACTCTGCATAAAACATGGATAATATTAGAAATACCTCTTAATATAATGCAGTCAAATACAACACTAACCACCAACTATGGCCTAAAAAAAGTACCACAAAGTTGAATCAACACCTGATAAAGCAAATAGCATACATTTCACTAAGATGGGATTCACTGCAGGTCTCTGTCATTGTGTCCAGTTTTAAAGTGCAGTTTCTTTTACAAACAATACATAAAGTGTGAGTGCTGAAACAATAAAGGCATTTATGTGCTGTCATACTGTTGCAGAAGAGAGGATGACTTCATGTGAAACCACGGACCAGATGGGACAGAGTGACGGTAAACAGAGCTTGTTACAGAACAACAGAATATGGCAAGTAATTCAGTGACGATAAAGAAACATGCTGTGGGTTTAATTACTCACAGAGCCTCCTGGAGGTTATCAGTAAGTAGCAAAACTGATACCACACTTTTCTTTAGTTTTTCTAAACATAAGCACATCCAGTTACCCAGTTTATAGCATCTGCTTTAAGTATTCCTCAGTGTTAATAGCTGCCCCCTGAAGCCACGAATGAATGAATGGAAAAGGACAATATAGCCACGCAGCCCTTTGTGAGGAGCTACAGTAGTGATTGGCCCCGAGCAGAGCTACACTGTACAGACTCTCCGGGGTTGGTGGGTGGAGAGGGGGGGTATTCCCTGTCTTTATTTTACCTTTTGAGATGCTGCTCCAGCTCCCAGAACAAAAGCTTCATTGCCATCTCGTCATGGCCTTGCCCTCGTACTCCCCGTACTCTCATCTCATCGCCGTCCGTCAGCAGGATTATACACACTCCAAAGTAGCAGAGCAACTCGTCCAGAAAGTCTTTGTTTACGGTTTTCTGACGCTCGTTTGAGTCTTAAATTCAGATAACAGATCTGGGTCGCGGCCTTATAGATGCATCAGTGAGTGCAGCTGCATGTTGGGAATCAAAGGCAGCATGCCAGGTTATGATGACTACGTATGTGTGTGCTCCTCATTTTTCCTCTTGTCCATATCATCCATTTGCATTTGAATGGCTGACTAGTGAGTGAATTACTGAGTACAGACAGTTGCTGGGCGGGTGGTGACGTGTGATCATGTGATACTGGGAGTTACATAAACCATCAACAGAGATTAGCATGTGGCCCAGTGATTTCCTCGCTCCTACCGCCCTCTGCCCTCTATAGCCTGAGACGTCGGATATACTATAAAACTCTTGAGCGTCAACTCTTCAGCATCACTTAATCTCTGCATAGCTTCCCAAATGGTGTCACAGCCCTTTCACTGACCTCCATACTTTAGAATAATGTACTTCTATAAGCACATAAATGACGCCACAGGAATGTAGAAGCACTGAACATGCAAATATAAAAAGGTCTAGTTTAGATATTATGTATAAGGGTACGGGGGGTTACGTATTTTTCTTGTCACATACAAAAGGTTGTCAGAACTGCTGAGAGTTCAAAGTCGTCAGGGTTTTTGGGGTCTTCCAATCAAAATTTCCAAAAGCAGCACACACACTTTAACGTGTTGGTTTAGTTGGCAGTTTCAAAACTAGGCATGATTTAGTTTTCTGTGCCAGCCCTCCTCTGCGTGATAGACAGGAGACCCCGTGCTTCGGGGTCTTATCTTGTCATTTCTCATTGAAAAGGCTGCCTTAAGATGGCTTAGCGCCTCCACAAACTGAAAACACAACTTGCACTCACAGAGCCTCCGCCAGCTTAGAGACGGCCGGCCAAGAATCAACAGGTAAGGGGTGAGCACAATGCAGGGGATTTCACTTGTCCTAACAGACTCGATGTGCTGCAGTGACTTCTGGGTGGGTCATGCAGCCCTGCAGCATTTCATAATCAATCGTGTGACGGCTTTCAAAACACCTTAAATCAAAAGAATATAGGACAATACACGTTTTTAAAAGCTTCAAAAGGCTCAATATTCCCTTTGTAGAGTTCTGTTGGTCTAATATAACAGACGGACGTAACCACCTTGAGAGAAGAGTGACTGCCATGTGATATGAAATACAGCCACATCACCGCAAACATTTAATCATAACCATGGTTTGTTTGATGCCAAATGTACAGTCCAACGCCGCGTGATTTTTGGAAAAAAGGCTACCGTCCAGCAGGCTAACATCACCAATGGTTATTTGAGCAAGAGCCAAAAGCAGCAGGATTATCGTCACACTACACACTCACTAGTAACAGCATACGATCCCTGAAATGGCTGTACAAAGATACACTATACCACAACACCAGTCCAACAGTCTCTCTCCTTCACTCAGACAACAACTGCACCAACACACCTCTTTCTGGGCTAATCAGACTAATAAAATATTTACACATTTCCATCCAACTTTACACCAAAAACCAGTTTTTAAATAAATTCCTAGTTGCACAACAGGCTTGTGCAGCTGCAGCATCATGCTTAATTTTATACCTACAATAACAACTTACAACAAATAGCAAGTCAGCATCTAAACTCATATTTCACTCACTGGATCGGTGCAGATCGTGAAATGTAGCCTGGCTTTGTGAAGCTACAAACAATGGTGGTTGACATTAGAAATGTGCATACACACATGAACATGCAATACACAAAGAAATACTAACTGAATACACAAGTTAGTGCTTGCAGCCATGAGCAGGCACATTTGCTGCTGCATGTTATCGACTAAACAAATCAATGCACTTTATCTACAGTTGCAAACATCAACAAATATCAATCTGACCAGACAAAAAAATGTGAGGTAGCTAAAAGCATGACACAATGGTTTATTTCTATGTTATATGTTATATTATATACGCTCTTTAAACTAAACATGCTTCATTATAACAAGCAAAAACCTCAACAACCTTAATTAATAGAATTAACTATCCAGAATTGATTATGATGAAAGACTCGCTGGGTGTGTGTCGGCTTTATTTCTGGTGTAATTCCTGTTTTGTTAGTGAAATGTGTCTTACTCACAGGAAGAGGAATTGCACTCACATCTGCTGCTTTTCGGGGGGTGTAACGGGATGGGACACAATCTCTAAAAAAAAGTTAATAAAAGGGGCCTGGCATGTCCCAGAGATGAAAAAAGAGGCCTATTGAATTGTTGAATTGTAAAGGCTTTTGGCTGAGCGTTAGTTTGATAGTGGAAAGCACGCACAGACTTTACCAGTAAGCCCTGGCAGTGGTTTTCCATAGTCACACCCTGACTATGGAGAATGAGAGGTACTGAGTGAGTCAGTCAGAGAGAGAGGCAGGGAGGAATGATGAGTGGCCATTTTGGCCTCCATACGTAAGAGACACAGGTGCTATTGGAGCATTTGGGCTGACAGCAGCAAGTCCTTAGTCCTCGCTCTATACTATAAACTCACACCAGCACACACACACACACACTGGGGGAGAGAGGCAGAGGGAGAGAAGGAGGGAGGAGAGAGAGTCATCCAGAGACACAAGAGCTAGAATGGCCTGGATCCACCGCCTCAGCATTAGTACTAGTAGTAGTACTAGTATTAGTAAAAAGTGATGGACGGAGGGGAGCAGAGAACAGATGCAAAGACCAATAAATGATTAGAATATGATACGACTGTTTAATTAATAGCACATTTAATTTGATTCACAAACCTGACTGACCTGTGCACTAAACTTAGCTAATGACTGAGTCAGATTTGTGCATGTTCACAATATACAACGTAAAGAGCAAGCTGTTGGGTACATGAAGGGAAGGTAACATATCCTCTCGCAGCATAGTCTCGTGATAGTAGTTTGATTGAAGATCTCAGTGCCTTCCAATCATCTTGGGGGATTTCTAAATGCGAAGTAGTTGCTTCAAGGAGGCGAGAACAGCCGCTAACGAACGTACTTCAAGGACACGTTTCACCTGAAACAATTCTTTACCCCCCCATTCTCCTCCACAGTGGAACAAACTGGAGATAAAAGGAAATCACTTAACACAGAGAGAGCTTTTGAAAACTCTGAAAATGGATGTGTTGAGTAACGTTATATGGTACGACTGCGTGCGGTTTTTCTTCAAACTCTTTAACTGTTGGAAGAAAGTCCTCAGCCTCCACTGAGCGAAACATTTAACCTGCGTTTGACTTGCGAGTCCACTCACACCACTGATGATTCTGCACATAAACATACAAACTATGTTCGAGGACCACACCTAGACAGATGTTATGTGCACACTCATGATTCAAGACTAAAAGATTCTGTTGTACGTTGCTCAAATAACCTCAAAGTGACGGGTTTCAGAACAACTCTCTTTATCTCACTCAGTCACACAGAAGATCCCAATTACATAAGTGTGTGTGTGTGAGTGTGTGTGTGTGTGTGTGTGTGTGTGTGTGTGTGTGCGTGTGCGTGTGTGTGTGTGTGTGTGTGTGTGCGTGTGCGTGTGTGTGTGTGAGCAGCAGGTTTGAGTAATGTGGAGTGAAACCTGGCATTAAAAGGATTACCCGCCAAAGAACACACAGCGCTCCGAGTGCAGACAACAGAGGACAGGAAAGATGCTAACCACAGCAGTACAGATGAGGTAGAGGAGTCACATTAGGGGGCTTCAGGGCGAATGTAGCGTCTACCTCCTTAAAGAAATGTCAATACAGAATCAATAATCGGATGTGTTTTTAAACAGCCAGCACAGTTACGTTCATACCTGTATTGATGTAACAGCAAAAAATGCAATTCAATCAAAAATGTTTTACTTCTGCTAAAGTTACTAGAGCTCGATTGATATCGACCTATCGCATACATATCGGTGTCATCCGATATTTTTCCTGGTATATAACACAAAAGGGTTTGTTGTTTTAACAGTGTGTATGTTGAGCTATTTATTTAATTTCTAGAATAGGTGTTAATTAATGTTATTTAACTAAAATATTCTTTAATAACTTTTTATTTTTTTCAGAAAACAGCCCTCCGAGTACCTTTGTATATATTGTTGTAAATTCTAAAGTTTATTGTCATTTCAGCTCAGAAATTTACTCTATAACAGCTGCCATATCTGTAAACAGTAAATATTTCCCCTTTAAAATCGGTTTCGGTCGTACTCTAATAGTTACGTCTGATTGTACTTGTACTATAACAATAATTTGCACAATTACATGGTCCTAACTTTAATAACAGCTACTTGCTGATCTCAGAATGTATACACCTTACAGCTATACATACTCACTGGCGTCAGTAATGGATTTTAAAGTCATATAAAGCACTGAGCTATAGTGTGATAGCAGATCAAGATATGCTTGCTTCGCCTCAGGCTTCAGAGAAACCTTTATCAAGTCAGTCAGCTGGGGTTTCTTTCTAGCTTTCACCACTACATCTCAAAAAATGTCCTCACTTTCGAAGCTTAAACTCAAATTGCCCCTCACAAAGATAAGACAGATTTTATTTATCTCCCCTCTACCTACTTAAACTCTATGCGTTATTATCTTTTAGAGTCTGACGAAGGAGGAAAGAGATTACTCCCACTGATGTCTGGGTCATAAAGCTTTTACAACACACACACACACACACACACATCTTATACACAGCCTCCACCTTATAGCTAACAGAACGATAAAAGTGTGTTTGTGTCGGCTGGTGGGAGGCTGTTTTTCTCTTAATACATCACAGAACCACAAGACCAAGTGAGTCATCTCTCGCTCATGCCGTAGTCTACCTCCCTCCAACACAATCCTCAGGTCTCTCAGCCAAGTCAGTACAATCTGTTGGTGGATGCACACATTTTTCAAACATTTATATTATTAGTTGTAACATTATTACGTCAGTAATTTCAAAAGGAGGATGCTGCTTAAAGAGGGCACTTTATTCAAGCTGGATAACTGGAATTAATTATATTTAATTAATAACCAAAAACAGTATGGCAGCAATACGTCCAGTCTGATCCGAGGAACAGGAAGAAGGGAATGACTTGGGAAATAGTGGCAGAGTGAGACCTCTTACTGTCTCGAGCAGATCCAGGTTAGCAGCAGGGTCCCATTTCGGGGCTAATAAATAACGTGGTATCGGATCGGTGCACAGGATCACACATACTTTTCCAAAAACAGGCATCAGAACAACTCTAGTCTCTACTGACAATGATGTCAAATTAACCAACTCTTCACGTCTTTCAGCACCATTAAATACGGGTTTGTTAATAGAGAAAACATGTAAAGGGTTAAAAAAAGTTTAGTTTCCACTACAGTTCTGCTGCTGTATAAAGATAAAGCTAATAATAAATCCAGGTTATTATAAAGTAGCTCAACTGCAGAGTTCCCTCTATTGTTCCTCAACTTCTCGAGAGAATTCATCCAATTTATTTGACCTTTACTGTCTGTGATCAATCCCCCCCACCACCCCCAACCTCAGTTGATTTGATGTGCACCCTCCTAATCTGGGCTGCATCCATGAAAACACAGAGAAGGGTCAGGGTGTGGCAGGATTGATCGGTCATTGACCCGCCAGAAAATTGATGGTGAACGCTACAGTCCATTTTAATTTGTGTCAGCATTCCCAAACCTCTCTGAATATCAAGACCTACTTCATGAATCTTCTTTGGTAACTGCAGACAGACAGTATCAACATTTACTAGGTCTGTCCTGACAAAATAACATAATATTTATTTAATAAAGAAATCTATTGATTACTCTATTGAAACTAATCATGGCTAGATTCATTTATAGTGAAAAGAATTTGTTCTGTTTTCTTTGCCTTTTAAATCAGCTGATGGAAAAGGTCAGGAAGAGTTCATCAATCAATAACTTTGAAACAATTAGGCTACAAGCCCTTCCCTGCCTCCTCGTGGTGTGTGTGTGTGTGTGTGTGTGTGTGTGTGTGTGTGTGTGTGTGTGTGTGTGTGTGTGTGTGTGTGTGTGTGTGTGTGTGTGTGTGTGTGTGTTTGTTATTCTCAATCAAGATTACAAGTGAAGAGAGGAGGACAGGCCGTGAGTGGATTAACTAATGATGAGTCCACCGTCAGCGACTAAACCTCTGACGACAGCAGCGCTACCGTAAATGCCGGCTTAACTGCAAACAAACAAACTGTTGTTTCCTGCTTTACAGTCAGGAAGGCCAAATACTGACAGTCTCACCTTCATCATCAGCCACTTTCACTGAGATGATTCTTTCACTGGGTATTTCTGATCTTATATTCAGTCTATGAGTTATTGCCTGTACACACAGAGGCCAGGACAAGGTCTCTATGAGAACCCTTAATAATACAATTTAATCAGCAGAGAATATGTGGTATTAAATGCTGTTTACATAATAAGGCCCTTACAAACTGTTGGCATACTCATTAAGTCATTTTATAGTGAGTGTGATATTTGTGAGTTTGCATCTGGACACTTTGGTCACTGCTTTCTGAGCTGACTTAAAATGAACAAAGAGAAGATTTTTAAAATGATTTGTTACGATTTTACCAAACAGCAAAATAGAGGAAAGTCTTGAGGTCTGATTCAACTTGTCCATCAACACATTACAACTGTATGCACAAAGAGTAAGAGCAAGCCACAGCGCCATCTTCTGGTGACAACGGGCCTTGAATTTTGTAATTTTAGAGGAAATTTCTTTCAGGGCACCAAGGACATAAGTTACCAAATAGGTTATTTTAATTCACATAAATAGACAAATCAATTTCTAAAAGCCTTAATGCTCTTTTAATAAAACAGTGTAACACACTTTTGCCCCGTAGGCCGACACTGTTGTTTGTTTTGTCAGCTGATAATTAACATTAAGTGGTTCCTGCTGCTGGCTGACAGATTACACACCAGTTTTCCTGACCTCACCATCACCGTTAGCTGTTACGTGTAAAGCAGAGCACCAGCGCAGTGAAGTGGAACGGAGCTCTGTTAGCTCTATTAGATCCATTAGCTGTAAACAAACCCAAGGATTTCTGCTGCACACACCTGCTGACAGATACACAGACTGAGTGGCACCTGGCTACTATCAGTTATCTAACAGAGTCACTTTAGTAACACCATGAGAAAACACGCTCCGCAGGATGTACGGCTACAAAACAAGAGCTCTTTGACACTTGCTTTTATTGGTCATACCAAAACAGTTGATTACGTTACTGCTACAATCAAGTGTCGTTTGTTGGTTGAATTGAAACTTGGATCACAGTAAGTCAAAACTAAAAGGAATTTAAAAAAGTCTTACCTGTTACAGCAAAAAGAGCCGGCCACAGGGAAACATGAAAGAAAGGAAAAAGAAAACAGATTAATGACAATATGTACCAGAGAAAGTACAGACAAGGCTTGTTTCTACTTTGAGTACCACTGTAAGACAAATATGCATCTGCTGCACCGAGACCTCAGAGATGTAGGCTGGTATACACTGCCACCTGGTGGCAAACACCGGAGCCACTACAACCAGTGCATGCTAATTAAACTTACACAAAAAGACTTGAATAGACCTCCCGGTGTAGGGAGTGAATTACTGTTAAGTGTTCAATTTCTGCCAGAATGCCGCCAATTAATCCCAAACTCCACATCCCCCGTGTCTTTGTTGTGCCTTGCTGATCAGAGAAAAGAGTCACTGATTGCTTTTCTTTTAACACAAAGCCTCGTTACGTCTGCTGGGCTTTCATCTCTGTCTGGTATTTGACAAAAAGGAGTTTGATTAGTTTGAAAAGTATAAAAACCCTCTGGCCAGGACTCTATACATTAAAAAAGAAGGATAAACAAGCTATGAAGGAACTAATACTGTAACAGTTAACGTCAAACTTCTCGTAAATCTACATTTAATTACATGTGTATATATCTTTCGTTCAATCTTCTGTGTACCTGTGTGAGCCACATCCAGTATAACTGCTCATTCAATGTGTCTAAACAAAGTACAGACGTTCAATAAAACCACATCGATATTTCCCTTAATTAACCCCGTCGGAGTGAGTGTGTGCAGTGTCTATGTGTGTGAGTGTGTGTATGTGAGAGCGGTATAATGCGAGTTCAGGTACTCGGTGTCACTGTGAGCCCTCGCTTCACAGCACAATTTATTTCTCTTTGCATCAGCACATAAACAAGCTCATTATCGGTCTTCACACCTTCTAAGTTGTAAAATAAAATAAATAAAAAAGGCAATAAAGGCTCATTCTCAAGGAACAGTTGCTTAAAATATGATACGAGGGTGTGACATTTCACCACTAATGGCCCTGTTGGCACTTTTGGGTCCAACTTTAATGCAGTGAAACACCGCACTAGCTCAAACAACCTGGAGCTTTGAGATAAGCGACCTACTGGCCAATCGTTTAACCCTCCTTCCTTCAACTCTTCCTGTCAGTTTGCTTTGAATTTTGTTTTTTTTTTACTGTTAATTTGCTTCCTGTGAATGTATTCCAACACTGCTCATTAGCTCCTTTTGTCCTTAACTCTTTTCCACAGTGGTTTCATAACACTTCACATCGCCATTTATGTGACTTAACGACTCTTACGACTGCTTTGTGACCTCAATAACTCTCACATGACTGATTCTTCTCAAGTCTCAGACGTTTGAGGACATGAAAGCACCGGCAAATAAATGCATCGAGCTTGATGGACTACCAAGAATAATGAGAACCTCATAAATCTAAAAGTAGATTTTCGTGGCTTAGTAAAAAGAAGAACAAACAAAGGCTACATTATGATGCACAAACCACATTAAAAACATCAAACATGATGGGAAAACCACCAATAACTGGCCAACAAGCTCAGCAAGGAGGATTTTTCCAAGTCCAAGTAGGTTAAAAAGGAAATTTCCCTACTGTTTTGGGGGGAAATTGAATTAACTCATAATTAGATAATTGGATAACCTGTCTATCCTTGTATGCATTTTTCTGACAATGGACCACTACTGTTAAAAGCATATGACTGCTTCATTTCTCCCTACCATCATCGAGACTAGTATGCCTGAAACCTTCAGCAACCCCAGTCATTTGACCAGCACATTTTAATAGATAAAAGGACTAGAACTTGACAAATATGGTGCTTAAAGCCTAAAAACAGAATTTAGATCATTACATGACTAGAGCTACAAAATTAATGGAGATATTATCAAAATAATCGCAAATAAAGTGAATACTATCTGTCAAAATATTCCCATATTGTGCAGTCCTATTCATGGTCAACATATATACATGTGATGAGCCTGGGGTTTGTATGTATTTCACAGCTTGAAACCAGCAGGGGGTAGTACAGCACTGTGTACAGAGCTGAAAATGGTTTGCAGGCAGACTATTTGTCACTGGTGCTACAGTGACTGTGCCAGTAGAGACCAAAGGAAATGTATTAGGCTGAGAACAAATGAATTAAAATCATTGTTTTGAGTAATGTTTGAACTTCTGGTCACTCTAAAGAGAAGCGAGTAAACAGCCTGCTTCAAAAACAGCATTAAATTCAAAAGCTAAAAGGTCTGTTCCTGATTTATTGATAAATCTGTACATTACAATGCAGACTAAAGATCAGTAAACATAAAATAGTACAGAAAGTAAGTCTATTTGGGTGGGATACCTAAATAAATTCAATACATGAGAAACAATGGAGTACAGTACATGGACATTAAAGTACCGGACACAGAAACGTGATGAACAGTGTCTCTGTGCTTTATACATGCTAATAGGAGAAGCAGCTGGCTAGACCTATTGAGAGGCAAAAAGATTTAAAAAAAAAAAAACTTCACCCACCCACCCACCCACCCACCCTCCTCCCTTCCTCCCTCCCTCCCTCCAGCAGCTCTCCTCATTCAGCCACAGAGCATAGAGAAGAGGATTAGCTCACACAAAGAAAGAATGAATATCAAACCCTATGGGAAAAGACACTCGCTGGATAGAGCTCTCACGTCATCACAGCCGAGCAGAAAGGCTGAAACTCTCAGACTCCATAAACCCCCGAGTGCACCACACATACGGACATTAACCCCTGCGACACTTCACAGTGATCGTCCATACAGGGGACTAAATGTCTGAGCAGGAAATCTTAATTTTAAGGAGAGTTTTCAGACTCCTTCAACGGTTTCATCTATGTAGAGCAATTTGTCTGCTGGTATCCGACCTTCTGAACTTCTTTGCAGGTTTTCTTTGCAGACAAAACTCAAGACGTATATCTTAGAATTTTTAAATATTTTATTAGTATATTGTTCCTATAAGTTTTATTCTATGTTATTTGTGCACGCCTCATATTTATTGCCGTTAATGTGCCTTTTTACTACCATTTCAATGTCTTTATTTGCTACTGATGTGCTGTGCACTTTGGTCAAATCTGGTCATTTTAAAGATGATATACAAATAAACTTGAAACAAGTAATCTGAAGACGACACCTTTTACTGCTTGAACAAACAGTGAATCAAGTAAACGCTCGTCAGATTAATCAATGAAAATTAAAGTTTGTTGCAGTCCTCGCGCTCTCTTATGCAGACACTACATCTATAGAGTGACAACAATCAAGTGTTACATCCATTGAACAACATCTAACTCATATTCAGGAAACAACTGTCACTGCTGCACATATAGGACATTATGGACAAAGATATGTTTGATAAATCGATCAGTGCGATGTGAACAAAATGTCTCACAAGATCTGGGGATAGCACACGTATTGCTATTTGACAGGCAGTTACAAGTACGGATAATATCATAATTATGTTGTAGTAACAGGCTATTCAGTAACAGCTGTTCAGCACAAAGGACACTGATATGAATTAAGGTAGTACGACATGATGTTTTTATCATATTATTTTGCATTTTCTCCTACGATGACCTTAGCAGCCTTTGGGGAAAAAAACACATAATGAACTAAAGAAAGAGGGAACGGTGTAAAAGAAAAAAGCCAACAGCAAAGTCATCCACATCTCTATTTGTGTGTGTGTGTGTGTGTGTGTGTGTGTGTGTGTGTGTGTGTGTGTGTGTGTGTGTGTGTGTGTGTGTGTGTGTGTGTGTGTGTGTGTGTGTGTGTGTGTGTGTGTGTGATTCCTGGAGCTGACTGGACAGTGTTCTGGCCACAGGAATGCCGGCCATGATTCAGCACATTGCCTGCATGTTTAGGGGTATGACAGTGGCAGCCCACTGAAGCCTAAAAATTAAAAAAAAAATGTGTGGCTGAACATGAAACCTCCATCAACACTAAGAGCTTGGACACAATCACCGATTTTATATGTAATGCAGTTCTTCTTCTACAGGTATTATGATTCGATATTATGTTTTACTCAGATTTTTGTTCACTTTGGTAACACTAGAATATAGAAAAAGGTTAAATATCATTCATAGAGACTGTATATCATGAGTCATGTTTTATCTCAGCAGCAGCATCATTGCTATACTACGTATAAAGTCTGAGTGTCCATCCACTGCAATTAAAAACAACAAAATAGTTTCTCCAACCAGGACTCTGACTCCGGGGGAAGATGAGGACACAGTGGGGACAGGCCTCTATTTAAATCGATGGTGACAGCTGAAGAGGACTGGAGTTGAATATGTGTGTAAATATAGTGGCGAATGGTTGTTGGTCGGTTGGAAAACCTTTACATAAAATCGGCCAACCCTAATTAGGATGAGGACCAAAACGCGACAATAAGATGTTAACATTGAGTTAGCATCTACCAGGGACATCGGAGATTTCAACATCCATCCAAGGAAGTGAATCAACAAGACAATCTATCACAAAATACTGTCACAAGAAACAAAGAGAGGCAAACAATGAACCTCGTGAACCCAGAAGGACAACACATGAGAGAACACACACACACACAATCATAACCAGACATTAAAGTTAATTATACTGTGATTTATTTTGATGTATTACACCACCACTACGCCTCTTAGTGGAAATAAAATAAACTTATCAACTAATAAGAGTTGAGACAGCAATATAAAAGCTTCTGCCTGTATTGTAAAGGTACAAAAAGAACCAAAATGAAAAGCAAGGTTAGACTATCTTGGCAGTGTGTGTGTGTGTGTGTGTGTGTGTGTGTGTTCAGGGGTGGGAGGGCAGGTTTCTCATAGATGAAAGGCAGACTAAAAACACAATCCATTATCATCCATTACAAGCCATTAGTTTTCCCACCGCACTCTTAAGTGAAACAATCCAGTTTATTGATGGAAAAATAAACCATCAGTAAAAAAAAAGGGGGAGGGGGGGTTCAGAGACAAATGAAATCAATGACGCACCCACACAAAGAATACAAATAAGAGCAAGGGACAAAGACAAGGAGTGATTTATAAAGAGATATAATACACGTGAGTGGTTTCTATTAACCTCCATTTCATCGTCGCACAGTAAACGGGGTCACAGTCTCCTTGTTTAGTTTCATTCTGCCATTCAAGCTTTCACCGCTTGGCTTAGAAAGACATAGTAAATATTCAGTAGCGTGTAGTGAGACCTCCCTCCCTCTCGCTCGCTCATACACAGCGTGTTGCTGCTCTGCCGTGTTCTGGTGTTCTCTGGCTCGGTCTGTGCGGTAGGAATGGGGGAGGTGTCAGCAGCATAACAAACAACAAATGCTGTTTACTATTACTGATGTGCAACTGGACAAACCACAGCTCTATATTTATATATAACAACTCAAAACTGCCACAATAGTGGTACATTTGCAACATAAAAAATAACTTAGAAGTGTGAATGTTTGTCATGAGATCAGTAAACGATGATCACTGCTTAAAAAGTCTGTCTTGGTACATGTGTGCTCATTAAGATGCCCGTGGCTCATTTCCACCTCAATTTAGTAAAATTTATAGCTAAAAAAAAACATAATTTTAATATTTGTAAGGCTTGATGAAGGGCTGCTATAGTCAATAATGATCATTGCTGTAGGCCTAAAGTGATTCTTACATTCTCCATTTATATTCATGTGTAGCTGTTAAATACTGAATTACTTTTCTGTTTTTTTATTTCTCAACTAAAATGTGCGTCACACGTTATGTCCTGACACCTCTTCCTCTATATTTTGCTGAACCTCAATAGAAGAGGCTGCTATTCTTGAGTCTCCCTATAGAAAGGCTAGCTAGGGGTTCAAAATCCCCTAAAAAAGACGTCTCTGAGGAAAATAGAGAATTTAATAGAGCGTGTACAGATTTGTTTGCTTTTACCACCAACGCAGCCGTCTTACCTGTATGACTGATCTAAGGCTTTAGCATTATAAGGCTCAAATAGGTGTTTTATTGGTCAATTTTTTGGCACAAATTAAGGTTACCACTTTTCTATCATTTAGTAAAGTGACTGACTTTTAAAGATATTTCATATTATATTAAAAACTGTACAATTAACCCAAATAGTGAACTCCGCAAGAAGTTTGTGTTAAACGAGTGATTTTGATGAATTTTGAGCAGATTATTTCCTGTTTAGAGAAACTTTTGATACAATTCTCTGTATTTATCATTTTTAACAATCATTCAAACTTAATAGTTTTTTTCCCCCAGTGTTTTCTTGTCCCTGATACCCTATAACCCTATCCATTAGATAATTTACTTGAACCAAATGCTGAGATACAGGCCTACTGTGTGTATTTTTTAAGTTTTCTTACACCTTTAATAGGAGACTTAATAATTAATAACTTTATAACAAAAGATTTTTTGGGACCAACCAGTATAAATTAACATAATTATGCTAAACATTAAGAACTTGCAGTACTGTTAAGAAACATAGCTGTACAACACTGCTGTGTACTGTTATTATGAGCAATACTGAAATCATCAGGGGCAGTTATTAATAATCAGTACATGGAGTGAATCATATACACATTCAGTGCTCAGAAAATGTTGTTATTTTTGTTGAAAATTACAAAATAAATCAGATTTACATGAGAAAATTTGACTAAATGAAGATAGGAACGACTGGATATATTGAAGATATGTGAAATATAAAATAATCTGTGGACTGCATCCACTGCGCTCTATGTGCGACAATGCTACCAACTTTTTACAGCCATCTTTCGCATCTGTTTGATAAAGAAACAATATTTACCAACACAGACGATCCTGCATTTTACTTAATATTAAAACCACCTATGATACATCACGATACCCAGATGTGGCCCAAATGTTTAGAAATATCTTTTATCTAAAGAAAACTCTACAGAACGACACACTGGAACTAGTCTATGGTACCATAACCTTCCCTAAGCCGATGCTCAAAACTATCTACAGAGCAGACGCTGATGGAGGAGCACAATGGCAGGATTTATCAGAGCTGGAACAGGGATGCACATTTCTGCTCAGTCTGGTTCCATCTGGTCCAGTCTGCCGTGTCCTCAGCGGTCTCGACGAGCTTCAGTAGACCTGACTAAGTTGGGTTAGGTCAGGTTGGGTCACTTCCTGTGTGTGTTGTGAATTTTGGGGATCTCATTGATCTCCACACAAAGAGCAACAGACCCAGCACACACTGGGTCCCCCCTGCACTGCCAGGGGGAAGATTACATTCAAAACAGACAGCAGCAGAGATAGCCATCATGCTGCCAGCCTACATTCCCCCGAGCCTTCACAGACACACACACACACACACACACACACACAGTGTTCAGACCACAAAGAGACCATTGCATTGGCACAGTAAGGGCTTCGATAAAAAGAGGCAGGCTAGTTTGGCAAAAAACGTACCTGGCTCAACTTTTGCCACAATGCATCGTCATTGGTACCGCAGTCAAATACATGCAAGGCTATATTCAGGGTATCTGAAGGAACAAGCCCTCACATACAGGGTTGTTTTTAGTTGGAACAAGCTCTTATACTTTTAATATCCTGCATGGTACTGATGCTCAATGAGGTTTACATCTGTGTGGGAAAGGAGAAGTACATATCTGTCCGTATGCGTATGTCCGCACATATATACATTTAACTTGTTTGAATTGAAGTAAAAACAAACTCATGTGGTGATATTCTCCATCTTTTACTGTGACAGATTATATTTGTGCCAAATGTAGTGCACACAGAAATATTAACAAAAGATCATGTCAAATGCTGATAGAAAGCATTAAAATTTAGAAACAAAAAGTACTTTAACTTTAACCAAAAGCTCAAATCTTCTATGATAGCTTATGAAAAACATATTTCCTTCAAATTTGCTCACTAATAAGTTATAAAGAAAGGTTAAAACTTCAAATAGAGACACTGGTTGTGACTGAAACTGAAAGTATTACACTTTCAAAAACACATTCAACACAACTGTAAAGAAGAAGGTAAACATCATACGTACGTACAGTATATGAAAAAAGTGCACAGCCTGATCTCGCCACAAAACCTCAAAGGCCTGCATAACAATGAACAAAACTAATAGTAATGAAGATTAGACGTTTATAAAGTCATTAATACAAGTAGAACAAAAATACAAACCCTAACTTCTGTCCTACTGAACTTCAGTCTGAAGCGCACACACACACACACAGTCTAAATGCATGAAACCACATCCTGACATATATAGGAGGTGTGAACGTGGAAACCTGCTTATGACCACGTTAGAAAACCGGCGCTCTAGTGACGTAATGATGCACTCAACTCACGATTAAATACAAGTCAATATACTGCGTGCACGATACGGTTTCTGTAACTATATGAGATTATGACTGAAAACAGTTACTTTAGTCCTCAAACAAAGACCTAGAAAACATATTTCCTTTATCTAAATAGTGTAAACTATACATATTATGTATATTTCAGGAAGTCTTTTCATAATTGATCTCACTATTCACTGTTAATCTCATAGATTTGAGTCTTTACATATTTGTAACTATCTCACAATATGTCTTTACATTCCTACTGCTCTCACATTAGTCACATTTTGCCATTAAAGACCCTTTTCCAATCACTGATCCACAATGAAGGGCCTATAAACCCCAGTAGTCTGACCACATGCAGGTAGAGACCACCCACCCATCTTGAACATATTCCATTAATGAGCTGTCAGTGCAGAATTGATGCTCGCTCTCTCGCTCTCTCTCACACACACACACACACTCATACAGACACACACCAAGACACAGATAAATGGACACACACTGACTGAGACCCCTGGTGCTTTACAGCCGTGCCTTAGCAGGTGATTTATGAGGGGAGAGTCATCCCACACGTTAAAAACCTGGACATAATTGACATGAGCCACACAGGAGCTGTACGATCACTGACATGGCACACGGACACAAAGCCAGAACACACTTGTAAATTCATTCCCGTCACACTGAGAACAAATCAGCTTTTTTTTTTTAAAGAGAGGGACCGGCTCCTCTGCAATTAGTAGACAAAGGAAAAAAGGTCCCAGGTCTTAGTAATGCTTCCATTAAAGTGACTTTAAAAAGGTGCAATCACTTATACTTACTGCCTCTTTGCACTAAATGACTCATTTTTAATCATTTTTAGCAGGAAAGTGAAAGTATTCAATACCAGTCATTGCAGTGAGGTTACCACAGTAAGATTTAGTGAAATAATTGAATTATATTGGACATTAACTTTTAGTGCAATCATATTGTGATGTTATAAACATGTAGTGTTATCATTTTACACAATTCAGGTCAAAATAATGTAAATAAAAATAGAAATACACAATATGTGTGTGTGTGGTCCAGACCTAATTAACTTTCAGTTAAAGTAAAAAGTTGACAGAGATATCAAGTATCATGAACAGAGCAAGTTTTTGCTGGGAATGGTTCAATGACCCAGGTTCCCTGAACTACCCACTGTGCACAAGGCACTTAGTTAAGTTTCTGTTAAAACACACAAGTGCACATTGGCACCACATTTGCAATTACGCAGCCTCAAAAACTTCCACAGTTTCAACTCACAACTGCAAGAAAACTCAAATTTGAAGAGATTCACAATATTTGTTGGCAATTACATTTTGTGAAATCTTAAATAAATATAAATCATTATGATATTCCCACTTTTTAGCTCAAGATCTTAACTGAAAACCAGAGCAAAGAAGGCCCACAATTAAAATATATAACTTTCTCTTTCACAAACTCAGAACAAAAACCTATTCATACATCAGGACTTTTAACTTAGTGCTCAAACAAATACTGCCAACAATAATGAACAATGCAAATACACTGTTATGAATCACAATCATACCAAAACCAAAAGCTGGACTAAATACTAAAACATACATACAACTCACAACTCTAGGGTTTTATTTATGTTGAGCATTGGTTATTCTGAAAAAAAAACCTATTAGGTTTAGTTAGGAAAGTGAGTAAAGTGACAGCGTTTTACATTATGTACATATAACCCTGTAGAACAGTTTGTTTAATGAACTGTACGCTCCAATTAACCCACAGTGTGGTTTATCTATATATAACACATTTACTTAAGTATCAGCAGTCTTTGTAAGTCAATATGAGCTAGTGTGTGTGTTTGCGTCAGCTGGTGAGGCTGTGTTTTTTTTGTTTTTTTGTCAATGAAGGTTAATTAGTTAAGAATGAGAAAGAAATAGCCAGGTCCAATTACAACCACCCATTAGCTGGGAAACACAGACTTCAACAGGCACTGTCAACTACTTGCTACCCGTGTGACAGCAGGTAAACTAGAGAGAAATGTACGGTGAGACTAATTCACCGAGACAATCTTTTCTCATTTGTACCGAGGGGCTTTGGTTTTAACCCGAATGCTACTTATCATCAAAGACAATAATCCACCTGATCCCCATAGATTTCACATTCCTCAGAGTTAAACGTCATGTGATAACAGTAGCCATCCTTCAGTATCCATCTAACTGGCCCATAAAGACGGACAGAAAACAAAGCTAACGCCAATACGTCCACGTTACACTTTACATCCCCAGTACTGAAAACCAGTCCAGTAATCAACCCGTCTACCGTTTTATAACTCAGGTATGCAAAACATCCGAAAAGCTGAGGTCATAATAACATTTTCAGAAGTCAGGAAGAAGGGGGAGGAGGCGGCGGGGGGGGGTTTAAGAGAGTAAGAGTGACTGAAATTTGAGCAATTTCCTGCTGCTGCATGGTGATTAAAATTCCCCTGTTAGTTTAAAATCAGTTCTTAAAACGTATTATTAGGAGGACATTCCTCAGGACTTTGGGCTGGTTCGTGGCACTAGCAAACTGTAATGACTGCAGAGGGGTGACGAAGATAGATGGAGGAAGAGGAGAGAGAGAGAGAGAGAGAGAGAGAGAGAGATTAAAAAATCAATAAGCTTTTAGTGAAGGAAAGGGACTACAGTGTTATACTTTTCATGTCAACAAGTAAACCAAGATCTCTTCTTCTCCGAGTTCAGCGAAGGGGTAGAAAGAGTATTGTTAAGCCTTTATTTTAGAGACTGTAAAATAAATAATATAGTCTGTAATGTTTTGTTTCATCTGTAGAATTAGATGGGTTAGTCCATGTCTCCCTTCTCCTATCTGTAATTAAATAATCATACAACCTCCACCTCGTTTCCTGCTTTTTAAACAACAAAATGTGCTGAGATAGTGTGTGTGTGTGTGTGTGTGTGTGTGTGTGTGTGTGTGTGTGTGTGTGTGTGTGTGTGTGTGTGTGTGTGTGTGTGTGTGTCCAGCGAACTGTGCACCCCAGCAGAAATTGTGCCCTGTAAGACAAGACAGTCAGGATTCAAGCAAGAAGGCAGGCTAGGTAAAATGTCAAATCACTGCAGCCACTTGATAAAAAGACAAGAGACGTCACATCCAGCTGAGTCCTGCACTGTGTCCCACTGACAGAGGACAGACAGACTGTGGCAGCCTGGCCACTGACTGCTGGGCTATCTAGGAAAACAATAACACTTTTCTTCCCCCCCACAGCTGCCACAGCAACCAGTGCAATCATCCAGCTTCAAACAGACTCTGAATGCAGAGTTTGGCTACAAACACCAGCACAGGAGGCATCTCTCAGTAATCCACTTTGGTTCCAGACTAGTGCTAACATGTTTGGGACCTGTGTCTGTGTTCAAATACATGTCTGAAATCAAATAAATATACAAGAATAAAATAAAGGAAAGTAAGGAAATAGGCTCTCTTACCCATCCTCCTCGCCATCAACAGTCTTGAGACCAGCTGATGCAGTTAAGGCACTGGCGGTAGCGGTGTTGCCCTCAGCTTCTTGACCCTGGCCAGTGCTGGATCCAGACCCAGCCTCCCCTCCAGACAGCTTGGGCAGCCCCAACAAAGCCGACTGGTGCTGGAGGAGCAGCCGCTGGGCGTCCTGCAGCTGGGTGGTGGTGAATGTGGGCAGACTAGCATAGAGGGCACTGGCCTGGGCGGCATGAGCCAGGGCCTGGGCACTGCTGTGGTCCTGGGACAAGCTGACACAAGATGGTTGGCTTTGAGGAACACCCTGTGGGGGCATCCTACCACTATTCCCAGTATTGTGGGCTTGGGGCTGCGCCTGGGGATCGCTCTGAGGGTTGGGAGGAGGCACACTTGATGCAGACACTTGGCTCTGGTGGACTGTTGTGGGCAGCTGGGTACCCAAGCCCGGATTTTGGATTTGTGTTGGGAGTGACTGCGGCTTCTGCTGCTTGCAATCCAGATGGCCAGGGTGGCTCTGGGGCTGCTGGCCAAGACCTGGTACTCCAACATGGGAGGGCATACTGGAGGTGGCGGTCTGAAGGGAGGAGGGCTGCTGGGACTGTGCGTGAAGGAGCGCCTGTGACTGCTGCAGGCCTCCCATCATCTGACATGCTCCATTAGCTGGCCCAGAGGGAACTGATCCAGCTTGATTGGACAGAGGTTGAGAAGCAGCGCCCTGGGGGAGACCTTGGTGAGACTGGGTGTACTCAGGTGGCCTCACCTGCACTGGGGCTGCTTGGGGGGTAGCAGATGGCTGCTGCGGCAGGGTGGCATAGCCCATCTTCTGTTGCTGAACACCCACAAGGCCCTGTGTGGAACCTGTGGATTGATTAGCAACCGCCTGGGCATAGGTGAGCTGCTGCTGCTGCTGCTGCTGCTGCTGGTGTACAGCAGACGTAGGGTGACCGATGGTGGTCTGGTGGCCTGACATGGGAGCAGGCTGATGAATGTTTGTGGGAGCCGAGGGGGCCACAGTAGTCTTCACATGTGAATGGGTAACATCCTGGGGGTGCATGTGAGGCTGGGTTTGGGACACTCCCATGCTTAAGCCACTGGGGAGGATTCCTTGAAAGCCCTGAGGAGGGGAGGCATAATCCTGGACATGCTGGGGTACTGGGGGTCCCCCTGTCTCTCCACTGCACACACTCTCAGTGTAATGGCTCATTGTACTCATAGTGCTACTCACAGAACTACCACTTGTGCTTTCCCTCTCTGAGGCCGCAGCAAAGCTCTCAGAGACGAACTGACGCATGCTGAGAGACCCAGTATCAGATGCAGAGGAGCTGGGAGCCGAGGCTGGGTTATCCTTGTCATAAAATTCAGTGCATGTCCATCTGCCCTTCTTAAAGGGTTCAGAGCTAGAGTCCAACTTCACCACCCTGAAGCGAGAACTGGTGGCAGCCACCGCGGGGGCTGGAGCTGGGGCGGGCTGGGCAGGGGTGGATGGTACGGGGGCTGCTGCTGTAACAGGGGCGCTCACGGCCTGCAGCACAGCAGATCCAACTCTTCCCTGGATCCCACTGGAGAGTCCCATTCCTCCAGAGGCACTGACAGCAGCAGCAGCAGCAGCAGCAGCAGCAGCAGCAGCGGCAGTACTCGTAGTAGTCATAGCGATGTTTTGATGCTGCTGGATCATGCCGACATGAGCGGTTGTCATGAGGTTACCCCCGCCTGCAACGGCACCTCCGCTGCCCCCACTACTGCTTATCACATTGAGAGGAAAGCCACCACTGCTACTGCTAGCACTCGTGCTGATCCCCCCTCTCACAGGCACGTTGGCAGAGCTCAACATATTCACATTACTAACACTGCTGGTCTGGGGATTAACTATGCTAACTGTAGTGCCCGTAGCAGAGCTGTGAATTCCAGGGACAGATCCCGGGGCCACGACCCCGACAGGCTGAGCGACAATACTTGGAGGGGCCGCCTGGGACACATTCTCTTGGGGGACCCCGACGTTAGAAGGCATTTTCTGGGTGACGCAAGGTAAAGCTCCAGAAGGGAGGGCAGATGGGGTGCTCCCAGGCCCCGAGGACAGCGGGTAGACCTGGGCATGGTTAGGATGATGAGGGTGTTGATGGTGCACAGTCCCGTTGACCATTGCCCCGCCATGCTGATGAGCCTGGTTCAGGGCATGTGGGTGCGAAGGCTGGTTGGGGGAGACAGCTCCAGGGGTCTCTGCCTCGTGGAAATTATTCAGCGTCTCCTCCGAAGAGCTTCTCTCTCCTCCCACTATGTCGTTAGCTCGGGAGAGGGACACATCCAGGATTTCAGAAGAGGAGAGATCCTCCGTGTGGGACTCATCCAGGTCGTCGTAGCTCTCCGTGTCCTCTGCAATACTGTTGTTGGTACTCACAGAAATCTGAGCCGGAGTCACACTTGTGATCTGAAAACCGCTCTTCTTTTTTATCTGGGCTCCGGCCGACTGCGTGGGCTGGGGCTGGGGGTGCAGATTCAGGCTGTGGGGGGGAATATGATGGGGACCCGGGGAGGAAGAACCAGCAGGGGGTTGGCACTGGATCAACAGGGAGGGCTGATACTCATCGGCCGGGACGTGGCTGTTATTGACCACCTGGTTGGCCGGTGTTGACAGCCCGGAGCCGCTCCCGCTGCCTGTGTTACTGCCTCTTCTGTGAAAGGCAGCCGGGTGCGCCATCTTTCTAACACTGCCAGAGTCTCCTGCAGGGTCCGGATGATGCATCTCGACGGGATCCGGGGGGTAGTTTGTCTCTGACAGTATGCAGCGAGGTTGTAGTTCGTTAACGGCGCCGTCTTGACAAAACTACGAAGAACAGACAACACGAGCAAAAAAAAAAAACAAAAACAAAAAACAAACAACAACAAATATGGGAACTAAGAGTCTCGGCTTGTTGTTGGAATAGCAGGCAGATATTTACAGCCTCTCCTACACGAAGACAAATAACAATAAAAAGAGAGGAGTTAGCTCACCGAGCAGCTAGCAGCGAGCTAACGTCAGCTGATGGCAGTTGTAATCACCGGCTAACTGAGCTAGCTAGCTCTGGTACCCGTTGGCGCCTTTGTTAAACACAATATAACATTTTTAAATTTAATTTAATTTCCTAACGAGAAGCTTTTAGTCCACACGTAACGTGATAGCAAAAAAAAAAAGAAAAAAAAGCGGGGGGGGAGCAGTGCTGGCTCAGTGCTGCTGCTGACAGGAGGAGTAACGTCGGCTAGTTAGCAGCCAGTCTCCATCACCCGGCTAACTCAAATAAAAACAGACTTTTAATGTTTAAACTCTTCAATGAGCTCAAAAAGGAAGAAACAGGGAAACACGCAACCTTTCATCCGGAGCACGGCGATGTAAAAACCGAATATAGTCACTGAGCAGCGGCGGAGAAAGGTTTAATCCATCCCCGCTGGGTTCCTCGTTTCTGCTGTATCACTGGTCCTCCCCGGTGTGTGTGTGTGTGTGTGTGTGTGTGTGTGTGTGTGTGTGTGTGTGTGTGTGTGTGTGTGTGTGTGTGTGTGTGTGTGTGTGACGGGGACTGGAGGGGAGGGGTGCTCCGTAATATGGCGACCGCGCATGGTCTCTGCTGCCAGACATAAAGCAGTCTGGGAGAGGCGGGGGGGACGAACACAACGTCAACATCGCCGGAAAGTGCCGGAAAGAGCCGAGGACAGGGCGCTCCCTTAACAACACAGGTTATAGGATAGCTGGATAGATATTCAACTTTATTTTATATTTAGGTATATATTTTATTATATTCTAGAGTTATATTAGCTTTTTATCATTATATTTAAATTTTATTATATTATATATATTATATATATTTTTATGTTTTATTGTATTTATAGGAACATCTTAGATATTCAACTTTATTTATATTTAGGTATATATTTTATTATATTCTAGAGTTATATTAGCTTTTTATCATTATATTTTAATTTTATTATATTATATATATTATATATATTTTTATATATTTTTTGTTTTATAGGAACATCTTAGATATTCAACTTTATTTATATTTAGGTATATATTTTATTATATTCTAGAGTTATATTAGCTTTTTATCATTATATTTTAATTTTATTTTATTATATATATTATATATATTTTTATATTTTTTTGTATTTATAGGAACATCTTATATTTTATTATATTCTAGAGTTATATTAGCTTTTTATCATTATATTCTTATTTTATTATATTTTATATTATATATATTATATATTTTTATATATTTTTTGTATTTATAGGAACATCTTAGATATTCAACTTTATTTATATTTAGTGTATATATTTTATTATATTCTAGAGTTATATTATATTTTTATTATTATATTCTTAATTTTATTATATTATATATTATATATATTTTTGTATTGTATTTATAGGAACATCTTATATTTTATTATATTCTAGAGTTATATTAGGTTTTTATCATTATATTCTTATTTTATTATATTTTATATTATATATATTTTATATTTTTATATTTTTTGTATTTATAGGAACATGTTAGATATTCAACTTTATTTATATTTATGTATATATTTTATTATATTCTAGAGTTATATTAGCTTTTTATCATTATATTCTTATTTTATTATATTTTATATTATATATATTATATATTTTTATATATTTTTTGTATTTATAGGAACATCTTAGATATTCAACTTTATTTATATTTAGGTATATATTTTATTATATTCTAGAGTTATATTAGCTTTTTATCATTATATTCTTATTTTATTATATTTTATATTATATATATTATATATTTTATATTTTTTTGTATTTATAGGAACATCTTAGATATTCAACTTTATTTATATTTAGGTATATATTTTATTATATTCTAGAATTATATTAGCTTTTTATCATTATATTCTTATTTTATTATATTTTATATTATATATTTTTATATTTTTTGTATTTTTTGTATTTATAGGAACATCTTATATTTTATTATATTCTAGAGTTATATTAGCTTTTTATCATTATATTCTTATTTTATTATATTTTATATTACATATATTATATATTTTTATATTCTTTTGTATTTATAGGAACATCTTAGATATTCAACTTTATTTATATTTAGGTATATATTTTATTATATTCTAGAGTTATATTAGCTTTTTATCATTATATTTTAATTTTATTATATTATATATTATATATATTTTTATATTTTATTGTATTTATAGGAACATCTTAGATATTCAACTTTATTTTATATAGTGCGTATATTCTTTTGTGTTCTAGAGTTGTATTATATTTTTATCATTATATTTTCATTTTATTATATTTTATATTTTTTTATATTTTATTGTATTTATAGGAACATCTTAGATATTCAACTTTATTTATATTTATGTATATATTTTATTATATTCTAGAGTTATATTAGCTTTTCTCATTATATTTTAATTGTATTATATTTTATATTATATATATTATATATTTGTATATTTTATTGTATTTATAGGAAAATCTTAGATATTCAACTTTATTTATATTTATGTATATATTTTATTATATTCTAGAGTTATATTAGCTTTTTATCATTATATTTTTATTTTATTTTATTTTATATTATATATATTATATATTTTTATATTTTATTGTATTTATAGGAACATTATTATTGCCTTATTTTATCTTAGATGAAAATATAGATATTCAACTTTATTTTATATAGTGCTTATATTCTTTTGATATTCTAGAGTTATATTATATTTTTCTCATTATATTTTAATTTTATTATATTATATATATTTTTATATTTTATTGTATCTATAGGAACATCTTAGATATTCAACTTTATTTTATATAGGGTGTATATTTTGTTATATTTTAAATATATATTAGACTTTTTTCATTGTATTTTATTATATTTTATATTATATATATTATATATATTTTTATATTTTATTGTATTTATAGGAACATTAATATTATTATTTCTTTTTATCTTTGATAGATAAAGAGCTAGATAGATATATATTCAACTTTATTTTATATAATGTATGTATTTTATTATATTCCACATTTATATTCGATTTTTTGTCATTATATTTGTATTTTATTATATTTTATTGTATTTATAGGAACATCTTATCTTAAATAGATAGATAGATATTCAACTTTATTTTATATAGGATGTATATTTTATTATATTCTGAATTTATATTAGATTTTTCTGATTATATTTTTATTTTATTATATCTTATATACTTCATTATTTTTATATTTTATTGTATTTATAGGAACATTATTATTATTATTTAACTTATATAGAAGATATATATTCAACTTTATTTTAGATAGGGTATATATTTTATTAAATTCTAGATTTCTATTAGTTTGTTGTCCTTTTTATTCTATTCTATTTTATATTATATTATATATTTTAATATTTTATTGTATTTATAGGAACATTATTATTATTATTTTATTTTATCTTATATAGATAGATATTCAACTTTATTTTATATAGTGTATATATTATATGATACATTTATATTAGATTTTTGTCATTATATCTTTATTTTATTATATTGTAAAATAAATAGGAACATCTTATTTCATCTTATATAGATGGATAGATATTCAACTTTATTTCATATAGTGTATTTATTTTATTATATTCTAGAGTTATATTGGATTTTTTTCATTATATTATTATTTTCTTAAATTTTATATTATATATATTATATATTTTTATATTTTATTGTATTTATAAGAACATCTTATCTTATTTTATCTTATATAGATAGATATTAAACTTTATTTTATATAGTGTATATATTTTATTATTCTAAATTTATATTAGATTTTTCTCATATTTTTATTTGATTATATTCTATATTAAATACATTATATATATTTATATTTTATTGTATTTATAGAAATGTTATTATTATTATTTTATTTTAGTGTATATATTTTTTATAATATTCGGAATTTATATTTGATTTTTTTTATATATTATTATTTTATTGTATTTATAGGAACATCTTAGATAGATATTCAACTTTATTTTATATAGTGTATAAATTTTATCATATTCAAAATTTACTTGGGATTTTTTCTATTCGATTCTTATTTTATTATATATTTTTTATTCCTTTCTGCTTTGAATTTCTATTACGGGGATCACTAAAGGAACATCTTATCTTATCTTAGATAGATATAAGGAATATAACTCATTCTGCAAAATGTATATTTATCATTAAGTATATTTTGTTTATAATACTGCCATACTTTTTAATTAATTAGATTTTTACATTGTTCTGTTCTACTATTTCTTACTTAAGGATCTTAGTACGCTGCGTATACTCACAGCTAATCAAAGGATATGCTTATGCCTGCAGATGGGAAACAGTACAGTAATTTACCCAAAGAAAAGATTAAACAAACAAAAATATAACCTGTAAATACACCTTTAATGCAATGCAACCCTTCTGAGCATTTGCAGTGGATCGAGCAAAACATCAACATCACAACAGTGCTTCTGAAACAAAGGTAGACAGAGAGCTGCTGGATCTCTCTGCAGACACAGGTGTTAACTACACTGAAGGATTATTCTACACACAGGTACTGTTTGGGGCCTCTCCCTCTCTCTAATGTGTGTGTGTGTGTGTGTGTGTGTGTGTGTGTGTGTGTGTGTGTGTGTGTGTGTGTGTGTGTGTGTGAGATAGAGAGAGAGAGAGAGAGGCTGAGAGAAAACATACACATTTGTTGGTCTGTAATGTTGTTGGGTCAATGAACTCTGGCGTTAAAGTGGTCAACTATATCCATTTTCCGGTCTTTTCTGTTCAATTCTGCATATAAAGATCCTGTTCTAGTTCTCTTTTCAGTTCATATTTACTCTTCTCTCACCACCATAATCTTTATTTAGACTTATGTATATACATAAAAGTGCTTTATACACTTAGTTGTACAGGGGGCATCGTGGTTTCTGGTGGACTGAACAGGTAAAAGGTTAAAAATATGTTTGAAAACTAAATTTAATCACTAAATTAAGCTAACTTCTTGGATTGTCTCTCAATAGCAGAGGCAGACTCCTCAGAGAAAAGACATCCCCTTAAAAATGTAATTAATTCAAGGCTACTGGTCTTATTATAAGGTTAATCAACCTGCAGAATGTCTCAAAATAGCCAAATAAAAAAAAAAATCTGTCTTTTGGTAGTTAAAGAAAATATGAGATTTTTAAGTTCAGTGTGCTAGTTTCAGTCATTTGGATCAGAAAACGTAAATCTTATTCAATTAAATTTAGTTTGTATGGCACCAAAATCATAACAGAAGTTATCTCAGGACACTTTTCATGCAGAGCAAGTCGTCTTCTTTCAAAGCCTCGAACAGAAGAGGAGCAGGGAGGGAAAGGCTAGAAATAGAGAGAGGAGGAGGAGTTGAGGTAACTAATAGACAGGAAGGACAGAGCAAGTGGTTAGCGAGGGAAGTGGAGGAGCAAGAAAGAGAAGAGAAGAGCAGCAGAGATCGACTGTCAGGCGAGCAGACGGGCTTGTATCCATCGATACAAATGATAGAGGACGAGAGACAGCAGGAGCCGAGTGCAGTGTAAGCGTCTGGTGCTGTCAGCAGCTTTAAATCACACTGGCACTCCACAACAAAAAAAACACACAGCACTATTGTGCAGCCACCCCTACAATAATGACCAATATATACTCTGATGGGACTCTGCTTTCATTTAGTAAACTCTCTGTTCTCTTCAGTGGGAAGAAATAACTGTTTTAATGCTCTTGGTGAAAGATAGGCAGCTGTTGGATGTGCCTTAAAATACCTTGTTTGTAATTAAATTCAAGATCAACGGGGTGGTTAGCGGTGGGTTTTTGCTCAGGAAGTAGGTGGATTAGGTATTAATTGTTGGATGAGCAGTTCAATTCTCGGCTCTTCCTGTCTGCAAGTCCTTGAGCAAGACACTGAACTCCAAATGAACCAAACCAACCACATGAAACACACTTTGACACCAATGTCACTTTGGATAAAAGCAGCTGTCGAATTGATTTAATAACGTCAGTCAACATCCCCTTTCTCTTTTCCACAATAGCTTCCAAATGAAATAATAAATTCAAGGTTTTCTGTTTAAGTGCTCCACTTAAAAACATGACAGGCTGTCACTCACCAAAACAAAAAACTCACATCTGAGGCATTAACATGAGTGTGTTTAAATGTTTTTACTGTTTCCAAAAGAGATATTTATTTCTGAACAAGGCAGTTTATACTAAAGAATAATGTTGTAGGTGATCAGAATCAGAATCAAGTTCAATCATACAGACATATAAACACACATACAGGTATTATGTGCAGTTTAGATTAATAGTGGAATAAATGGTTTCATGTAAACAAAGTCTGACTGTAGGATGAACAAGCGATTTCTGGGATCTGCAGTGCAAAGCAGTGGGTACTGTAACAATATACAGTTACTAAAATACTGCAACTGAGTACAGCTGTGAGATATTTATACTTTACTTGAGTATTTCCTGCTGCGTACTGTAAGAAGAAAGAAGAAAGCATTGTAAGATTTTACATGTAAAAAGATACAACAAGGTAATAATATGATAGATATTTATAGATTAAACTATCCTGCTTCGCTGAAACTTCTGTAGATTTACTTAAGTAAGATTTCAAACACTCATTTATGTATAAGGTGTTTACATTTAACATTGTAGTGTTGTTGTGTCTTCTTCTTTAAACTCTCCAGCATGCACATTTCTACTGTACGTAGTGTGAATTTAAACAATATCTTTCTCAGTTGTCTACAAGAGTGTCTTTGTTCAAGCTTGAAATGACCCTCGTATACTGCACATAGACCTCGCCACTGCCTTCTGAAGCAGTTGTCGAGTTTCGAGCATATAAAGACAGATCCGTCAGGGGGGGCGGAGCGGTGATGACGGTGATGAAAACAACCTAAAATTCTTGAAACAACAGAGGCTTTTGGCCGGGGAGAGTACAGGGCCATGCCCAGTGATGCGGGGCAGGGTGTCTGTGTCTCTGTCTGGGGCTTGTGTCCACTGAGCCTCCCTGCTCTGAATGGAGGCCAGAATAGCTTTATTTTTACTGGGCAGCCCTCCCAGCAGAAAATCACAGTGTGTGTTACGAGATGTTTAGATACCCAGGGACGACCAAATTCATTCATGAGTTTTTCTTCCCACACATGCTGCAGTCTAAACCCAACCTGTACTTCACAGTAATAAACAGAAAGAAATGTCACAAGCTATATATAAAAGCCAGGAAAAGATGGAGTGGTGCTGAACAGATCGGGCGTCACAGTTAGAAAACCTGCTTTTCATTGCTTAAGTAGGCCAAAATATGACATAATTAAAACCATTAATTCATAAAAATGTTCAAACTTATATGATTTCCCCCTTTTTTTACAGAGATTTACATGTTTACACTGGTATTTATGGCAGGAAAGATGTTAATTAATAGGCTATAAATGATCCTCATGCATGCATCATTATACAGACAGACTTTCTCTCTGCACCTTCAGCTCTGATTGACTTCCAGCATCCCTGACACTGAAAGCATAATTCATCCACTTTCCAAGTTCATATTTGATGATTCACACATCGGGGCTCAGGCTTATTTCTCTGTAGAGTGCTGCCCTTCATAACAGGTCACACAGGGACAAAAAAAACATCTCTAATCCAGAAGTGAATTGTAGCTTTTGTAAAGTCTAAAGAAATATTCACAGTAAACTCAACGGGGTTTAGTGACGTACGAGTCAGAACACCTCGTACACGTTCCAGGTAAATGTCACATGGAAAACCCACACAATCAGAAATGTATAGTCTTATACATAACCTTTCAGAGTTTGTTTTGGTCTTCTAGTGGAATGAGGGTAAAGGCTTAAGGACATGTTCTTTACTAATGTCCAACAACCAGACTCCACCCTGACTACCTCATCAGTTAAAGATGCCCCTCCAGATATGTGTTTAGGCACAAATGCTTCGAACAATAATGTGTATGTGATGTTGTAAGAGCCTCTAAAGTTACATACCTGTATGTGGTAAAAATATGTTGTTATGACATTTTAATATTGAGTCAGTGATTGTTTTTGACCGTGTTACTATCCATGTAAAGTACAGCATCAAGTTAGTAATGGACAGGGCTGTTGGAGATGTAGGATTAAGTTTGGATCACCTGTTGTGATGCTGTAAGTTAGTAATATTTAAATAAACCCTCTTTCAAAGGTTCCTTGCTTTATTAATCATGCAGACTTAATGTCAAAACCTGTAGTAAAACAGTCAATATATGTTTTATTCTGCAAAGAAAGTATAATTTCCACATTAAAATCCTTAAAAAGGCCTGTACTCTGCTCTACTCTTCTATGAATCTGAAAACATCCTTTTAGTGTAAAACTCTGAACTCAGTGAAGCTCAAACATCCGACTGTAACAAGAAGAAAAGACTATATTTTTGACTTGAGCTGAGTTTTACATTTAAATACTAAAAAACTATTTTATAGTAGTCACCTCCTGTATTAAATATGTGTGAAATAATACAGCAGTGTTCCCTTTATATGTGCTACTATGGAACGAAGATACCCGGTGAGACTTTACTTGGCAGTTTCATCGGTGTGAAGTTTAAATGTGAAGCAACTCTTCAACATAATAAAGTACGACAGAGATCTGACAGAGAGAAAAAAAAAGCCATGTCATTATAAAAATGGTTGTTTATTAATTCATTATTGCGTTGACAGGCAAGCATACAGTCAGCACAATGAATTAATCAAAGCAGTAACTTTAGATCTGCATGCCTGACTGATGAGTGAAAGGGAAACTTGATAGCAGCCAGTGGAAATACTGTATTCAATAATGAAGGAGAGGATCTAAGATGGCACAGGCTCACATTCAAGTGCTGTAGACCAGACCACCTTTGCCCAGTCCAACACAAGTCAAAGACCAGCTCTAGTCAAGACCGAGTCCAAGTCCAAAAAGGTGTGGGTCCGAATTAAGAGTAAGTCTGAATGAGAGAGACAACATTGAGATGTAGACAGAAAAAAATTATGTGTTTGTGGATAATATCAATGTCTGGATAGATTTTGAATTAAACCAAGATCTGTTTTCAGAAAAAACATTTTCTTCAGAATCAGAATCAGGTTTATTGCCAATTAAATTCCCATTCAAGGAATTTGCCCTGGTGCATTGTACATAGTACTTAGTGCATTGGGGCATAAGAATCACAATCAAGCTTATGTTAATATTATATGTAAATGAAGAAAAAGATAAAAATAGAGACAATAAGCTATATACAAATATAAAGAGAGAGAGAATATGTACAAAATGGACAGATACTTAAATAAATGAGTAAAGAGCTGTACAGGAATGTGCAAAGATTTAACTGTAGGAATCTGTAAGTTAGCAGTGGACATATAATTATATCTGCAATGATTAAAAACAAACAATGGAAGTACATTAATGTAATGTTATGTTTATATTCAGGGTGGGTTTAAGAGTCAATGGGTTCATCAGTGGTTTTGTTTTTAAAACTTAAAAAACAACAACATTTATTGTGGACTCTAGTCTGAGACATGTCTGACTGCAACTACCAATGAGACCAAGACAATAGATAATAAATAGTAACTTTTTGTCATATTTGCTGAAACTGTCATTATATTCTGACAGTAATACATTATAAACTGTGAAAGGTTCCTCGTCCTAGTTCATGATGGCATTTACAAGAATCCACCATGTTGGAACAAAAACAACCAATCAGAGCCAAGATAGTTGATTGTTGGGTCTCAGCTCAACTGTCTTATCTCTGATTGGTTGTTTCCGTTCAGGTAAAGAGCCAGAGGAACCTGATTTTTCCTTTTTTTCAAATTATTGTTTGATAAAGTTTTAAAAAATAAGTTAACAACAAACAATGACAGTGCTGACATGACATCAATGTTGGTTTACAACAAATACATAAATTAATTAAATAAATAAGAAAGACATAAGGCAAATAATAAATAAATAAAATAATTAAATAATTGATACAAGTGAACTGTGGTTAAACCTGTAGGTTAAACAGACAAATAATTAAAAGGGGCAGTTAAAGAGTACAAAGAAGGTTTTTCCACAGATTATTTGTCCCATGTATGACTGACAGGATGTTTTCAGTAAATAAAAATGAAAGTTGTTTTTATAAAAGTTACTCACAGCAGCTTTGAAGCCTTTTCCACAATAAATCTGTTTATTGAAAGGAAAAATTACCTTTTCTCTATTGTCTGCCAACTAGGAGCTGCCATGGCAACATCCCTTCAGTGCCCTGTGAGCACTCACTGCACTGAAGAAATTACAACAATGGGAATCATGTTTTATATTACATTAATGCCAAATCATGCCAGGTTTTTGGAGAAATTATCATTTCAGTGAGAGGAGCCGCTTGATCGGGGCTATCAAAATAATATGATGTTATCAATATGAAGGTTAGGGTTTGTCAGTGTGCTGGCATTTAATTCTGTGGCTGATGTTTCTCCCTAGGCCGGCCCCCTGAAATATACCCAGGCCATGGGCAAAAAAAATAAATAAAAAATGCCTACCTCAAAGCGAGGATGACCTTGAGAGGAAAGCCAAAACCCTCCGGCAGTCTGTGCCAAGTTCATTTTATCCCTGATGAAAAGAGGTTTCTGAATCTGTCAACCAGCAGAGGACTGATAGAGAGATTTCTGGAGGTTCAGACTTGGGTAATAAGAGGAAGACACACACACACACACACACACACACACACACACACACACACACACACACACACACACACACACACACACACACACACACACACACACACATTTTCAACACATTCCAATGATGCCGATAAACTGCTGCCAGCAGCTGGGACACTTTAGAGTCTTTTAGTGTGTTGATGTCCTGGTATAGATGAGAGCCGTTCTCTGTGTTAAGCTTCAGGTGGTGGCTGGTTTCTCTCTTTGTGTTGCACAGATATGGCCAGGTTTTTTTTGTTTTTTTGTTCTGGGTCACAGTGCGGAGAGATCCATTTGGGGGCACAGGAAGTTATATTGATCCACATCCAAAGACCAGTGCCAAGTGCCACAACTGTTTGCTGCCTATTGTTATTAAAATATGCATCACATCCTCACTTTCTGTGCAGGGAAATTAATGGAGGTTCAATTCAATTCAGTTTTATTTGTATTGTGCCAATGCATAACAAAAGTTATCTCAGGACACTTTTCAAATAGAGCAGGTCTAGACCGAACTCCTTATAGCATTATTTACAGAGACGGCGACAAGAAAAAACGTCCTTTTTAGAGGCAGAAACCTCAAACAGACCCCTCGGCTCTAGTTGGGTGGCCGTCTGCCTCGACCAGTTGGGGTGAGAGAGAGAGACAGAGAGAGAGGGAGAGGGATAGAGCAAGGGAGAGAGAGAGACAGACAGACAGATATAGAGAGAGAGAGAGAGAGACAAAGGTGCACAACAACTATAAAAATTGAAATGACTGATGATGATGATGATGATGACGACAACAGCCATAATGATGTGGGGCGATGGACAATACTACTAAAAATAATAATAATAATAATATCAGTAATATTGTGGGAGTCAAGTGATGAAGGGTGGATCACAGTTAGGAAACAACCTAATGTGCGTATACATAACTGATTTGCTATGGACAGACTGCCATATGTGTTTAATATAAGTGTGCTGTACTGTATACAGGGATTTGATTTCTCCCCTATGTTTCTTGAATGTACGCCACAGCCTTCCCCTTTGCTACTGATTGATTTCTGTTTGTGTATCAAAAGTTCAGTAAAGATACTGACTGAAAAACCACCTCAAGAACAAGGTACAATATTTTCACTTGGAGCTGTTAGTAAGAGTTGTATAACTACTCCAGGACTACGACTTTTTCTGTTTTTTTTATCATCTTACTGATAGTGGGATTAAATAAAGTGGTGCTGCAGGAAATGAGAGCATTAAAGATTAAAAGGGTTTATCCCCTTGGGAGCGTGAATGTGTTCCTATCAGACCTTCCTATCAGATCATATCTTAGCATGTTACTGTAAAATGACACTTTGGCCTCAGAATGGCGCTACAAGAAAGGCATGCAGTGTCTGAGTGATCCAGATGAAAAGAGATCAATTTCTCTGGAGCATGTTCAGTAAATTGAGTGACAATTAGCATTTTACCATGATGGTTGAATGGTTGTGTCTCAAAGAGAATTAGGATTCATCCTCTGGGGACAATAAATGGTAGTATTGGTCCAAAATCTTGGATAAAATGCACTAATTGATCCGTTGACGTGGCAATCATTGAAATATGTAGAGCATGCAGTGTTTGTCAGCTTATTTTTTAAAATTAAGGCAAGAAGAGAAAAAAGCTTGGTGACACCTCTTGTAGGATGATTTAAAATGACATCCATCTCATTAGAATAATTGGCCTCATACCCACTGATGTAGTACAAGGTATACACGGAGACAGAGGGTAAACCTATTGATTTATCAGTCTGTACTGAGTATACCCACTTCTGAGTCCCTCTTCTGTAAGCTGATTTCCCCCCCTTACATTTGGTGAAGGCATGATATAGTTGTCCAATTATCTTGAATATTGAAGGAATATTTCACTAATGATCTAGTTGTCTCGCCCCTCTGTGGGCCAGTATTGATTGCACAATCTGCACCTCTTCTGGGGCTAATTTTAATTTTATAATGATCCTCGCTCCCTGAAGTCAAGCTGCAGAAGTTAAGTACAGTAGTCTTACATGTAACTGTTTATAACACAAGGTGGGCAAATATTTTAGGGCATAAATTAAGAGTATACCCACTACACTACTGCTCATACCTCTTCAAAACAACCATGAGCCTTAACGATGGCAAAGTTCCCTGCGTGTGTGCAAGACTATAACATACATACAATATATAGTTCACCTCATTTAAGAAGAATATTATAGCGAAAAACAGTTGAGGCTATTGAGTGTATAGAATTTTTATTAATGCTATTTTATTCATTCATTCGTTCGTTCATGGAGTCATTCATACATACAGTTGTACCATGTCCAGTTCCAGTAGTTGTCCACAAGGTGGCAATACATGCAAATCAACTGCAGAGGTAAAGGGCAAGATTAAAGTACTCAGTTACTCCACTATATTAAGAAGCTGTCTTTAAGTCTCTCTTCTCTTTCCTTCACAAACAACTCTTCAAACAGGAGTTTGTCCAGGTTTCTCCAGAGATGATCTTGGTTTAGACGAAGCCAGAAGATCATTGGAGAAGAACTACAAACTACTGTCAACCTGTCAGCTATATTATATTTCACCTCCTCAATAATAAATCAACACATTCAAACTTCACATCAGTCTTTAGGAACATGAGCTCTTTAAAGTGTGTGTGTATTTTTTCAAGAGATGAGCAAAACTTTAAAATGTTTTACCATCTTACAAACAAGTTTAGCAGTTGTTGTCAGAGAGCTGTAGATATTAACTTTAATGTAATATTAAGTACTATGTGTGTTTTCTGTATATTCAGTAATGTCATAAATATTTAATTTTCTTCCTTTTTGTATTTTCTTCTCTGCAGTTTTCTTGTGCGCTAATTACATCCAAGTCAATGATTCATGTTAATGACTTTGAAAGCTAATCTTGATTTACTCTGGTCTCAAGCTGTACATACATAATTTATTTAGTGAAATAATTAGTGCACTGTTGAACTGGCTGACTGCTTCATATGACTCACAGAAGGGTCTTTAAATATTATTTGGGAAACCTCGTTTTTAAAATGAAAGCGGCATTGTTAGAGGAACAATTATATATATAAAGTACAAGTATTTAAAAAGGCTCCTTATCTGAGAGTCCATATGCCATTTTGCTTCATAGCGTCTTGAGTAAACAATGAAGCAGGAACATGAAAAAGGTTTGAGGCTAAATGGCTTTCTTTTATATTTCTGTGTGTTTAAAATCAGTCATTACCAAACATTTCTATTTCTATTTCTATTTCGAGCTGTCAGGTCTCATGTGTAAAACCAGAACCATTCAATATTTTGGAAACATCAGATTTCACTGAGGAACATATCTCAAGAAAGACATGAATTTGCTCAGTGATGGACAGAAATCTGATGAGGAGCTGGACGTTATGAGGCATTTAAAATCCAGATTGAGTCCTGCTGCAACTACAACTGAACTGTTGACAGTATGATTGTAAAAGAGTGCAGGTCATCTGTCGATCCACATGGGGATGCTGTCAGTCTCCGTTTTCGTAGGGAGACAACAGTTTCAATGGCTTTTCATTCAAATAGATACACATTCATATAAAATAATGATAAAAGAAATGGGATCATTCTAATAAAGAAAAGTAAATGTTTTTTCCCATCAACACTTTATTATTGCCAGTCAGTCTGTTCACTAAATCATAAATGCAAAGTGATTTGTTGCCTCAGTCCAAATCCATTGCCTTGTTAATCATTTTGACAAGTGTTTAAGCACTCTGTTTAATTATGCCTGTTCTTATATTTTATTCTGCCCTCTTAAAATATGTTTTATATGGCTGTGATATACTCGTGAACTCATTTTTGTTTGTGTACAAACATTTTAATAGGACATTTTTATCTGTGACTTCAGTGTGATATTTAATCTTTCAAATTAATATCATAAAAGATGCAGGAAAACTGAAAGCACAAAAGGACCTTGTGGGCTACAGTCCATCTACAAAGCCACCTACAGTACGGACCGTGTAATGCTTTCATTGCTATGCTTGACCCCTGGACATTAGTGGCCTGATAACTAGACTGAAGTACAATTTCACTTTGGCTTTGCTGAATAAATCCAAGATGTGGGTGGTGATTTAGAGGGCCGGACTTCGGAGGGTTAGAAGTTGGGTTGAGCTATACTATACAGCAATATGACCTCAGTCCTTTTTAATCCAAATTATGAGGAGGATATTTCGTTAGAGGCCAGCAGAAGTTGAGTAGAACAATCAATTTGACCATCATGGTTTTAATAATAGAAATGAGCCACTGGGCCCTTTTAACCTCCTGTTCCTCCTCCTCTCTTTGCATGGTTTGTACAGTATTTCTCTGCTGGAATAATATATGGAACAAGTTTTGCTGTACGGCAAACAAATAAAATATAAATGCACATATCAGTTGAAATAATAAAGGTCTTTGTCTTTGGTAAAGGATCAGGTAAAAAAGCCGGACCCACCCTTTAAGACCCTTTTGATATAGTTGTTTACCACAAACTTCCACACAGTTATGTGACTGTCAGGCTAATGGGATTTCATGTGATTTTAATTGTTAGCCCGCAGTTCCCGAAACCACAAGCACACATTTGTCTTTGTCATTATGTATTTATTTATTTTCAAATTGTTCTGCAGGTAAATGATGCATGAAGATCAAATATTTACTGGAAATGTATCAAGCTGTTGTTTACTGTAAATGAATCCACATTGGCTGCTAGATTACAAATTGAAAGAAACATATTGATGGTCCTATAAAATGTAATACTTAGGAAGTACCTACACATCAAAGGGTGACTTAACCAGTAGAGCTACCTAATTTCAATTTAATAAAATTTGGTCAGTGCAGCAGCTCAAAAAAGAGAAAATAAAATAACTATTATAAAAGCTGTTTAACATACTCTGTAGTTTTCCTGTGCGAGAATTTCTACTAATTGTGTAGTTGCTCGGAGTTTTATTTTGAAAGACGTGACAGGAAGTTTTATTTTGGAGATATTCCAGTTCATTGGACCCAACGGACAGAATCGAGAGGTTGACGGGTTTTCTCACAATATTGTTTAATAATAATAATAATAATAGCTGAGTTATGTCGGACATTAATCTAACCGGTGTCAAACAGAGTCAGGGCGTGTGGCTTGTAAAGGTTTGTCCACTTGAAGATCATTAAATTATCAAATTAATCGACGAGGTTACACAGTTGTCGATTATTAGCTAACACCTGGTGGTCGAACATGGCCTCTTGCAGGTGTCCTCCAGGTCATTTTGTGGAGAAACGTTAAATTAAGACATGTTAACAGTTAATATTTTGTGTGTAAATATCTGTAATAACTCTCAACAGGTTCCCAAATATTTATCTCAGCAATGGGACAAGGCCACAGACAAGGGAGAGGTTGGAAAGATTAGCATTGGGAAGTAAGTTGTCGACATTTTCATTAACAATACATGTGTGTATATGTGTGTGTATAAATATTTGTGTATATATGTGTGTGTATATGTGTATAAATATGTTTGCTTCAATCACTGAACTCAACCTGCCTTTATTGGGGACTGGCCTTTAATTTATTTTGCACAAAACTCTTACTTAAACAGTGATTTAAAATTTAAACCAGTATGAATAGTAGTGGTTTTATTTTTAAAAAACAAGGCTATGGAATAACATATAACATATAAACTTTTAGATTTGTGTAGGTTATCTAAAGTGGCCGATCTGGTTGATCTCTAATCGAGACCTGCCTTTATTTGTCCAAATGTCTAGTTAGGACCCTGCTTTGAGTTGAAGTTTTTACGGTGTGTATATATAATTAAATTCTGTCTTTGTGATGATCACTTTTTGTCTGTCTTGTCGTCCACCTGACAGGAAGCAAGGCAAAACAGAGGTGAGACAGCTTCATATAACACAGCGTCAGTGACTGATACATTCACTTTAATTAGGGCTTCACATTTAATTCAAATATTATCCAAAATCGTGTTATGGCCAAGTGGAATATCCAAATGTGTGACTGACAACATTATAATGTACTGTAGTTTGTTTGGTACAGACCCCCCCCCCAAACACATTTCACATCATAATGATTTTAATTGTTTTTCTGTGCACATATACATACATATTGCCATATATTTCTTTTTACTGATGTTTTTTATATTTGCTATACGCAAGTACAAGTTTGAGGTACATGTACCTTTCTTTTCATGCCACTTTCTGCTACTCCTCCTCTACATTAGAGGGAAAAAATTTTACTTTTTACATGTACATTATTCTCCATTGAGTAATTTTACTTAAAATTCTTTAAATAACATTTGTCCTGCAGGTCTTCTACTTGTACCAAAGTGTATTATTTTATTATTTTTACTTAAGTAAAGCGTCTGAATGCTTCCTCCGCCGCCGGTTGTATCCCATCACTCTTTGCTGCTGCGTTGACTCAGCTTCCTCGCAGGGATCGATAAAATTTCATCACAACATGTTTGACCCTATTTGCGAAGTTGTGAAGACGACTCGCCAGCAGGGCCTTGACTCAGCTATGTTTTCTCAGGTACGTTTCACTCTGAATGAGGAGCTGACTACCCTGGGTGCTGTGGGGGAGAAGGATGCCTCGCTGCAGGTCCCAAGGGATCATCCCTTCACGATGCACACAGTGGGTGGACAGACCATGGCTGTCTTCAGCCAGAGTGACACAGGTCAGTCTCTAACTCCGTTCCTCCAGCCCTCGTCTTCTCTGTTTCTGTTGTGCTGGATGATTTAACCTGTAACACACGTCTGATAGTGACTAGAGGGTTCGAGCTGAAATAGATCTGACGGTGTATGTGATTCATCCACAGGGTAATGTGGTTTGTGATCTAAACGAAAGTCCATATCTTAGACTGATACAATCTGAGACTCTTGCTGCAGGTACCTGCCAGATAAATAAATAAGAAGCAGCTTTACTTGTATGTCTGAAATTGGATTTTAAAGATTAATAAGAGAAAAATACTCGTTTGTAATAAAAACGGTGCGTTAAAGGTCCAGTGTGTAACATTTGGGAGGATGTATTGGCAGAAATGGAATATAATGTGCATATAAACTATGTTTTCATTACCGTATCATCACCTGAATATAGGAATCGGTATGTTTTTGTTACCTAAGAATGATTAACCGCCATGTTTCTACAGTAGCCCAGAAGGGACAAACCAAACAGGCGGTTCGCCACCATAGATTTTCCTTCGCGCTTGAAAGGGGAGGGTGAAGCGACAGAGTTGCAGTCTGCAGCTACACCACTAGATGCCACTAAATCCCACACATTAAACCTTTGATTCATAATGAGGACGTTGCTGTTTCCCAGAAAAAAAGGGACAAAATATAGAAAGTATTAAAGTATTTTAGATACATAGTTTATAATTTTGGGAACTGTCTTTGTACCATGCTACATATAAAGTATTATCTGTGTCTCATGTTTGTTCATCTGATTGAGTTGTCACCTGCAGATAAAACGTATTGACTGACCTTGATCAAGCTGACAGCTAACAACACTCACAGGGAATTTACTCAGGACATAGTTGAACATGACATTACAGACTCGACTGTCCTTCTAGTTTCTTAGGTCGTCTTGCTTTGAAAGATGGTTGTTGTTGTCGATAGATTGAGTGCATTGATTGCACTGTAAAATTAATGAGAATACTCAGAGTGGGTTCTGATTTATGGAGGACATTTGCTGCCAGGCATGATGTGTCATACATATACATGAGCCAGAGGGATTTGCAGGGATTTGCATCAGACCCAGAGCTTAAAAATAGCTGTAACTGTATGGTTGGGTGTCTATGTGACGGTTCTGTTTAATCACCTTCATGTGTCAGACCAATAAAATTAAACGATAATGAAGTAGATAAACAACATCAGTCATTTTTAGTATAAAATTTTAAAAAAGAAGTCGGCGAAAACTTTAATTTAGTGAAACAGTAAATAAATAGCAGGTTGCATGCTCTTCAAATCAGTAAAATGTCAAAAGCAATTCTGTACCTCCCAGGGTGCCGGTGCTCAGTAACAATGAAATTACTGCTTCTCGTAGTATTTCTCAAGCACTGCTGAGGGTGTGTGGAACTGGGTGTTGTTGGTATAATTAAAAAAACAAATTAGTTTGTGGCACACATTTTGATTTGATGGAAAGTTACCAAAACTCAGCAAAACATCAAATACAGGAACATTTGTGGTTAATTTATATAGCGTGATCAAATATTCTCAAACAACAACACAAGCAAAATGCAAAAAGGCCTCTGCCTGAGGAGGAGCTGCAGTAGTTATTAACCCTTCACTGTAACTGTAAATGGGACAGCAGAGAACCCAGAGCGCTTCATAAATGTATGAGCAGCATACGTGGCATACATTATCAGGCTCAGGATAATGGGCTGTTTTCTTTACCTAAGTGTTTCTGTCGAAGTATCAATTTGGCTGCTGTGGTCGACAGGAAGGGGGCGCTGGAGCCCAACTGTAACGCCATAATGGATGGCTATAGATCCTGATTCCTTTTTACCCAGTGCAGTCATGTGTTCATAGTCATTTCCTGTAGTTAATGCTGATTGGAGACATTTTGTTGTTCAAGTAGAGCTGAGTCTAGGTTGAGTCCTTGTTATGTTCTATGTGAACTTAATCCTACTTCTTATGCAGAACAGAGGACAGAAACGTACGCTGAAAATAACCGTCGAGCTCTCGAGGTGTGCGTCTGTAGGAAGAGCAAAGGGTACTTGTCATGAATTAAACCAGCAAATGGGTTTGAGCCAAGAAAAACAGGAAAACATTAGAATAATTTTCTCATTAAGCAGCCAAGCAGACAGCAAAACAAGGTACACGCGTACCTAGGAGCACATGAATTAGATTATTTCTGTTAGCAGCAGAGTGCGCAGCAAGAGAAAACATCATAACGCACGCTTGGTTGTAGAAGAAATACACCAGGATGATTTTGGTAGAAGTCAGTACATATTCACACATTCAGTCATACTATAAACTAACTCTGAGCTGTAGAGTAAATGAAAACAATCCTGGCTTTTTTCCCAGTATTTCATGTAGCTTTTAGAATAAAGGCATACATATTTAGCACTGGTGCATCTGCAGTGCAAACCTTTTTATAGCGAGCCTGTGTTTGGAAATTTAATCAGGACAGTATAAATAGTGAATGGTTCCTCTGCACCGTACACATTTAAGTGTAACAAACCGTGGGTGTTTGTTACATGTCATTCCACCTCCTCATGTCTTTTTCAATTGTTTGTCATTAAGGGGCAAAAATGCCCAATGAAACATCCTGAACATTTCCTCTCTGGAAGACAATGTCACAGAAAGCAGCACAAAGAATCTCTGCTTGTGTGCTATAATCTGAGCAATGGCCGCACAATGAATCATTATTAGCATTTAGCAACTTTGAGTAGTTTTGGTAAATTCCAATAAATAAACGATTCCATTATCGTGTGTGTGTGGGAGCAGGAGCAGGTGGGTCTGAGCTCCTGGTCAGAGGCGAGACAGAAAACGGTAGAGAGAGAAGCACACTCTCAACGCCACTCCAAGTGCAACAAAAGCCATATAAGAGTAATTTATTAATGTAATCCGCACAAAAGATGTACAGCCGAGGAAGATAAACACTGAGCAGAGTACAGTTCATTCAGGTAACTCGGGTAAAGGCTGCACTGAAACAACTGTAGCAACAAACTCTGCAGGACTCGAAAAACATTACAGAGAGAGTTCATTAGGCTATAAAATCATTAAGGAACAGCTTGGTTGCAGGCACTGTTTTTCTTATTGCAATGCAGAGCTATCGACCTGTAAAGTATTGTATTGGGGCAAAAAAACCCAACTTGATTGGGACATTTTTAAAGCGGTATCATGTAATTTCACTGGTATTTGTATCGACTACTAAATCTCTGTTATTGTGACATCTGTACTGGTGAGTTTAACTCCTCTCTTGTAGAGTCATTCGTAGTCTGTCACAGTCCTGATGAAAGTAGTTTATATAGAGACTATTCTGTGGCACTGTAACTTTCCTGTGTGGGTGTTTTTTGTTTCTCCTTCTCTTTCGCCGTCTGCCTCTGACAGGCTGGTATTAGATAAGACCCGCCTTCTAGGGGCTACACAATTAATCGCAGTATGGCAATATCCAAATCGGAGAAGCTACAGTTTCTTGATAAAGATAAAATGTGACAAAACAACATTATAATGAAGCACTGCAAGTTTAAGAAAACATGTTTTGTTTCATACTATAGACCTTAACAAATGTTGCTTCATCATGATTTTAATAGTTTAAAATTAAAATTGTGATGCAGAAATTCCCACTTGTGTACTCATTTTGATTATTTTGCAAAGATCTGCCATATCTTTATGTATTAATACTACAAAAACAATTCTCTTTTTAAATCATTGATATAGATTTCAATCATATCACGGGATGGGAACTTTGTTTAGTTTTGTTGATGTTCAAATGACATTTATCAATGTTTACATACTACTCACATAATCATAAAGAGCATGTAAGAGAGAAATGTAACTGTTTAATACCTGTTTTATGTGGATGATTAGGAGAGATTTGTAAGTTGCAGGCTATTCAGATATTGAATCTCATATGAGCGAGGTCAAACATGCATTTAAAATTCATCCTACAATGTGTCTCCTGTATTGAAAGGGTATCACTGACTGACTTTATTCCATGTTGCTCTGTTAATATACCCTCAGTTACCAGTTTATAAGGCACATGTAGCTAAAACTAATGCTGTCTAATACAACAATAAATCCCACCTTTACAAGGATTATAATGTTGAAACTGTTGTGAAACTGTCGTATGTTCTGACCTGGACTGATCATGTATTGAAGGACTGTTGTATTAGACGGCATTAGTTTTATCTGGGTGTACGTAATAACCCCACAGGTGTACAACCACTGTCCACCAAATGAAAGGAAATGTGAATGTGAAGATAATTTCTCCTCATCATCAGCTCTCATGTCATTGTACCTCGAAACTGTAAAGAAAATTGAAACAAAGCTTTCCTCTTCATCATGGTTTCATCCTACAGCCACAAGGTTTATTCTATCACCGCCCTCATGCTCTTTAGATTCAACCCACACTTACATGTGCATTAATACCTCCTACATGTGATAATGGCTTTTTCTGCTTCTCTTTTTCAAGGTTTTTCTTTTGTTAACCAGCACAAACAGAAACACTTCAAACCGCTCTGCACTGAAATGTCCGGCTGGAATTATCTTTATAAAGTGTAAAAGGAAAAAAAAAAAACATAAATTATTACTGAAGTAGAATTAGTGTCAGAGATTATCACCTGTGTAATATTCCTGTTTGATGATGTGGAAACATGGCATTCGGGAGGCGTAAAAAAAACCCTCTTGGTCTTTCAAAGCTGTCAGCGCTCCAGATGGCTGACTTGCCTGTGAAAGTGCACTGGAAACAAGAAGTAGGATAATGTCCTCTGAGATGTGGTGGTGTGTAGTCTCTATTTACCTGACCGACGCTCAGCTCCACCCCCACTCGCCCACAGGAAGGTGTATTGTATGACACCGGTCTCCCACTCACTTTCCCACAGTCTTTTAAACACACACATAGACAACAGCTTCCCAACATCACTGTATCTGCACGTACACACTCGCACTGGTTTGATCTGCACTTGCACTCTCACACTTTTTGCCTCACACCTACACACATTTTTACTGATTCTTGACACCTCGGACAGAGCAGGTCTTTTAGAAAAAATAAAATGTACATGTGAAAAATCTAGTGAAGATATATCTTATGTAATCGCTTTATCACCAAATATAATACAAAGCATGTTATCTTGTATATGTTGTATCTCTATATGACTCCGATGTAAGTCAGAAGTTTAGTACATAAACTCTACTTGGCTTATATATACAGATTTGTCACATACTTTGAATCTTACTGTAGTGTTTGTACAATACCACTAAAGTACTACAACAGTACTGCTGCCATTACACGTCTGTTTCTACTCACCACCACTAACATAATTACTTCTACTACAATACCACCACCACATAATGTGCAAATTTACTAATCCTCTACTTCTCTGCTTTGGATATGTGCAGAATAATGAAGATAAAAAAGATTTTTAAAGTGCATCATTGTTATAATTCCCTGATTTTGTCATACCACGGTGGAGCTATTGAAATAATTTGCAGCAAACTAAAAGTCTGGAGTTATCTTAGTTTCTGTTCTAATTTTTTCTACCATATTTATGAGTAATATTAAGTTTCAGTGACGCCAGCAGCTTGACTCTAAGGATGTTCTGTCGGCCCTCCAAATAATCAGATTACCTGGACTTTTATGGTCCCCAGAGGTTGAATCCTTCTGACTTTTAATCTTATAGCACCAACAGGTTAAAATGCCCTCTTGTCCAATACTTCAGCTCATGACTGAATGCCTCTAAAACTAAAGACCCATTTCCCATCAGCCTCTGTTGTTCTTTAAGAGCAATCAGAATGTGCTTTATTGGCATATTTATTAAATACAAGTTCCAACAACAATTTACAGGAAGATTGACATACAGCTAAAAACAAGGACAAGAAGGACAGCTAAATATAAACATAAAACTACTATGTACGTACAAGTAAGTAGTAATAACAGGTGTATGTCGATGCAGACATGCTAACACATTAATAATAGCCTCCTAGCTGTATGACAGTGACTTACATTTCACAATAAGGGACCCTGGATTGTTTAGTGACCAAACAAAGCACAGGCATTTATTCCTGCTGAGCGCCCCAAAATGGGCTGCACCAGCTCTGTCTATGTCCGCTTGTTAGGAAATATGTAATCCAGCCAGCACACGCAGTGTCTAATCCTTATAATCCAAACATTTCAGACGGCAGAATTCATTCCTCCACCTCTCTGCAAGCATTCAACGAGCCAACAATAGCGAGAGGTTGCTAATGGTGACCGTCAGTGATTGATACGTACACGGATGGTGTTTGACGTGGCTTTTGTACTGTAAGGCTGCTAGCTAAATGTTCCTCCATTATTTCCCCCCTTGTTGTTCTGCTTTGTTCCGTCAAGGACCAGGTATTGATTAAGAGGTTGCTAAGCAACAGGCTTAGTTTCCACAGAAGCGTGCAGGGGAGAACAGAAAGCCAGATGTAATGTACTGCTCTGTTGCAGTATGACTTCCCTTCAGCTGCCTCTGTGAAGCTTTTCACTAAAACTTTGTCCTCGAGTCATGTGAAATAAAGTGTCAGTATTCATATTGTCAGTAAACTTTAGATTCCAGGAGTGACTTTGGGAACTGTTGCAAAACCAACTAAGTCACTTTTGCTTTTATACAAACATTAATTTTAAATACATCAACTACTTGTTTTTAGTCTATTCTGTCAAGCACACTATGATTAAACCTGACATTTTTATTCTTCAGTGTTTCATATTGCTGAAATCAAAGTCTGACTAGAAGGATATTTTATTCTGAAGGCCTGACATCAAACTTGATGTTCCTGTTGATGTTTTAGATTACTGAAAAAGTAAAAGCTGTGATTTAGACTTTTCTTTCTTTCTTTATTTGATTCCTAGACTAGAATTTTATTTGACAGCAAAATAAAAAACCCAACCCAAGTGTTCTCAAGTGATGCGGTTACGACTACTTTGAATGTTGTAGTTACATAAATACAGATTTTTATGCCACACATTATTTACCTAGTGTTTTCTTCACACCTGAATATAACTACACAGTCAGTACATCATGCATTGACTCCTCTTGTCTAAGACTTAAATAAATAAGATGCAATTCTCAAGGTGCATATTAATGATTATCTAATCCCTGATCTTAAAATGATGTTACATCTTTAGAGCCGTGTATTGAGCCATCTGTTATTCCAAAACTGATGGAAAAAAACATGATTTCTCTCTAGGTTTAAATAATTTAAATGAATGGTAATAACTTGTTACATTATCCAGCAGACTCCCGTGGTTGTGTGTTGAGAAACATTTGGGAATATCAGGAAGATTTATTCATGCACTATTTTGATTTGCACTTAATAAATACAGAGTGGAAACATCAGATTCAAAACAAAAGTCCAAATATCGCAAAACAAACGTTTCTATGCTCAGCTGAGGTGGAAAAGTCGGTGAATCAAAAAAATCTAAATGCGACAAAGTGCAATGGGAACTGAATTCACAAATTAATAAACAATGAAGTGCATGAGACATTTTGTCAATAAACAGACGAAAAATAGCGACAAATAAAAACATCAGATCTGAGGAGACTCTAACCTCCCTCAAAATAATACATGAAACAATCAAAAATGCCTTATTCCCATCATGTTTTCTTCATGGTTTCCCACTGTTTTAGGTTTGACTGGCACTCTTTTTAATTGCATCATCTTGATTCAATGGTTTAATGGCACCCGACACCAACTGTTTATCTTCATGAACCAACTCTTGCATAATGGTAGTGGATGGGAACGCACAATAATTAGCATTTTGTCTTACAAATCTTCTGGAAATTCAGTTAAAATTGTATGTATTATGTTTGGATGGAAACCTGGCTGGTAAAAGACAACTTTGAAATGGGGAAATACTTCAAGAACACAGCAGCTTCACACTTTACTGCTCTTACTTAAGATGCAGGTCTGCCACACAGCTTGTTAAAGTCACCAAGGTCCACTGACAAACACTTACAAACACATCATCAGACGTGGGCTGTGATTCAGACTTCTGGAATCGGACAAAATAAAAAAGAAGCAGAAATTCAGCAATGTTTGCGGAGTTTGTTTGAAAGTGATAAATTGCTGTTGTCCTGATGTGTAATCATTTGAAATCCCCTTTGTGTAGTAACATCAAGCAGAAAACCAGTGGAACTGTGCATGCTGTTGGATCCTGGGCAGACTGTCGTAGGTGTTTTTATTGAAGGAGTGTGGCTGGCTTAGCTTTGTAGGCTCATTCCAAAAGCGTGGCTCATGAATTGCTGAGCGTTTAAAGAGGAAAATCTCTTGACTCGATACCTCTTGAAAAGCATGACTTTGTAGTCAGACGACACTAACAAAGCACGCTTTTCCAGGACTATATTTGACTTCATTCACAAGGACTCGGCAGGCCCACTGTATGAATTGTGGGCATTCATCAGCTTTCAGCAGTTCCTCTCACTGTACTGGATGTTGAGCACTAGTAGCTGCTGTATGGTTGGGCTGTTTTCAGACGTCAAGGAGCAGTGTTGGTGTTTTGCTTGGAGAGTTATGGCTGTGTTCTGCTTATGTTAATCTAATGGGAGGCTTCAGGTTCCTGCTGTCAGAGAGCTCCAGCCTCTTGGGCAAACTCAGAGTCAGAGCTGGTTGAAGCTGTCAGCTCTCTCTCTCTCTGCTGTTGCACCGCTCTCTGCTTTCTCACAGCGGCACCAGATATTACATGGAAAAATACCGTTGTCGCAGTATGAGTATTATAGGTACTGTTTGAATTTAATTTCTAGCCATCCTGACATTTGTTTTGCAGTGTGTATTTATCATGGAAATTAGCTCTGTGCTCTTTTGCCAACAACTCCTCTTCTCATATTTATACAGTTCCTCGCATTCACACTGACGGCAACACATTGAGAGTGTAAGAATACATTGTTATTTTATCAACACGTCTATTTTAAAAAAGGCCCTGATGTGTTTAACCATTGGACAGATTATTCTTCATATTGTCAATAAATTAAAGGTATAATATGTAATATTTCTGCAGCTATGGGGTCTCCTGCTCAATTAAAACCAGTTTGATGATGTTGTGAAGTTGTGTGGGGATCATGGGAGTTGTTGTCTTCATTGTTACACAACCACCATTGCTAATGAAAATCTATCTGATGTAACTCAGGCAAAAAATCATGTTCACAGACGAGTTAAATCAGTTATTCATTTAATTAAGTTTAATTACATTTGCTGACCTCCTTCCTCACTCACTGCTGTGTAGGAACAAGTAGGAAACCTAACACTGTGTTTTGGTTAGGCGCCTGTTCAAATATTAAAAGTTTAGACTGTAATCGGGGCTTATAACATTATGATGGAAGTATATGATGATTGCCATTCCCATGCTCGATTATGTCTCATAAGTTGTTGCAGCAATGTTAGGTTGATGCCATTTGTTACACAGATTTGGTGGAAAATGTAACCATTGTTTGAGAGATTGATCGAAATGGTAACAAATGCCTCCATTACACCACATTAAGATAACAAGACCTTGAGGAACACCATCAAATATTCATGCAACTTCTGACATTTCATTCCTTTAAGAATTGCATTTTTTTTTGGCGATGGGACGGCGAGCACTTTTGTTTTGTGCTGCTTTGCTTTGAGGCTGTGATTATCCTTGATGGATGTCACATTAGGTCATTCAAGTTTCAAAAAAATGGTCTCACTACAGTCAAATGGTCTACTATGGGGACTAACACCATCACACAGGAATACAGGTGGACTCACTGACAAGAGTCTCAGCTTTCCAGTCGTATCCAATTTACTGTAAGCAGTCAATAAATATAGCAAAATATAGCATAGGAGGCAAATACCATTATCATAAAGTTGGTATGTCTGTAAAGGGGAGACTTGTGTGTACCCATTAAACCCATTTTCATTCAGATATCTTAAGGTCAGAGGTCAGGGGGCCCTTTGGAGCGTTGTTTAGCCCCCTTCCCTACAAGCTAGCCTGACATGGTTGGTACCAATGGATGCCCTAAGTCATCTGCTTTAAAACGGAGCCTGCTACTGCCTCTGATAGAGAGCAATGCTGGCTGAGGATGTAGGCGTCCTACTGGAGTTTGAGAAATATTGTTTGCACCCCACAGGTTCCTCCGAAAAATGCAAATCTCACATTTGTTTTTCCCTGTAGTCGCAGTGAAGCACGGGGCTGAATCATTGTGACTCAAGGCCTGCTATTCTTCTCAGAGATGCATGTTTGTTGTTGCCCAAGGTGAAAATGGGAGTGTGAGCCAGCAATTGTTAAGCCAGAGAAACATCATCTGCGTTCTCATTTGTGTTTTGCCTCTTGACAATGAAGGTTTGTCCAACCCCTGCTGTGCTCCCACACAAGAGACACGTGACGCCCAGAGTAATGATAGAGGGCTAAAACGTGATGCTCTTTGGCCGGCAGACACGACGTGAGTCTCTGTCAGTATCTTGTTTAAAGCCTGAAAAGGTTAGAATAAAGCACGCTGTAAGAAAATGTGACTCTTTAAGTCATGTTTTCTATGAAGTTGCAAAGGGGAAAGTGTTGAGGCGTTTGTCTCCATCGTGACCTTCTCCGCTGTGTCTCCAGAGCCCATTATGTTAATGGTAATGCCACGTCTCTGCAAATACAGTAGCTCGCACATGTTTTCATTCAAGTCTCCAGCGTACAGTATTTTTGTCATTGTCAAGATTTACTCACTATGCAAAGACAGCTATAAACTATTGTTATTTTTCTTTATAATTTCATCTGAATCTCTTCACTTGTACTTTCAACACTGGTAGGCTATTACATCTATTTTTGTATCGGAGAGAGTCGGAGAGATTGTTCTGGGCTTTATTTTCCTGCCATCACTGCTGCATTTCAAATGAGGAATCCAATTTACTCTAACAGCCCAGTTCTGTATTTAACATCCAGAAGCTCAGCTGACCTGCACCAGTGAGTCGGCTATTACCTTTTGTAGGGATTCATGCACACTGACACATGAATAAAAAGGATCAGATTATTGTTAGACCAGAGTATGAGCTGGCTGGATATTGGCTCTTTATTAAAAATGTAATAATAGCCAGGCAGTGTTGTCCACATCTGATACGATGGCGGTTCCGCCACACACAGGTCACACAGTCCGTATGTTTGTATTACTTTTTGTGTGAGATGTCTGAGCAAGAAAATCATTTTGTGTTGCGTGGGAGGATTTTACTCAACAAAACTTGCCTCACTCAGCCTTTAAAAAAAAAAAAAAAAAAAGCTGCTCACCCACCATTAGTCTGGCTTTCAGTGAAGAGTTGCTGCTTTGCATTGTCCAAATCAGGCCTGAGCTGTGTGTGTGTCGTGCACAGATTCAGGAAGTCTTCTGGCACTGGCAGGCTGTATGAATAATGCTTCTTGCTGTACGTTGGGGATCTGTGCAGAGTTTAGATATGAGACTTACAACAGCTTCCAGTTAGTCATAATTCAGGTTTGACAAGAGACGTGGCTTAGAGGGGAAAATCCTGAATTTATGTCATAACAGGGATAATATCCTCCGGAGGAAACAGACTAAATCTTGTCTTTATTAAAAAAGACATACAATACAGTCGGTATTGTTGTATATCCACTCACTATCTGGCTCTGCAGAAGGCTGTGGGGTAAATGTTTGCTATATTTATTGACCTCCCACTCCCTATCACACCTTTTTTTTTTTTTTTTTGCGGTGTCTCATATACCCTGTGGTCCATTACGTGCAGTGCACACAGCACAACTACAAATGGCAGCTTCATTGTTTGCTCAGAGACACAGAACCAACCAGTACTCCCACATGCTGGAAAAATGCTCCTGGGCCCCAAGTTTTCTGTGTGTCGGCCAGTTTGTCTCACTGGTAGTGTGAGATCTTGTTCTTTCCTGAAACTTAGAAACTGTGAGTGCTTAGAAAGGAGGGTCTCAGTGCACTTCCATGTCGACTCTGGTGTGTTGTTTCTTTTTCTGGTGTGAAAGCAAATGGACCAAACATATTTTTAATAGTTGATATCTAACTAATAAATCGGCTCTCTGTCTGCAGGTTGTTCAACTGTTGAGGAAACAATCTTTATATTCTGTCTGTTTTAAGCAATGTGTGCGGTTTAGTAAATCATTCAGTAACCATGGTAACATGTATGTGCATCAGCACGAGAATTTTTCCCTTTCGACTGCGGATCAATCGAGTTCTGGAAAACCTGGAAATGTGGAGACTAGTTTTACAGTCATGGAAACACCTTGGAAATTGATTAAAATGATGATCCTGGAAATGTTTGTATTTTAGTTTACCTACATAAACCTGAAACTGTTGGTAGGATCAGTTGTTCGACACTTCAAAGCTACGTACATACTGCCTAATGATTATCAGATTTCTTGTTGCTGTGATAAATACATGCTTTCTTTTCCTGTGTTTGATGAGCCATAGATAAAAACCAATGAGCTCTTTGTGACACCAAAGAACATAAATATAAAATATACATATAAGAAGCATTAAAGTGCTGCATTACCTGCTGATTCCTCCATGTGGGAGGCAGATTGAGCAGTTGGGTTTTGAGGTGAATGTTTTTTTACATTTTTGTGGCGCCCCCTGTGGGTTAGCCTCAAATATGCCAGAATTAGCCTAAAGGTTAATTTCCATCTGTAGTCCCTGGCCATTTTAAATAATGAATTCACTCAGAGTGGAGGCCTCAAATGTCATGTTGTGTCAAAGGGTGCTGATTACCACTTTCACACATACAGTATGAAGGTGGAGGACATGTTGGCTCTTATTTCCTGCTCCTGCCTCGTTCTGTCTCTCTGCCTCGGCTCTGCTCGAGAGCCTCCTTGCATTTTTCTCCTACCGGTTTCTATTAAATTTACCATACAGCTGATGATTCGTTTATTAATTATTAGTTAATTAGCAACTATTTTGATCACAAATTGTTTATTTCTCCAGCTCGATCTATCAGGCCAATATTGATCTATTTTACTTGTAATGGGATATGGTTTCTGTCACTAAATAAGATTTAAATTGTAGAATTGATCAACATTACTAATAGTGTATGGTAAAATGTATTTTATTTTAATATAATTTTGTCAGATTCAAGTTGTTTTAACAATATTTTATAATCAAGTGTAATTTTTTGGAGGGTATAATGTCAGTGAATATGATAAGATTAGAAAACATGCTGTGTTTCTAGACAACTGCAGAAACTAACTGCACTTTTATTTTACTTCACAGGCAGAATAGTTTCTGTTTTTGAAGAAAAATACGTCTTTAAGGGGGTTGAATCTGAGGCCAAATGATTCCCAAGACACAAGTTTGTTTTTAAGTGTAAATGCCTTTTTAGAGGCTTTCATACCCTGCGGAAAACGTACAGTTCTTTGGGGGGGAAACACTTGAGCGTTTAGTATGAAAAAGCTCAGCTATTGTCTAAAAATATTATTGCATGAAAAACAATTCTCTAAACTCTCACACTCATTGTGCACCCTCGGCCTCTCTGCATCTGTTTCTCATCTCTTTTTTGTGACTGAATAATGGTTGCCGCTGCCTCTTTTGTCTGAGCTGTGAGTGGAAGTGGAAGAGGTCTGGCCTCCCCTCCTCCTCCTCCTCCTCTTCATCACCCCGTCTCTCTCTCCCATCTCCCTCCTCCTCCTCCTCCTCCTCCTCTGCCATTGCCTCTCTTTGTGGAGTTTAAAGATAAAAAATCTGAGGTATGTTAGTCATTTTCTGGCTGAGCGGCACCACACGACTAAGGCATCGCGATAAGGAGGGGTGTGTGCGCGTTTAGAGAGAAAGAGAGCAGCTTGTCAGCGTATGATGTAGGAGTTGAGTTTGCCTGGCAACAGGTGAAAAGACTAAGATGAGACTGTTGATGATAGTAGTATGATGTGAGCTTTTCTCACTGCTGTTATCTCCTCTGTCTCTCTCTCTCTCTCTCTCCGCCTGCACCTCCTGCCTCCCTCATCATCCAAAGCTGCCTTTTGATGAGGCGTGGATCACTTTGACCCCACGACTAATAAGTAAAAGCCGTCATCGTCATAAAATATGCATGGAGCCGATCTGCAATTAAAAAAAGGCCGCAGGTTTGATGTCGTTGGCGGTGGAGCTACCAGCGCTAGGTGAACAGCACCCGGTGCTCCTCTCGAAAGGTGTTCTCATTTACTATGTCGCACCTTTGCGTGTGCGTTGTGTGTTTGTTGTGTTTTGTCAGGAGTGGGTTGAGGATGAGGTCCGCCTGATGTCAGAGGTTGATGTGGATGTATGAGTCATGACGGGGGTGGTGGCGGCTGGTCCGACCGTTTGACGACATTGCCTGCTGGAGCAGATGGTTTCGGTCACCATGGAGTGGAGTGGGGGGGGGGGGGGACACACAGTCGGAGGTACAGTGAGAGATGATGTTGATTCAAAGGTGGCTGATTGTTGGTGTCCTCTGTAACTGAAAGGTGTACAGTAGGAGGCAATTTAACATGTTTTTTTTTAAGGCTTTTCCACTAATAAACTCTAGAGGAGATAAATTCCTTTCAGTGTTTGGAATTATTAAATTTAAACATTTCCATAAATGGATCTTGACGCATTTCTGCTTCACATTGTTTGGACATGAACCAGGTGGGACTTGTTTGTGCATTAGCTTTGGCACCGGCAACGTCGCCCACTGCCAAAGCAGCTTTTTGGTCCTCAAACACAGCCATTACACACTAGTGTTAGACTTTTTTGCGACCCAGTACAATCAAACTATTGACTTTGTCACATGTGGTAGGTCAAATGTATTCAGTGAGCACAGCTCCAAAGAGCTAAAAAAAAAGACCATAACTCCAGTCCAGATGAAATAGAAAATGTCTTTTTAACCATGAAAGATGATATCCTCGGTCATATTGTACCCTTATTTAACTATGTATACCAAAAAAAATTACATAAACTCAATTTCTTTGTATTTTTATATTGAAGTCCAATCATTTTGTCTTCCTGTAAAACTAAATGTGGCGTGTGCTTATGTAAGCATGAACCAATAATATCATGCCATTCACCCGTCATCATCAGTCTTCAACTTTGAGCGATACAGAGTGAAGATTGATTAGTTAGTTAGCAACAGTGTGACTGTTTTGCTGGGGGAGTGATTTGGATCATATTTTATGGAGAAAATCTTGGTTTTCTCTCTGACGTCCTCCAGCTGCTCTGCCTCAACTCCGCTAACTGCTGCTGTCAGAGTCCGCTAATGGGTCCTTAATAGCCTCTTGACTGGGGGGACGTAACGCACAGCGCCAAGTCCACTCCCTAGCTCCTTTTTACAGGAAATTGGTAAATGTGTGGAAGCAAATAGATCTCTGATTTCTGTTTCATGTAGACTTTAACTGTTCACTCTTGACTCAATTCACTCTTCTCATACAGGACTTTTCCGGGTAAAATAAAGCCAATAGTCCACTAGTCGTTGCTTGTTTATGGTATTAATTTAATTATTGTTAGATTTTCACAGCCACCTGTTAAATAATGATTATTATTATTATTATTACAATTTTTAAAAAACATTTTGTCACATTAGTCTACCATATTTCCTTTTTACTCGTAACTGTTAAATCAAAGCAGCAGCATCCATGTTCTTGTCAATCATTTCACATCTTAGTGGGGGAAATATTTCCACCAGCAGAAAGTCAACCTTGTGAGTCCTTTCTACAGCAGCCATGGGTTTGACTCCGACCTGTGGCCCCCCCCCGCCACTCTTCAGCTATCACTATCGATTAAAAGGCAATCTCATCTGAACTAGTTCAGTAAGGTTTCCATAAGTTGAGGCCATTCCTACACCACCTTAAAGAAGGAGGCTAATTATAACAAAAACAAATCAGGAAGGGGACAATAATCTTATTATTCCAGTAACTAAACTCAACCCTTAGAGGGTAATAACTACAGCTATCAGTTTTGACAACTACCAAAGTTGGAACAGTTAACATTTACACTGCTCTTTACTAGGATAAATAGTATCTTAGTACTAACATTGATGATGACACACATCAGAGTGCAATGCAGAGAGATAAAAAGAGGTCTTCCTTGAGGGAAAAGGGCAGGATTTATCTCACAGACTGACCTACTTTTAAAATACCACATATCTTCTCTGGAACTGGGGAGGGAGGGGGTTTGAAGGGGCTCCCCGAAGGCTTCTGCAGGTAGAGTTGCTGCACTGTGATGGCAGCGAGCAGTTGGTGTGAAGGTGAGAGCGAAGCAGAGCATGTTTTAATTAAATTAATGAGCAGTGAGTTTGCAACCTGCAACAAGCTCTAACAGCTTGTAATAAGCAAAATACACTCAAATGTCAAGAAAGGGAAATTAAAAACACCTATTTTGTCATTAAACTGAAAAATACAACCTTAAAGCTTCTGAATTAAAGTTTCTCTCTTATACCAAACTAAGACCTTGTTAAACGATCTTAAAACACACTTTCATTCAATAAAACTGACCACTAGTCTTTATTAGTCCTTACATTGTTCCAACATTCACTAACTCTGGTGTCTGACCATCTAGCCGAGTTAAATGTGAAAATATTCTCGCTCTACCTGCTGTCGCTGCCTCTCTGATGCCCCCCTAACCTCCCTCGCTCCTCCACCCTCTTCATGTCTCTACTCGTTCTTTGGCTCAACGTGTGGACTGCGGCGCTGAACATCTGTCACTGAGCTGCTCTCATCCTTTGGAAACTGGCCATTAGATTAGCAAAATAAAATGACCAAATATTGCCCCAAACTCATGGACTCATCGATAGGGTTGAGGGCGATTGGATGAATATAACAGCTTTTTACAACGTGTAATTTACATTATTGTATGACGACATTGTGAGAGTTTTGTTTTTTTAAATTATAATTCTCAGTACTTTATTGGGGGAGTACATTTTTTCACTGGACTGAATTCAACTGGACACAGGCCCAAAGTACACACTGGAGCTACAGTACAGACACCAATATGAGGGCAAAATCAGCAGTTAGGGGTTCAATGCCCTTAACCCTCTGGTTCCCAAGCCAAATCCCTATGGACTGAGCTACTATGACCAGTTTAAGCAATCAATAATGACTGTTATTATCAATTATACTTGACTTTTATCAAATATAAGTGTACTGTCACCGTTAGGTCCTGCAGATTTCCTGTAAGACATTATGACTATTATGGAGACTCTTCATGCACAGGAGGGGAAAACCTTTAAAAGTTTATTTGCTTAAAATAAATTCAGAAATTCAAAGGTACACCCCAAACTCTGAGCCAGATCAGTTCAATGCAATGCAGAGGCATCAACATTATCGCTCTAAAGATTAACTTAACTATTGTTTCAACTCTGTTGCACCTGTAACCCAACAGCGATGTCAGGATGTGCAGACCACAACCCCGAGTACACTTCTTCATCACTGCAGCGAAACAATTAACATTTTCAGCCGATGTTAAGGTGTTCTTTAACATTTAGAAACATTCACTATTGTGTATATACGTCTCCAAGTTGTACTTATCTATAGAAACAATTACTTTAGATCAGCAAAAATAAAAAGTCATTCACTTGTGTCACAGTGAGTTTGGTCGTACTTCAATTACATCATATATATGGTTGAGCCACTCCTTCTAATGTGAGCCCAAAATATAGCCAAACAGGCAGAATTTAATTCTCTTTTGACTCATACGCTGCATTGTGTTTACGTTACGGTCAGTTTTTAGCCTTTTTATCTCAATTTTAGGAATCATAAACCTCGGAGGATGCAGAGAAAATGTTGCATCTACTGGAAAATTTTTATAATGCACTCAGCATTAGCAGCTATATGTCTACTTTCCATACGACCCCTGGGGGATGCCAAATGTGTATTTTAAAATCCTAAAATCCTATTTATAGTCTCAAATTAACCTCTTATAAGCCCGGCTAATTAGAGACGGATAAACTATACATCACAATTGTTTGTGAAGTCATCATCGCGATGTGTATGTAATTTAAATAAAGGGATTGGTAATTTCTGGAGGTTTCTGTAGTTGAAAATCCTCCTGTGGCATTTATCAATTAAAGCCACTTTCAAAATTAGCCATCTAAAGTGGGTTTAGATGTGATGTCTTTATTCAGGCAGCAGAAACCCAGGAACATTACACCCTCTACTGTTCTGACACCTAATACGTGTAACAAGAGAGAATATGCTGCACGTAGTGTTATTTTTGTCCCTGTTATCCTTGAATTTTTTTTTTGCACACCTTCTAGATTGTTCCAGACATAAAAAAATGAGTGTTTAACACACGCAGAGAAGTGTAACAGGACTAATTTTATGCAAACAAAATGTTCTGGTTTTCTAAAGCTGAAAGTGAGAAACAGTTCATTGTATTTTTACCACTTATTTGTTTCATAAGATTCTGGAAATGTAACACGAATGGTCCCGTCTGGCTCAGTGGTTACCAGTTACAGACTGTACAGACTAGGTTCATGTTGGTCAGATTTAAAGGGTTATCACTCTACCTTTTTATGCCATTGACTGTGAGCAGATCCCAGTACATTTCTAAGACTTGCAGTCTGGTGTTGTATATAATTGATGCAAAGTAACTTCTCAACTTCACTACAAGCGATATTAAACAGGATTCTTGCACCAGATACACTTAAAAAGACTTTCCCATAGTTTCAGTGTCACTTTTATTTGTAAAATATTCACATTGAAAAGTAAATAGGCATTGTTGTGGCACTGACTTCACAGAGGCTCACAGCACTAACAAACACACAGTTCATTTAGTGCACACATGCATCATGCTAGATTCAAAGCCCTTACAATAATCACGGTTCTTTGCACTTAAACTCAACTTGTGGACACGATCTGATGAAATGGTTAATGTTATTTCAGTCTGATTTTGTAATGTGAAGTTTGGTAGTCAAGTCCATCCAAAACGACAGTTAATGTGCTGTGGTTTTCCCTTCAGGCTCCAGAGAGGCTAATAAACTAAACACAAGCTATTAAACCAAGTAAACACAGCACACACAGTGTATAGCAACACACACACACACACGCACACACACACACACACACATACACACCCACACACGCACACAGCCTGTAGTAAAAGCTGAATGGCACAACAGTGCACCTCACTGCTGGTTTTGAAGGCTTTCGCAGCCGTTGACAAAGCAGCAGAAGCAGTTTTTGTGCGGAGACAAATCCACTGATAAAGCTGTTGATGTTCAGAATCTCAATTTGATCCCTTCTTTTTCTCTATGGAAGAATTCATTGTTGGCTTGTCTTCCATATTATTATTATTATTATTGGTAGTTTTTGTGTGATATCTAATAATTAAATGCACTTTAAGACATCATAAATGGTGAGTTGTTCTGGATCATTCTGAATACTAGAAATACAAGTTTACAAAGCAGTATAAAGGTTGATGCCAAAATACCCTTCTGTTAACCAACACCATGTTACCTCAAACTTAGCAAATCCTGTGTTTGTAAGCCAGCAATGTGCAGTTAAGATATAAACACTGAGAGATAGTACAACCCCCCTGTTCTAATTCTCCCACCAATGACACATCACAGCTCAGCACGTTACAAGATCTTCAAGCCAATACCTTACATTAACAGGGTGGATATGGAATCAGGCACTACTCTTTTCCCTTTCTGCCTCCCCCCTTCCTCCTCCTCCTCCTCTCTTCCCTCTGTTTCCCTCCATCCTACTTGACAAAGTGCAGGGCCTCAGCCGCTACCACGGAGCCTTTGCTGCTGTCGAGGCTGGTGACCAGCTTGAAGCCAGATCTCAGTGCTAGCATCACTGTCTCTAGTTTCAGACAGTCAAGTGTGCACAAGAATGTGCTGTCCTCCTTCAGTACGAGCCTCGAGCCCGGCTCCGACTTGATGAAGTGTCGGAACTGGATCACGTTGGACGACACCACGAATTCTTCTGGAAAGCCATCCAGGCGGCTCTTGGAGATCTGCACCAGCCTCGCTTTCACCTTGTCGATGAAGATGGGGTCGCTGCAGTACACCTTGAGGCCCTGCGACCTCTCGTGGCTATCCGTCACCTCCAAGAAGGCGGCCTCCCGCTGGGCCGCCCTCTGGCTTTCCCACTCGACCACGGCTTCCACCAGTTCGCTCAGACGGTAAAAATCGGCCTCCCGTCGCAGGAGCCCTGCCTCCCGGAAGTCGTCGGGCAGCTGGAGCTCTCCGGTTCGAAGGTAGTTGAGCACGTGGCGAAAGACGGGACCATCTCTATCAATGAACGGGTTGCCCATTGAATCAGTGTGCTGAACCGGCTTCTTACCGTTGGCCAGCTCTTCCAGAAAGGAACCCTGGTGCTTGCTGAGGGTGGTCCGGTGGGCGGTGTACAGGAACCCCCCTACATTGATGGTGATGGTGCCTGAAGAGGGCTTCTTGAAGCTCTTGCTGGGCTGCAGCAGGTCCGGGTTGATGTGCCTCAGTTCACTTTCCATCCTTCTGAGGTTCCATTCCATTCTCCAGTCACCTTCTCCAGCCTCGACCCAGCCTCCTCAGAGCCGGTATGTCTGCAGCACAAAATCGAGTCTGTCTTTTTTCTTCCTTTTCTTCTTCTTCTTCTTCTTGTGGATCTGGTAATGTGAGTCTGTGGTGGTGCTGCTGAGAAAATGAAAAGGTGTTGTCAGCTGTCGTATAGTGAGAAGTGAATGTGTTTTGAGAGAGAGTGTGTGTGTGTGGTGGATGGTTGAGTGCTGTCTGGCAGAGCAGCTACAGTGAACTGGGAGCTGAAAACAGACTGACTCTCTGTGCTGCTCAGTGTCCCTCCTCTCTCTCTCTCTCTCTCTCTCTCTCACCCTTTAGGAGTGGGTGGGCAGACAGCGTCACATGCAGGGAGGAGAGAGAGAGAGAGAGAGAGATAGAGGGAGTATGAGAGCAAACAACAGAAGAGTACGGACTCCAGGAGCTCTTTCTTGCTTGCTCTCTTTCCCTAATTATCTATGATAAAAAAGGTGCCGAGGAGAGATCTAGCAATTAGCGCACACACACACACACACACACACACACACGCCCTCCTATCACCAGATGGAGGGGGGGGTTGCTTCCATAATTTTTGTGGTGTGAAACTGTCTCAGCTTGTGTGAGTCTGAATATGAAACTCCTTTTGCAGCCAAATCCATCTGTTTACCACACAGCAATAGATGTGAACTGGAATCTGTTTGAAAAGGAGTCCAGTTTAATTCGTGGGGCTTTTTCTGTCTCATCTCTGTTTATGACAGCGAGAAGAAGGCTGATAGTCTTACTTATGTAAATGAAAGCAACAGGGAATGCATTTATGTAAATATCCTGTTTTCTTTCTTGCAAGGTAACAAGCTTTCCTCTATCTTAGTGAACGTTGCTTGTGCATTTAGTGTGTGTGTGTGTGTGTGTGTGTCTTGTGTGCGCTCGCTCTGGGGTCCTGTGAAGGAAATGGACCAATTACAGTCAATGGTGGTCTGGTTCTGAAGGACAGAGTTGGAATTGGCTAATGCTTTGGCCTGTAGTCCCCCTCAGGGAAATTGTACTAGACTGGTAATTTGGTATCATACCACCACTCTGTGTATGTGTGTGTGCTTCATATGATAGTGTCTCTTCTAGTGCAACTGCAAATGTGTTAAAAAAAATAAATCATAGTAGTAAAATATGTTAGGCTGATGTTTTTGGTTACTCGCTGCTTGCTGTGTGTGGTTTTAAAAACTGTAGATGATTGGATTTGGTCCTCAGCATACTGGACACTGTGCTAAGTGAATGTTATTCTAGGAAGGCAGTAACTGATTTGGCTTACAGTATTAAATTGTATGTGGCTTAGTAGGGTCGGGGCAATATGTTATTTTCAACAGTCCAATTTTCCAACAGGCCAGCGTCAGTCTAACAACCGGTGATTGCTGATCCCCCTTCAGCTGGGAGATGTATGCAAGCAGTGAGTTTTCTACGTTCCACGAGCTCTCTTATCCATAAATAAACACAATAAACTCATCAAATATTAATAAAGGAAACATTCTTACTTCCTTGGTCAACAAAAAAATATACAATATACATTAATGTTAGCTTAGTTGTCTCGTTAACTCATCGTAAAATTGGAAATCATTGAAACTGAATAAACCTCACCAAAACTCACCTTGGGTTACTCTTTCCGCTGTTTCAACAATCAAATAAACGTTTAAGTTTCAGACTAAGGAGTTAAGAGTTAGACTTTTTTTTTTATTCTGGCTCTTCCCGCTGTTTATCCCTGTTGCCTCTCTGTCGTTGCTGGCCTCTTTGTGCTGCTGGGTGAGCTCACTGAGCTGTCAGTAGCAGCTCTCACTCATGCTTCGGAGGCTGAACATTAAATTAGCTCAATAAAATGATATAAAAAAGACCTGATGAAGGATTGGCCTATCGCTGATAGCCAATATATTCGTCCCATCAGTTTTATGTTAGAGGGGCTGCCTTTTATGTGTTCTGGTCATTGGAGACTTAACATGTAAAAATCAATGTGTACTCGATACATGGTCTACTTACTTCAGCAACCACATGGTGAGCTAATGATTTAAAAATAACCTATAATCAGTTTTATAAAGACCATATCTTTCTATCAGTGTCTTCCTACCTTCGATCATGTGAATCACCTATTAGCTGTGTTTCTTTAAGCACCATTTTATAGGAAATTACAGAACCATGGGGGGGGAGGTAATATGGACACTCAGCCTGCACACTAAATTTATGTTTATGCTCGATTTCGACCCCGACAGCGATTCTGTTGTAGAAATATTTCAGTCCAGATGGTTTATAACCTACTTTTAGATGTTTTTTTTTACAGCAGAGAGGCAATGCCAGTCTGTTTGCATAATTCATCAGCACTTGCACAGGAGTCTGGCAATGACACAGTACCTGGATTGTGGAGGTGTTTGTGACTGTAGGGCAGCGCAGACACAAGGTTTGCTTTGCAAGGATGTTTATATCTCGGACTACTCGGTGGCAAAATATTGTCGTACTATTGTGGGATAGATGGTGACTAGGATGTACTGAACATCACAGACAAGAGTAGTAGCAGGGTACTGGAATGATAGATTAGAGCAGATTTAGTGCTGCAACTAACAGTTTATCTGCAGATTGTTTCAGTTAATCTATAAATTGTTTGGTGTCTATATAACATCAATACATTTTGAAAAATGTCCTGCTAATAGTTTGATTACCATAAAATAATAAGTAGACAAAGTAATCTCATTTAAAGTGTTGGAACCGGTGAATTTTTGGCATTTTTGAGTTTAAAAAAATGACTTAAATGATTAATCAATTATCTAAATGTGGTTAATTTATTTTCTGGCAATCAACTTATCTTTTCAGCTCTAATTAGATTAGGTAAAAATATGATGCCAGTGAGGAAATTGGGCTGTCACAGGTTTTGAAATAGTAATGATAGACAGTAGAAAGGTTATAAATAAGTAAAAGAAGATGTTAAACACAAACCTAAAGTTCTAATTACCCACATTGTTATCCGCAGTTGCAGAAGCATCTTGAAAAGTTGTAAAAGTTCAAAGAGGGAAAAAAAAAGGACCCTTGATCAGTAATTTCACTTATAGTAAATTACTTCTTATTGTGTTCTTCAAGCCACTGATGTTTGATGTAAATTCACCCTCTTCGCACCCACGTTCCTGCCTTTTTCAAAGTCTGTTGGATCACACTTGAGGCCTCTTCTCAGCAGCCCGTTCACATGCAAAGTAGATGTAGAAATCAAGGTGCTGTTGCGTGTGCACCTGCTTTTTTATTTATTAACACAAATGAAAAATGAGGGAAGATTTGTAATTTTCTGGGTCTGTACTTATTAAACTTAAAATAAAGAATTCAGAATGCTCCAAAGAGAATTTAAAATAAATAAAAAGTGTGTTTAAAGAAAGTAGCAGCTATAGATGGTACAATAAGCTAAAACTACCTTATATATATTTTATCATGACCAATTAAATCTTCTACTGTCATTCGTAACCACATCTCTGAAGATGCTCTCTATCTCTGTGCTGCACCTAACTAGGACCACAATAGACTTTATAAATTCTTTATAAATAATATAGTAATATAGTTCTTTATAAACTTAACAGACATTTTGAGCTTTTATAAATAAAGATTTTTAAGTAAATGGTTTTATTTAAACCATTTTTAGGTTTAAAGTTTACTTCTAGCAGGGCTAGATCACTAAAAGTACATGTGTCTATCTGCGTCTGTCTGTGTGCAAGTTCATGAAAAACTTTCATTTTAAAATTTAATTTGAGAGATGACACAATCATGGAAATAACCTCAGCTCTTTTCTCCAACAACCAAAATAAAAATAAAATGATGCCACTTTAGGAATATTCTCCTATTAAAAGAAACGGCGAGCAACAGGTGTATTACATTTGTGCAACAGGTTATCAACAAGTTGCACCTCCAGAGCTGTAAATGTGTAAAAAGCGTTGCATAAGGAATGACTGAAGATTAATTTTCAGTGAAAAGCTCAATTCAAACGCAGTGACTGCAGCAATAATTGATGTGGGTTACTGAAGGGCTGCTTTTCTCTCTGTGTGTTTATCTGGAAGAAGATCCCAGAGTGACAGCTCTCTCTGTCTCCGCGGCGATTTTCTAATCATAAGTGATTAGTGGTATCATCATCATCAACAACACTCAATTGGAATTGCAAACGAGGCCAAGATGCAGCAGAGAGGATTGTGGGAGGTTTGACCTGCTTTCTCCCTCCTGTTCATTAAAATTGGCTCATCGAGGACAATCGTTATCGTCAAAGTCAGTGAGAATCTGTTTGTCACAGCTGTTGTGTGTCTCTCTATCGAACTGACAGCTCAGGATGTTCAAATTTAATTTCCCAAAATGCTGCTCGCGAGGACTCTCCTTTCTTCTTAAAAAGTGGTGAATTATTCATGGAGCTGCTCTAAGAGCTTATGGTGTAACATGGAGTCACTGACTGCTGTGAAGCTGGCATGGCAACCACTTAAAATAGGGTCTTGTATGAGCTCTGAGCTGTCAATCTCTTGCTTTATTCATCATGGAAGTCTGTCTACTGTATAGAGTCTACGCGTGTGATCAGATATCAGCATTTGGTGGAGCATCAGTGTCACATTGAATGTTGGTACAAAATATAAATAGTCCTAAGATTCAGAATAAAACTAACTAAAAATAAAGCATGGTAGAAATAGTGGTGGTGGAATACGGTTGAGGGCGATTGGATGAAAATATCGGCGATTGTCCATCGTGGTTGGATTTTTTGGGGAGAGATATTTGTCATTTTATTTTGGTAATTTAATGTTCTGCCTCTGAAGGATGAGAGCCACTCAGTGACAGACGTTCAGCGGTGCAGTCCACACACTGAGCCGCTGAACGAGTGAGGGGAAAAAAAACTGCTGTAGAGCGAGTGTATTTTCCCATCTAACTGCGGTGGATTAAGAGTTTATGTCAACTAGTTTGACAACAGGGAAAGATACAACGTGATTCTCAGAGGCTTTAAACAAGACTCTAACTCCGGGCAAAATGGGGACAGAGCAGGGACAGACACCAGAGTTTGTGATTGTTGGAACAGTGTAAAGACTAATAAAGACGGTTTGGTGACTTTTATTTTGTTTCTGTCGAGTTTGAAGTGTGTTTAAAGATCACTTACTCTTGGTTTGGTATAAGAGAGAAACTTAAATTCAGAAGGTTTAAGGTTGTATTTATCTGTTTAATGACAAAATAGGTGTTTTTCTTTTTCCTTTCTTGACATCTGGTGAGTTTTTTCTTTATTAAATCTGTTAGAGCTTGTCACACATAGCTCCTCTCCTCTCCCATCTGAAACTACTGGGGAGGTGGTTGTGGGGGTCGGGGGGGCGCTTGCACATCACCCACGCATGTGTGAATATATTGGCAATCGCTGATTGTTGGACTGACGGGCCCGGTTGGAAGAACGTATGTACATAAAGTGATCTACAGTCAATCGATACAAAAAAGGGAAATAAAACAACTTGAACAGTAATAAAGGTAACACTTTATATTAATGTACACATATTCACTATTATCTAGTTGCTTATTAGTAGGATATTTACTGTTTATTAGTCATCATAAAGCACTTATATAATGTCTTATTCTTTACGACAAACTGGAATAACTCAACAGCTACGAATGCTAATAAATGTGGTACAGATATCCATTGTGCCCCGAGGATGAGTCCTACTAACCTTGGTGATCCTCTGACTTTTCCTTGCAAAATAAGGTGAACCTGACTGCACCAGATGGTTTGTTGCACAGAAACATCTGGGAATAAAATCACTTCAAGTCAAACATCAAAACATAATATTTTGAAAAAATCCCACAAATTTTAAAGGAAACTTTAAAGGAACTCAGGATATATTTTAATATTACAGTAAAATGTGCCAACAGCCAGTGAGTTTTTAAGGTTGAGAAATAGACCTACAGCAGTCGAGTCCACCAGTTTTCTCTGTGTTTGTAGCACTCTGAAGCCTGTTTGTTGCATATGGATGGTGTTAGTCCACGTTAAAATCAAAACGAGTGGGCTGAACACAGTTACAGACATCGGAAAATCACTTCAGAGTTAATGAATGGAATCATTAAATTTCCTAAATTAAGCAGCCTCTGGGCCTGGTAGAGATTAGCTCTAATGGAAAATTATATTTGGAGATCCAATCAGCGACTTCAACCCGTCTCTGCTGTTGCTTCCTTGTTGTCATAATGTGTAGACAAGGCTCTGTCACTACTGTCTCTCTGTGTTTGTAAAGGAGTAAGAGGAGAGCAGACCAAGTTTGTAGGTTCATGACTAAAACTCTGTGTCTTTTTAATCAGATTCATGAAGCCGTGTGTACGTACATTTCTGGTTTATACATTACAATAATTAACAGACTTGGTACACGTGCACAAGATTGGTTTCCGGTCTTACAGGTAACCTCGGATGTAGACACACTCGGTTTGAGTGAGTGCGGTTTCACCAGTTGTGTTGCATTGGCCAGGTTCTCCGCCGAGGCCAGAGCAGCTGTCATTAAGCTTTTTATAGCAGCCGTCATCAGTATCTCATCACGTCTACCTGTAACCCATCATCAGCAGTGACATCAGACAGGTAATGATATAGTTTACATTGCTCATGTTGAAACGGACTTTAGAGGGGCTTCACATTTTAAATTTATATTTATTAATATATGATAAGATCATGAACACAGAAAAATAAAATGACGCCGTCAGTGTAAACACACAATCTGTCAAAGAAAACCAAGTTGTTGTATTAAGGTGTAAATGCCTCTTAGCAAATACTGTATACACAGATCAGCCATAACATTATAAGCACTGACAGGTGAAGTGAATAACATTGATTATCTCGTTATAATGGCTCCTGTCAGTGGGTGGGATATATCAGGCAGCAAGTGAATATTTTGTTCTCAAAGTTGATGTGTTAGAAGCGGGAAAAATGGGCAGCAGGATTTGAGCAACTTTGACAAAGGGCCAAGTTGTAATGGCTAGACGACTGGGTCAGAACAACTCCAGAACTGCAGCAGTGGTCAGTACCTATCAGAAGTGGCTCCAGGAAGGAAAGAAGGCTGACCCGTGTTGTCCGATCCAACAGACGAGCTACTGAACCTCAACCCCTGATAAAGTTAAAGCTGGTTCTGATAGAAAGGTGTCAGAACACACAGATCATCACCGTTTGTTGGTCTGGGACTGCGTGCGTAGTAGTTTTTCCAGTATTTTAGATATTTTTCATATGGCAGTCTTTAAAAAAGGATTTCTCCGTACAGTTTATTTAATTGCAGTCCAGTCGTCCTTTGTTGAGGGTTTGCCTGCAGCCATTTTGCTTCAGCCATGTGATGGTTTCTTGCTCGCAGCCAAAAATAATTTAATGAGACTTTCATTCTGTTTGTTTTTAAGGTATAATATAAAAAAAATGTTGTCATAATAATTAGTTCTATTCCACATGATCTCTGATCTCTTTAATAATCAATATCAAACAAATGAAAGGACAAGCCAAGAAAACTCTTTGGTATGAATTTCAGTTTTGGAGTAACAATATTATTATTTTTATTATTAGTATTTATTATGTTTTTCTCACCAGAACTCCCACCAGGGCATTGAACTGGTGTAAAGGTCTGGTTACACCACAAAGGAGGTTAAACCAAAATAAATAAACACAGCTAATTAACCAAGATAACTTCCTCCATTTGTGCTCTCTGGCTCTCCGTTCCCTCAAAGGGTCAGCAGTGTCAAAGAAGGTTAAAAGTTCACCCGAGTTTAACTCATTGTGCCGGCATCATCATCCAATCATCCTCAGTCAAGTAGAAGGAGTTTTGTATTGTATTGTACATTATATTTGCCTTTTTATGAGCACAGATGCTGGGTAGACTGCAGTCCAACTGTGAAACTACCTAACAACCTTAACAAGCAATGTTTTATTATTAGATTCCAGCTCTCACTGTATTTTTTAATCTCCACCTTATTATATGACCTGCAGTTGGGTCTGCACACATTCTCACACCACAGTCTTTCTTTAATAAATAGCTTTACGTGAGGGAAATGACACAAAGGCACAGTTTTTGTGCGTATGTATGGGCCCAATGTCTTCCTAAAGTACTTACAAATTATTCCTGAGAGCAGCTAAAAACATCCTCAAACCTAGAAAATCACAATCTGCATTATAACCCATAGATCACCAGGCTTCAATCCGATTTGAGTCAAGATCAGAAAGCGAGAGGGAGTTGAATGAAATCCTCCCAAAAAAAAAAAAAGTCTCATTGGAGAGCGAGCGGAGAGAAACAGGGTCACACGAGTAGCCCGAGGCACAGTAACAGCAGCAGCTTATGCAATGGGTCAGTTCTTGTGTTTGTAAGAAACAAATTCTTTTTGTAGACACTGAATGGAGCTTAAGGCTATGAACCTTTTTTGTAAAGGAAAAAGGAGGAACTGTTGAGCAGCAGCGCTTTTACAATGCTGAAGAGTAGCGATCATGCTGCATGCTGATGAAGGTCTTTGACTGGTATATTTATTGCTCTAACTCTCAGTATGTGTAGGCTCGCTGTGTTTGTTGCTGATATACGGTGAAACATAGATGTGGACGCTGATGGAGGATAGCGGGCCTGGTGGGCGGTGAGATGTTTGTTGTGTTTAACATTAGGGAGGTCAGAGCTTTGAGGAAAGGGCCTCAGAGCAGATGGAGAGTAAGAGATGAGCGTGGGGGGGTGGACGAGTGACCTCCTCACCCTCGCATCTTTCTCTCTCTTCCTTTGTTTTTCACTTCTCTGCTCTTAAAGAATTTGTTAAATGTAATGTCTTGTTAATGTATAGATACTTATGTCTTCACTGCAGTTAATACAGATCTTAACTTTTTTATCTACCTGTTTTTGTTTTCCTGATTTCCCTTTTTTTATTATACTGTCTATTAAGGGCTTTTTAAAGTTCTTGTCTTATCCTCATCTCACTTTATTAAGCTCCAATTACATACCCTGATTTTGGTGTTTTCAGTCAGCATTGAGGGTCTTTTCCCCGCTGTTATCTTTACATGCTGGGTCTGTTTTTGCAGGAGCAGCATCTCAATGCGTAAGATTCACTTATGAGTACATTTGAATGCCTGAAATCAAGATTCAGTGATATATTTCATTTGTTACAGACATACAGTATTTGTAAAATGTGTATTTTGCTCACATTTACTGACATTATCCCCCACTGTGCTGCCACTGTGCCACATCTGTAAATATACCCGTCCCTCTCGATTTAAAGATACTGTGTTAAAGGAAAGACTCGGATAGCAAACACAACTACAGTACTGATGCTTCATCCCAGATACACTCAGTAACACCTGAACAGGATTACTGTAAGATTCATACATCTAACACACCAGTTAACACATATAATGCTATAAAATGCTATAAAAATATTACACATTTTTTAATAAAAATACCACAAGATCAAATGTGATGGGACGATACTACTACAACAGATTAGCTGTGGTTCATTCAACAACGGTCAATAAAAAGATTATCTTCTTAATAGGAACATACCTGTCCCTAGGGCTGGGTATTGTTAAGAACCTCACGATTTGATTTGATTTTGATTCTTTAGGTCACAATTCGATTCGATATCATTTCGATTCGATATTGATTTAAATGCTTCGATATCGATTCAGTAATAAGTAGAATTACACAAATAATTCATTGGAGTACCTGTTGATAATTTTAAAAGCTTCGGGACGGCGACTTCCGTCATGTGTTTGCGTGCTGGTATGGCGTATCGTGGTTCCAGTGTGGATACCATCTTCTTAAAACCCCCGTTTTCCACGACACTGTACGGTCGTAGGTCCTTACGTATGAAGACAGCCACAGACTCTGTTATGTTCTGTGCGCGGGCAGAAAAGTTTGGTGGCAGTTTGCAAAGGAAGGATCTGTCGAGTTGTGTCTGTTTTGAATCCACAGGTTTAACACTGCTGCTACCTGCTTCGGTTGCCATGTTGTTGTTGTTGTGTAGTCGAGTGCGGCCTCCGTCCATACAACGCAAATCACACACAGGTGTTGCTCACCGCGCCCCCACTGGCCAGGGGCTTGAATCGATTCAGAGGATTTAATGAATCGATATTGAATTGGGAAAAAATATATTGCAATGCATTGATGAATCGATATTTTTACCCACCCCAACCTGTCCCCAGCGTGAACTGTCCATAGCTGAATAGGGTTGACCTACGTCGGTCATAATGGTGATGGAGAGGTGGTATGTGGTGTAAAAAGTGTGAGAAATACTGATCTCAGACCTGCCTGAGTCACATTAATAGCTACTAATAACATTTCAGTAGATTATGTTATATTATTATATATATGAAAGCTTATGGTCCTCTTCGGATAGATCCTTATGTTTTTGTGAACTTTCCTCGTAGATCCACTCTCTGTGTCGGAGATACAGACCATGTATTGAGGTCTGTGTCAGATTTAAGACATAATTTAGTGCAGAGATCCAGTAGTAGTCTGTGTCTGCACTGGCTTGGTGCTGTTTTGACATTATTTTGTGTTAAATTCAGACCTCTCTAATTTATTGTTTTACATGAATGGCAGGCTGTGTGTGTGTGTGTGTGTGTGTGTGTGTGTGTGTGTGTGTGTGTGTGTGTGTGTGTGTGTGTGTGTGTGTGTGTGTGTGTGTGTGTGTGTGTGTGTGTGTGTGTGTGTGTTACACTACATGTGGGCGAAGTGTGATTACAGCTACAACCAAGAGTGAAGTGCATATAGGCTGTTGTGTCACTCCCACTGTTGTGTTCACATGTAAAGGACACGATATCACATACATCCATCAACAGCAACAACATCTTTAAGTTGGGGACGTCAGAAAATTAGCAGCTGCTAATTACAGAGCTGTACTGTGACGGGAAAGCCACGGAAATGAACCTGGCAATCAGTTTCTCTTTCTGATGATCGGTGGTATAAACGTCATTATAGGTTGTGTTCCCTTGTCGTGTGTTAATGGAGGATGTCGCTCTGGACAGCGACCTGCGTTTAGATCCTGGGGCAGCTTTATTTTTTTTAACAAATAAAAAATTGTGTGAGCTTTAATGCCAAAATAAATGCCCGTACCAAATCAGTTCTCCAAACCTCCTCAGTAATTTAGAAAGCCTTGATGCATATAACACTTCTTTTTGCCTCGTGGAACCACAACTTCTTGTTTTTACACTTCTGTTTGTGTACAGATAAAACAAATTGGATATAAGGGTTGAATCAGTGAGCTTCAGAGCTTGTGTCTGTAGTATCATAAATACAGAAGCCCGACAGAACTGAAATCCACCATGTAACTGCATCAAAACAGTTCCTTCATGTTTAAATTTCAGCTGTTCTTCTTCATCCAGTAGAGAGCAATGAAGTCTTCTTACGCAGCTCTGAATGAATGATCGCTGCGTAGGAGAATTAGGATACTGAATGTCTGCCGAAGGTGTGGACCAAAACATTTATCTTGCACTTAAGAGTTTTATAGTGAAAGCCAACGTGCAGAAGTCTACTATTTATCTCAAGTGTTCCTCCCACACACTGAAGCCTTGAGCTACACATTGCTGTGGTCAGTCCACATCTTACGCTGGCCCTCTCTCTATAATCTACAGCATGTTAGACATTTCTCTCGTGCACACAGTGTTCGCCTGGATTCTGGACAAAGGGAACAAGAAGAACTTGAGCGGCAGGAGGGAAACGGTCCACGTTTCTACACGGCCCTGACCCGGTTTGACCGCGACTACGGCCCCAACAGAGAGAGGGTCGGTGCTGCTATAGCCAGATCTCATGTACATGTGTGCACACATGTTTCTCGCATGTGTGTGTGTGTGTGTGTGTGTGTGGGAGTGTTTTTTTTAGACGTGTTTCTGGCAAGTGCTCCGGCACTCACCAGCCAATAATTGCACATAATTGCATCCATTTGTGGGGGAAAGGCAAAGATGAACATTAGTGAGATCTGTGACATCGCTGGCTCAAGATTAAAGACAGACTCTCTCTCGGCGGTGTAATGTCGCGTGACACGTGATGTCAGGTGGCATGTGGTGGTTACTATGGTGACCGGTTGCACTTGCACTTGTTCGGCTTTGGTGAACACTGAGATAAGATGAGGTTGGAGGTGTTTTTTATAGGTTTGTTGCCGTCCGATCCCCATTAAAAACAAAAACAAACAGTGACAACAATAAAAATCCACTGGAGACGAAGCCTATTCCTCTATAGAGCTCAAAAAAACACATTAATGAGCCACACACAGCTGATTGTTTATTTATTACAATGAACATTGGCTCTACATGTTTTATCTTTTTCTTCAATATGGTAATCTTTAGGTATCTGTACAACTTTTTACTTTTTCCCTACTATATTTTTACTCAAATATCTTTACTTTCTACTCCTCACAGCTTCAAAACTTTACTGTTACTTTAGTGAAATTATTAATTTCTGCACGTCTTCCCAACATCAAGACCTGTGCATATCACACATGACAGATGTAACAGGACAAAAAAGAGGAAATAGACGTGAGGGAGTAGTTTTTACTTTTATACTTGAAGTACATTTCAAAGAGCCTGTACTTTCACACTTTTACTTGAGTAAAGAAGTTGAATCAATACTTTTACTTGAGTAAGATTGTGTGTATCTTTGCCACCTCTGCCACATTCATTGTGCTGCTGTAAAAACTCATCACTCACTCACCAAATGTGGATTGACAGTTGGAAGTAGTCCCAAACAATTTCACAACTACAGTATCGATTATAAATTGATAACTTTTTTAAAAAATCTACCTACATTAGGGACCTGTGTCTACAGATTTAACTTCATAGGAGGACGTTCAGAGATGGACTAACACATTGTAGATTTTGGGCTTTTATGAGATTTGTTAACAATAAGAAAAACAAAACATCTGGTTTATCTTTTAAGCTGGGAAACAGGCCAGTGCAGCCATTTTTACACAGTATTTTTAATCAGATTGAGCTTTACGCTGCTATAAATTTCCTCTGTGCGTGGTAGCTCACCTGGTAGAGCTCCTGTCTGCAGCCATCGACTCCGACCTGTGGCTTTTTGTTGTCTGTCATCCTCTCTCTGCCCTCCTTTCCTGTTGCGCTTCAGCTTTCTCTACCAATTAAAGGCAATAAAGAAATGTGAAAGATGAGCATACATGAGTCAAATAACACCATTTGACACTCAAACTTTTTACCAATACCAATAACGCAGTGGTAACTGAGGCAGTAACACATCAACATAAACTCAGCAGTGCTTTATTAACGAGGCACTTTAGAGTTGTTAACACCCAATCTGAACCAAGAAGAAGGTGCGCCGCACATTACATACACACCATTTACCTAATTTCATCGCTCCTTGATCCTCATGTGATCAATTAATCAGATCTGACAGTATTAAGTATATTGGAGGACTATAAGGACTCAGGGGAGCAAGGAAGCTTCCCATAGGAGGCTTGAGGTCAACACACAAAGAACCTAAAACCAACTCAGGTGTTTTGGTATTCCCAACTTTAGGTTTTCTTATGTGCCATTGTGTTGAATTAGTGGATATATGTTAAAAAGAATCATAAGAAGTAGAATTATTAATTGTCTATCAGTGTCATTTATATATGTAATAACAACATATATAAGACACTAAATTATTCCTTCACATTTGTGGCATTTCAATCATAAATCTTTAAATAGGGACTTTACAAGTAGGACTTCAATAAATGGAGACATCAATAATTAATGAATACAAAAATGCTTCGCTGCCAGTAGAAATGGCTCGTGTGCATCCAGTGTTTAAGCAGTGAATATTTCAATCTAAATTTTACTCATATAACTCCAAATCATAACCGAAGTTATCTCAGTTAGTCTCAGTTTTCATAAAGAGCAGGTCCAGACCGTACACGGGAAGGACCCTTAAATGTAGTTGTGCTTCGATCTGTACACATTCTGAATAGAGGTTTATTGTGCATGTGCGGATGTTTTAAAGAGACAACACGCAGAGGCAAATATCTGTCACGTAGGAGGACTTCAATAAAACAATATGAGCACACAAGCAGAGTAAATATGCACCCTTGATATCATCTGAATAGTAGATCCCATTTTCTGTGGAAATACGGACCAGGAAACAAAAGACACAGTGGAGCAGCTGATGATGACTGACAGGTGATCCTGCTGTGTCGGCGTCATCAGAAAACTGACGTTGGTTCGGATGACGCGTAAGAGGGAGAGACGTCTTTTCCCCTTGTGTCTTTTCTTTGCATTTCTCGCCCACGTTTTGAAGTGGGAAGTGAAGACAAAAAGGAAAAAAGACGTTGAGTGAGGCAAGCGTGTGGACGAGGGAGGGAATTTGGCAAGCACACCTGAGGAATCCTCAACTATTTCTGGAAATTGTAAGAGAACGTAAAAAGTAAGTTTTGATAGCCTCTCTCCCTCCTCCACTTGTCATCTGGGGCCTGTCGGTCTGCTCATTATCAAAGCCTTGCAGTCTGTGCATGACCTCCACAGCTCTCTGTACACTTCCTCTCTCTCTGTTTGCCCTTTGAGCTTCTCTGTCTGCTGAGTGTGAAACGTGGCAGCTTCTCAGACCTGTTTTATGTGTCCAGATACAAACAAAGCCAAACATACAACAATGCACAATAGACCGAGCTGTTGCCAATATATATATAACGCCAACGCTCACCAACTGGACTCCATTTCCTCGATTCGAAATCTGCAAAAGGAAAATAAAATTAAATTGAAAAGCAGCTCCCAATACTGATTGGAGAGGAGCAGAAGAGGCATCAAATGGTTTCGGAAAAGGGTTGTGGGTTGGACAGTTGAATAATTGGCTGAAGCACCTTATGAAAGAACAGCTTGGAAAAAAATAAGTGCAACAAATTAAAAATCATAAATAGCTGAAAATGTCACACAAAGAGGAGTGGCAGGGTTGCTGGATGGTTTATGGACGGTTGACAAGATCCTAAAGTACCAAATACCAGAATCTGATACATAATCTAAGTTTTGTGGGGGTCTTTAACATTTGGGCATAGATAAATAAATAATAACCAGGTGTAAATTGTAAATCCAATACGAAGCAAGAAGTTAATACATAATCTAATAGAGTAGTAGTTAACGTAGAGTGTAGTCCTTGAGTAAGAGTACAACAGTATTATCAGCTAAATGTACTAAAAGTATTTGATTTATCTGAGTACTCTTTCTGCAGAAAAATGACATTATTATACTTGACATTATTAGATTGTTAATACACATTTTCATCATTTTACTCTTTGAGCTCGTCTAGGTGGATCTGGTTTAGTCCATTGGTTCTCACTTTGGGGGTCGGGCGCCTTCAAAGGCTCACAAGATGAATCCGAGGGGTCGTGAGATGATTATTGGGGCAGAAAACAGGAATAAGTACCAGGATAATTTGACCCCTTTTTGAGTAGCTGTAAAAATTAAAACCATGTGTTTTAGAGGGGAAATGTCTGTTTGGCAGAGCTGTTAACAACTCTTGACTAACAAGTGCTAACAAGTGGATAAATGGTTGAAATTGTTAGATAAAAGTAATGGATAGGTTAGTATTAGGTATGTATGCAACCAAACAGACCTAAACATCGACTATTATTCACTATTATATTATTATTAAAGGGCTGTAGGGATACACAAACAGAGAAGGTTGGCAACCACTGACTTGGGATGACTCACAACCCTCCCACCATCTGAGGAGTTTAGAGGAGAAATGCCTCTTTGGTAGAACTGCTAATAGACTCAGACACCTTTTAAATGTGGCAAGGGACCTCGACCAGATACTGCTTTTTGCTGCAGGTCAGAAGCCAAAATGCTTCACAACCTCTGGTGTAATCTGTAATAGTAACTATAATGGATGTAGTGGAGTAAAAAGTACAATATTTCTCTCTGAAATGTGGTGGAGCATAAATAGAAATACTCAAGTAAAGCAAATACCTCAAAATTTTACTTAAGTACTTTAATACTTCTGTCGATTAACAAAACCATTAATCAACTAATTGTTTAAATTCTACAGTGTATTTTGTAGCATAATGTTTAATGATTAAAGGTCATTTTTATTTCAAATGTTGCCCGATATGTCACCATGAAGAGGAGGGTGTCTGTTGGTGTCCATGGTAAAGGCTCACAGTCCCACAGTTCACCTGGTTCTTTGCACCCTCCTCCTTAGTTCAGATTTCTACTGCTGTGAGCGTGACTTCATGTGGAGGGACGCTCTGGTTCCTCCCCCGGTGGCCCTTCCTGACAGTTTGGTAAACGGCCACGAAGTGCCGCAGAGAGGGAAGCCCTTCTGGCACTTTGTTCCCTCTCTGCTGGGCGACTGACGGCTTGGACACGCAGCAGAGTGCGTGAGCAGTGCGTGACAGCCGCCTCGCTGAACTTCAGTACTTTTTAATATCCTTCTCTGGACTTATGTGAACGTCTTTCTCATTATGTCATATTGGATCCAATAAATGTGTGTTTAATTAATTATTAAACGATGGACTACGGCTGATGTTGAGCGTCCATTTTTGTTCTCATATATTCAAGCTTTTAGAAAAAACTGAGTACTGTAATTTGAATGTTGAATGTTTACAAGTTGCAAATTAATTATGGATACTATATATTATAAAATGCCATTAATCATTGAATATATATGTGTATGTTTTACAGCAACAAAATGTGGATTCTTTTCCTAAATGATAGTTTTACATTTTGTTAGTTTTACTTTTTCTGTTTTGTCCAACACAAAGTTTGTCTGTGTGCATGTGTCTGAATCATGATTGAGCAGCTGAGTCACTGTCTTTGTTGTAGATGAAATCAGTCTGGAGGGGATGGTGGTGCACAGAGCTGAATGCAGGCCGGTCGTCAATGACAACTACATGAAGCTGAAGAAGTGAGTGAACTTTGAAATTGTTGAGCTCAGAGCACAGTGAATGTTATTGTGCCTCCTGGTTGCATTGGGTTCCAATAACGGGCAAAGAATACGATATAATGCACATTATAATTCAGCAAATGGATGTTTTAAACAAAAATACCCTTCATAACATAACATAAATCCAATATTCCCTTCAATTTACACCCCTCAAATAAGAATAATTCTTAAAATTAGTGTAATAATTACAATAATAGTCAGGCCAGCATTTGTTTTTGCTGTTTTAATTAGCTTTTTTTTTTTTTCTCCCACCTCTGGACAACACATAAAATCTGTTCAAGTGTTGTAAATTAATTCTGACGGGAGCAGAGAAGTAGACGGAGAGGGGGCATCGCTGCGACTGTTTGTGTACGCTAAATACTCGACTCCACTCTGCCTTTTTCAAACGGTTTCTGTCTCCTCTTCATTGGAATCCGTTATTCCAGCTAGTTAGTGGATGGCATTGCTATAGCAACCGCATCACTGTGGCAGATGCACTGCTACAATACAACCCAAGGCAAACACACACACACACACACACACACACACACACACACACACACACACAGTTTGCTTTTTTGTGTGTGTGTGTGTGTTTGTGTGTGGCCGTTTCTGTGTCAGCTGTCAAATCAGTCAAATCACGTTACAGGGAAAGCACTTTAATTATTCACACTACACACATAAACACCTCTCTGTGGCCGCCGCCGCCGCCGTCTGCCCTCAAAAGACAGAGCGTCTTCTTTTTCCAGATTTCTGTGCTGATCATCTTGGCTGAGATTCTCCTTGGACGTTACAGGGTGGTACTGTGAAGTACTGTGGAGTACAGACTGAACTTAGATTTTGTCCAATTTATATTTCATTTTCTGACTTGACAAGGGAAGGCTTCACTTTTCACTCCAGTTTTATAATCTCCCATGGATTGGGTGGCAGCTGACAAATGTCCCTCCATCGTGGCAGGCTACAGGATATGCAGGACATTATGTTGTCATGGTGGCCTGTGTGTGTGTGTGTGTGTGTGTGTGTGTGTGTGGACACAATTCAACAGTTTTGGTAGAGACTTCACCAGTTTCTTACTGTAGATAAAGCGATAATATGAAGCCACATAAATTTGCCTATTAGAGAATAAAAAGTGATGATCCAGATTAAAAAAAACATTTTCATACACTTATACATAATTATACATAATTAAAATGATATTTGTGGTATTTAGAGTGTGTTTGTCTTCATTAATTGTTAATATTATCAATATTTTTAGCATTAATTGGTGATGCAATTCGTGTTATGGAGGATGAATGTGACTTATCAACAAAGAAATGAGAGAACAGAGACAAAAAAAGAGGTCTGCAGAGATAGAAAATGTTTCTAATACATCAGCGAGCTTTACTAATGGCCTCATTAGCATATCTGTTTATGGTTCGTATGTCGTTATGGAAATATCACGGTAATTATGGCAGGTCATCGGGCAGCTGCAGTGCTTTGTGTTTAACATTTCTTCCAGGCTCATAAGGTTTGCTGTTAATTTTGTGGCTATTAGTCTGAATAAAATGTGTCAAGATGAATAAAAGGCAACAAACAAATAAATAGAAAGCAGAATATCTTTGGACAGCAGCTGCCGTTACTTATTCAGTTAGTTTAACCCCGAGGAGCTGACGGTTGTCTCCGAGCCCAACAGGCAAAGTCTGTCAGCAGAGATCAAGTTAGATCACAGAAAACAAATATCAAACTTTATCTGTGTGTGTGTGTGTGTGTGTGTGTGTGTGTGTGTGTGTGTGTGTGTGTGTGTGTGTGTGTGTGTGTGTGTGTGTGTGTGTGTGTGTGTGTGTGTGTGTGTGTGTGTGTGTGTGTGTGTGTGTGTGTGTGTCAGGCAGCAGATCAAAGAATCCACCAAGTCTCCACGTTTGTCGCAGCAGCTGGAGAAAGCCATCACTACCGTCTTCAAGCCTGTGGCCAACCACGACTTTAATGTGAGAACTAATAACCACAAGGCTGTACATACATATATATGTATGTATGTATGTGTTTGTAACTCTTACAAAATGATTTAAAGTCCAGTTGTTGCACTGAGGTGATAGCTGGCTGAAAGTCTTACAACAGTCTGAATCAGCTACTGTGTGTAAAAAGTTGTTGGAACTGAAAATTATCACCATGTAGTGTTTTTTTGTAAGTAATTACCACTTCAGTTAACGGCTTTAAAATGAATTTTTAAAGAGGCACTCCACCAGTGTTGTACACATAAAGTTCAGTTTACTCATCACAGAGTTTTTCTTCAACCTGTGAAAACATACGTTTTGTGTCGGGAGCTGAAACTGTTGATTAAACAACTAATTGACATTTAGACATTGTGTGTATTTACATGAGTATTTAGATTTTCACAGACCTTTTTCCACACTTGTATGATATTATTGTTTTATTATTATTATTATTATTATGAGTAGTAATATTCATTATGATTCTCAGTTGGTGTACGAAATAAAGAAGAAGTCACAGGGCAAGATGGTGAGAGCTGAGCGGCAGGTCGTGTTGGACATGCTCTTCTCCGCCTTTGAGAAACACCAGTATTACAACATTAAGGACTTGGTGGACATCACCAAACAACCTGTGGTGAGACACACACACACACACACACACAACACACACACACACACACACACACACACACACACACACACACACACACACACACACACACAAAGCTGGTAAGACCAAACACAACAATACACCTGCCCACTATCCACCTTGCTTTGTTAAATTTGAACAAATCGCCCACGGCATGACGTTCATGCCTGTTCACACTATCTTTTGTGGCTGGAATTTGGGCCAACATGCGCGCGCACACACACACACACGAACACACGAACACGGGATGAATCGATACAGTGCTGTGGATTCGTTCCAGCTCGCAGAGAACAGCAATGTGTAGGTGCTGATGAGACCTTGAGGTCCTTCTCTCCCTCTGATTGCATCTGATTGCATAACCATCGGCTGAGTAGGAGTCAAACGCCGCAATACACTCTACACCATCATCTCTCTCCTAAAGCACTTGGCTAACACTCAAATTAGCTGAACTAAAGTAACCGAAATGCCCATTATGAAAAAGTCTGGAAACGCATCAGTGTTATTCATGAGGTAGAACGGGCACGTCCCTACAAGCTCAACAGAGACCCCTAGTGGTGGGTGGAGAGTAAAGACTCTCACACAGCTGCTGCTCAGTGTTAGAAATTAGGTTTGTGTTGGATTTATGCCGGTCTGTGAAACTAAACAGTGCCGTCAGTACATAAAAGAATCATCTAAGCTTGTTAAAATGAGAAGCAAAGCTGGGTGTGTGAGTGCAAGCACAGGGAAACCACCATTTAGTACGCAAGTAGAGGGAAATTGGCCGAGGCAGCTGACTTAGTCTCGTATATAAAGCAGATGGGGACTACTGCTAGCAGCTGGTTCGGATGGAAAACATTAATAAAATATAATCTGCCTCTGGAAATCCACATTGAGTCAACCACAAACCACCAAGATGTACCGTGTTAGTGAGCGTCAGGAGGTGCTGGTAGGTAGATTTTGTTACCTTTGAACAGATCAATGGTGGTTTACTCATGTAAAAGTAGATACTACAGCAAGTAGTAGCATTAAAATATACTGAAAGCACCGAAAGTAAAGTGATTTATCATGTCGAATGGCCCATTTTAGAATAATATATTATTATTTTATTATTATTGATACATTAATGTATAAGCTTCACTTTAATATTACAGATAATAATCTATATACTACCTCTTAGCTCAGTCTATAATGATGTAGCATAATTTAATTGTTGCATATGTTTTGTATTACTATAACTTCCAGTAATGTTGTCAAATAAATGTAGTTTAATATAAAGTACAATATATATCTCTGAATTGCAGTGGGGTAGAAGTATTGGATATAACGTTATGCAGTGGCCTCCAGTTACTGATGAAGCTACATTATATGGGTGGTGATCTTAGCGTCATCCAAATGTTAAATATTAGTCAGACTTTTTATGACAATAGCCAGAAATAAAAGTAAAAAACAGACCACTTGACCATCCGCCTCATTTCAAGTGATGTACTGTGTAATACAACTGTTCTAGTTAGTATAATCACTCAAAAGTTGCATTTCCACTAGAAACATTAGTTATATTAGTAAAAAAAATAATAAATACACAAGATTATTTCATTAATTGCCATTAAGGACCAACATCTTGATCTTCTGCACGCTCATTGAATCTATAAAGCCTCATCCAGTAAAAGCTTCTGTGTTCAGGTTTTCTCTGATAACTGCACAGCTTCATTGTAGAAAGTAACAACACATAGAAAGTGAAGGGAAAAGTAGAAAACTCCTATGTAAGGACATAAAGACTGTACAGTACTGGAGTAGATGTACTCAGTTACTTTCAGCCACAAGAACAGAGCTGTTTCCTGTATTTATGTTTAAAGGAAGTTACATATTTACTGTAGAAAACTTATTTGTGGCGTCGATTTTCTCAACTAACTCGGCAGCAACTTTCCTAAAAGAACAAACTGTTAATTTAAAGCAACAATTTGACATTTCAGTATATACTCTTATTAGTTTTCTGGCAGAATTAAACAATAAAGTACAGTGTATCTGAGAGGACCTTCACACACCTTTCACACAGGTACAATTGTTCTGTTAGATACTAATTATACACAAAAACACTTGAATCTGTTTCTCCAGTCCTACCTGAAAGAAATCATGAAGGACATTGGGACGTACAACAACAAGGGAGCTCACAAAAGCACCTGGGAACTGAAGCCGGAGTACCGACACTACCAGTCTGGCGAGGAAGAGGAGGAGATGCAGACGTCGTAGTTCCAGCGAGTTCCTCTGAGCCTGGCGAGGATACAGCTCCGAGCTTTCAGCTGCTCGCAGGGGAGTTCAGGTTTTTCACTGACTTGTAGAAAACCTGCTGTTTATTACATATGCAGGTATTATGTGATGGTTTTGAGTTCATAAGGTTTAAGTTGATATTATTATTATTATTATTATTGGGTTGAAAGGTCTGCTCTGCATTAGGTAGCACATCACATAAATAAACAGACATGTTGTTCACAGTGAATGATTCAAATCTGTTCTTTTTGGACGTTGAGGAATAAAAATATGTCTGGAAGTGGAAAAAAAAACATGAAATAAATCTAAAATGCAAAACTATTGATTCCCTTTTGTTACAAAAACAAAAAGACACCAGAGAGAATTTGGATTTTTAACTATACGAGCTGAAAGGTGAATGTTTTAAATGTCTGTGACCGACTGTAGAGATTATTATAGGTAACTAAAACTGAACTAAAACAAGGTTTGAAAAATAATTTTAGTTAACTGAAATAAAACTGAAACAGTATTGTGTATTAACGAAACTAACTAAACTAACAATATACAGGAAATGTGTTTTTAGTTTTAGTCTTTGTAAACTTGGTCAAATATGTCAACACAAGCATGAGGAGGAGATATTGGTACATTATGTTTACTGAGACATGATTAGTCAGTGTGTAATAATATATAATATCATCTCACCTCATATTATAATTAAAAAACTAAAACACTGAAAACTAAAAAAAACATTTAAAAAAACAAATATGAATAAAAAAACTAATGAAAAATATAATAACTCTGCTGTAGAGTCGACTGTTTGACATTATTTAATTTAGAAGAAAGCGTTTGTAGATGTTTCAGCTCACATACTATAAGTCAAACATACCCGACGTTACTGTTTATTAATGTACCCTCAGACATCAGTGGTCTCCCTCCATATTATAAACCCAGTTCATTGTCAGTGTATTTGTACGTTTCTCCTGTATCCCCAACTTGTAAGATTTCAGTCACATAAAACCTTTTTCACAGCACTTCACGTGTGGTTGCAAGAGAAGCACAGGTGGAGCTAGTAACAATAAAGAGGCTCCGTTCCATTGCTGCAATTATTGTTATTAGTAACTCTTGTAAGTCAAACTGTCTGCTGTTCAACTTTCTCTCACTGATGAAGAAAATCACAGTAAACATGTTTATTTTGGTCAAAGTAGCATCATAGTTTTGTGGTAATACTTTTCCAACTAATGCGTCCTTAAAAAAACAACATAGTGACCTCTGATTCTGAAGTCTTAAACATTTGTGGGCTTTAAAAAAATGGATAAAAAGAATCAATAAAATCAGCTAGAACGTTCAAAAACAGCAAATTACGGTAATTTAATGGTACGACAGCAGCTGTAGTTGATAAAAGATTATTTTTTGGTACAGGATACATATGATTGAGTTGATGAGTACAATTGTCTTTCTGCTGTCGCAGCTTTAAACTTTATTTACAATAAATCACAGGGCAGAAACCTGCTGCTGTGTTTGAAGTTTAAAACGCGTTGAGTCAGTTTTAAATTATTCTATTAACTCTTATTTTAAATTTAAATAAACAAGTTACATTAAAGTAGACGTATGAAGTCTTGTCTTTAATACACAGCTGGATCTGTGGCTTTGTACAGTCGTCACTACTGAAGTTAACGGACTCATTTATAAACTGGATCAGTGTTTATCGCCCCCTACTGGACCTTTTGGTTTTTACAGTTGGTTACACACATTTCTCTCGATATTTATCTCTTGAAGTTCACATGCACGCCGAGTTTCCACTAATGTCGAGAATAAGACAATATTCAGCATTTGATAAGTCATATAAACAATGTGGATATTAATTAATTAGGGTTTATTTGAGTCGGCCTGTACATGATCAGCTCTACTTTTAATACAGAAGACTGTCAACAGGTTTGGTTTTTGGATGTGTGTAAAATATAAGGATGACCTTTCTCCAGAAGGTGTTTGAATGAATGAAACTGTTCACACGGTCCAAAAGTTTACCACCGATATAAAGATAAAAATGGCTCGAGCAGCTCCGGTTGTTCCTCTATAGGATGTACAGTACTTCATTAACAGGTACATTGATGCACAGCTGCATGTAAATGGGAGTATTAATTTATTCTTTTAAAATAAAAAGGAAACAAACTGAATACATTGAATAGACACTGATGCATTAAATGGCCACATCTTTAAAAATGAACTGTCCAGTTTGTATTTTTAATGTTTTAACTTTTACACTCAAACACAAGATTGTTTATCCTTCGTTTACCTGCTATTAAAGGAAATGTGCCAATACCTAAATAAAATCAGTTTGAGCATAGTTAGAAACATTTAATATAACCAAGTATACAACTCCACTAAAAGACTTTAGATGCCTAAATGTTTCACATTAACTCTATTTTACTCCATTTAGTGATAATATGTATAATTTAAGACTCTTAACTCGAAAGGTTCCCGTTTGTTGTCCCAGCTGATTCAATATCTCACAAACACACAGAAGAACTGGAAGTGGTGGTACTAGATTTTATTTTGAAATTAAACCGGAGGTCTTGTCATTGTAGATGGAATCATATTTAAACAAAGAGGTCAGAGGTCAACTTGTATGGATCACTGCTAAAACAGTAGACACAAGAAGAAGAAGAAAAAAACTTTTCAGTCGGTGGCCTCAGTCACAGTCCTGACTAGTTTTCAATCCCAACAACCGGGCCAAATCCTGGGACAAAAGTCAAACACTGCAAAAGCCAAAAGTTTAAAAACTGTATTCAGTGACCAATCATGTTTGATTCACCCAGCTTTGGGAGTTGGTGCTGTGGGCCATAATGGGAATATACAAGAAACTGTAGAAGAAGGTTTCCTTTCAGGCATGATGCAAAATAGTGCTCCTTTCAGTCTGCTCTTGGGGCCATTTGAGAAGCAGCAGCCAATTGAAAAGCAAATGTAGTTCCAGATAGTTACTGCAAGGGAAAAAAAGGACATGTGTGTCAATAGAAAGTCGTCAAACAAAGCACGTTTTCACAAGAGTAACTCGACATCCTGTCCAAAAGGGCATTACAGCTTTCCCGTATTTTGTCATATTAACTAACTACGGGCAGCTACAATTAACAAGTGAAGCTATTTGCCCATCAGAAAGCACCACGAGACCTCTTAAAGGAGAGGAAATGTGAGTGTTAGAGGCAATATGCCAGAAAACATTTGGCGTCAGTCCAATCAGATTTGTTCCTGTTCAGCTACACGACGTAGAAATTCATAGTTTTTAACATAACTATGGAACTAAAATCTTATAATGACTTTATGGGATTGAACAGTTAAAGATATACTTACACATTTCTCAGCCATCAGACCGTCTTTGAAGAAAAGCATGTATGGTGTGATGCCATCCTCACGGTAGTTCAGCAGTCCCACCGCGCCGTCTGGGTTCATGCTCTCCCCGGTGAAAAACTTCAGGGAGACAAAAGACGGCGAGTCAGAGGACAATAGCCGGAATCGTGAGTTCAGTTTTGTACATATTCGCCAAAGTATCTGGTCATACTACAAAAAAAAGGGGGCCCAGTGTCCGTCTGTAGTTGTTGCTTTACACAACCACAGCATGTTTGTTAAGCTAATAGCCAATTGTCCAGATATTGTTGTCATAGAAACGGATTTCAGACAGAAATGGACACCATGTGGAAACAACTCCATATAAAAAAGACAAAAAGCATCCGAAAACATCTCTTTAAAAACCTTTTAATAAAGTCAAAGTGCAGCTTTTAATAAACCGTGCCAGTGAAGGGTCAGTAGTGTGTGTGTGTGTGTGTGTGTGTGTGTGTGTGTGTGTGTGTGTGTGTGTGTGTGTGTGTGTGGTGTGTGTGTGTGTGTGTGTGTGTGTGTGTGTGTGTGTGTGTGTGTGTGTGTGTGTGTGTGTGTGTGTGTGTGTGTGTGTGGACTCTGTATATCTACCTGGTAATCCTTGAACTTTCCAACGATACCCTTAAATGCTGGTGCGACGTCAGCCATGAACTTCTCCACTCTCTCTGGGTTGTTCTCTTCTAGGTGAGCCTTAATGCTGGACATGCAAACAGTGACATTGTTTAAATATTTGTCCCACATAGGACACCGTTATAATCCCCAAACATCCTCCTGTATTTAAAAAAAAAAAAACCCCAGAAGAGATACTTACGCCTTCATGTAGTCTTTCATGTAGGAGACGTAACCCTTCTTGTCGAAGCCCGTCTCCTGCAGCTTGTGGTTGAGGACGATGTCTACGCCGGAGACCGCGGACTCGTCGGTGCCCTCGACCGCATCTTCAGCAGAGGCGTTGGCCGAAATTAAAGACTCGTCAAACCCTTCTGTCCTGGTGATCGTCTAGAAACATTAGGAAAGGGAGCAGAGGAGACAGACGTGAGTGGGGGAGAACAACTACACCTACTTTACTCTTATTAAGAGACAGGTGAGAGGATTATAATTCTTATAATGTAAAGAACCCATCAGCTATCACAACATATTTAACTTTATTATAGTCGTATTCAGTACTTAATGTAGCAGAAGGCTGGTTGTGTTAGTGATTAACTTCTTTACACAACCACGTCACATTCCTGTGTGTGGGTTGGACACATTATCTACGTCATCAGGCTGTGTGAGGACTACACCAGTGACCTCACTGCACATGCATCTGAGCCACATCAAGTAATCATGTGATCAATATGACTCACACATAAAACCTGAATGTTGTGTAGAATAACTTTAAAAACTCAAATGATGAAATACAGGCTGGGAGATCGTCTTTTGTATATATATAATATTTTCCTCATAGTTCTGCTTTATAAACAGATTTCCTGCCCATCTAGTCCAGATAATACAGAAGCTGTGTGTGTTGGGAATTATTGAGTCTCTGGAAATATAAAGTAGACCTTTATCTGTATATAAAGTTTCCTAAAATTGAATTAAAATTAAAAATCGTGACGTCTTGATTTAAGGAAACCTGTACACACACACTGAAAGCAAATAGGTGGTATTTCCTGTCTATTTTAGACAAATATATAACTTTAAAATGGGCATTGTACCATCACAAGCCTTTACTTTACCTCGTCTGTAGCTTTGCTTTGTGTAAACTTCCTTCCTCTGGCAACTAACTAAAAGATACTTCAACTTTTTAAAGCTAATATATTACATTTTAAATCAGAAAGTCTACATTAGAGCTGGATTGAAGTGTAACCGGGTGAAATATCCCTTTTCATTAAATCCAAACATGTGTTAACTCCTGATTTAAAACCCCAGACTCACCTTTCCTTCCACTTCGTAGAAGATCCCGTCTTTAGACTCGGTGATTTTGTAGATGTCCGAGAACATCTCATCATCTTCGAGAGGAAATAAAATAAAAACATTGTTAACACACTTTAGTGAACACAAAGAAAGTCTCCGGCCTAACGTTACCGCGGACTCACACCCCGCCACAGTCCGCTTTCTCCCCCAGTTTCCTGACACAACGCGGGGGGAACTGTTAGAGAGAGTCCCGCTGTTGTTCGCGGTGGAGGAGAATGAGTCTGTAAATAAAACCCGCAGCTACGGGACGCCGACAGGCCCAACGCACAGCGCGTTACTTTATCACGAGTAACGTTACATTTAAACCTCCCAACCACACACACACACACACCGCTAATACAGCACCTAAAGTCACACTTTTATTACTTTAAACCAACTTAAAACACAAAGGAAACGTGAACCGAACCAAAAGGATGAGAAGCTAACCGGCCTCAAAGCTAACAGGGTGGCTAACGTTAGCATCCTGATAGCACGAGTTAGCTAACGGCAACGCGCTCGCGCTCTCTCTCTCCCTCTCTCTCGCGCTCCCTCTCTCTCCAGTTTAAACACAAACGGAAAATAACCGCCGCCGCCGGTTAACGTGAACCGGCGCACACAGCCGGTACCCGCTCACCGGTGATGATGCACTTGTAGATGATCATTGTGGAGTTAGGGAGAGAAGTCTTCCGCCGACGGAGGTTCAGGCCTTTGTCGCCCTAACGGAACGGGAGAGGTAAAAGAGCGAGGCAGCCGCGAGACAGCGCATTTACGTGCCGCTGACGTCAGCGTGGGTCGGCTCGGCTCTCCCCGCTCTGAGCGCTGCTGCCGCCGGCGGCGTGGTGGCCGACCGCGGTACTGCAGCTGCCTGTACACACACACACACACACACACACACACACACACACACACACACACACAGCTCATTAGTGTTTTTATTTTTATTTATTTATTTTCAGTCCCTCCAGAAAAACGCGATCGTGTAATTTAATGCATGATCGGCCAAAGTACAACCAAAGTTTGTTTAAAATACGTCGCACTAAATCGCCGATTTCCGCGCAAATTACGCGGGACTTGAATGATTTAACAATCCATGCATTGTCGTTGCAGAAAAGTCACATAATATAATCTATATATATATAGATATAGATATATATGTGTATATATCTCAGCAGAAAGTTGAAAAACGTTGCGTTTACTTCACTCAAGAGCAGCCGTTTTCCCCTGTTGCCATGGGAACGTTATGAAGAGACGTAAACAACCTTCCAGTGGTAATATATTATTATTATTATTATTATTATTATTAGGATGTAAATATACATTTACAGTAAGAGATTGACCTTTGTGCATTGGAAGCACTTATTTTAACAGATGTCTGTTTTCTATAGCGACCTCTGTAAAACACATTTTATTGTTTTATATTTATTTATATTTACAGAAGTTGAAGCATATTCCTTTTGTGAAGCTACAGAATGAATTTGTTTGACTCATCAATGTTTTGTAAGTTGGAGCCGTGTGTTTATTAAAAGGTCTGAAATAAAACAAGATGAGAACTTTAATATTCCCAGCACTTTCTGTGATGTAGTATGTTTACTTATCATAGGAAGTAATAAGTAATTACTCTTTACATTAAGGTGGTAGCCAAGTGAGAACCGCAGTTTGTGCAAGTTCCCGCAATTTCAACGCATTAAATTGCATAAATATCACGCATATTCCAAAAACGTGCCGCATAATCAAAGATTTTTGTCCGCAACAATCACAAAACAACTCCGCATCTTTCTGGAAGGACTGTTATTTACTTACATTTGGTAATAATGTCAGTTTTAACACCAGCATTGGTGAGTTTAATCACATTATAGTTATATAATTTAATTTACAGCTTACAAAAACACGGTTTTAGGTGGAGTACCTCTTTAAAAGTTATACATGATTAAGTAGTAGATCAATACTTTATTTATAAATTCAAGTATCCGGTAGCATACAAAATAATACTAAAATTAAAAACCCTAACCTTAAGAATAGAATTAAAAATAAAAGATAAAATATAAATATAGTTGTTCCCGAAGAATTGGATATACTATATACTTGGATATAATAGTTTTTTTTTTAAAGCATATTGAATTCACCTAGGAAATAGGGCAGTAGTTTTTACATACTGTCATACACACACATATTTATATAATTTCCTACATGCACATTACTAGTATTAGACCTGTACTATATATTCATAGTCCTGTCTATAGCAGTGTAATTATTTATTTTTATAACACTATTTCATCACATCTGTATATAGAGTGTACACACAACTCCATTTTCATTATATCTTGTATTTATTTAATGTGTATTTTCATATCTGTTGTGTTGTATCTGCAGCTGCTGTAACGAGGGAATCTCCCCAGTGTGGGATCAATAAAGTCTGTATTATCTTATCTAATCACTGAACTGCTGCGGGAGGCAATAATCATCATTATGACATTAACAGTAGACACAGAATAATCAAGACTGACCTACAGACTGGAAGGTGACACGAGTATTTCTCAACCTCACACCGACTCATTAAACTATCACTCATAATAGTTCTTTGTTTACTTTTACTTACATTTGTTGTCCAACTAATATTCTTATTTATACTATTTTACACTTATATATCACGTTTCTCAGTATTTTTATTTACACCGTTGTTATATATTGTAGTATAGATATATAGATATATATATATATTTTACATACTTATTTTTCTTATAATTTCTCTTTGTTTACATATATTTCTATTGTAGAAGGAGTAACTGTAACAACCTCAGTGGATCAACAGAGTCAAAGTCCTTCTATACACACACATACTTGATGAATACAGCTGATTCTGACTGTGGTAATTAGATATGATAAAATACAAATACTAATGTTTCATTATTCATCCATGTATGATACTGACAGACTCCAACTTAAGGATGAAACATGGTTTAAACTACTTTATCTTACAGGTACATTTTCTCAAAAATCAGGAAGAAAAAACATTTTTTTAATATTATAAAATCTTCCACCTCGAGCAGCTCTCGATTTTATTTCAAGTCATAGATTTGGGGCCAGAGACAGACTTTTAAAAATAACCCCAAATCCCCCATTTCCCCTGATATTTAACCACCCCTCCAAAATAAAAGCCTTATATTTCAATCGTTTAAAAAACTGTAATTGTTCAACTGTTGAGTTACATTGTCTATAAATTAATGTTAAATACCTTTTTAATCGTTTGTTAACTAACTAACCCTTCATTTATTTTATTTTTTAAATATATCGAGGTTAAAACAGACTTAAAAATCAGCCTATAAAATCCACCAAAGTGGACCTTAACTCCGGCTCGAGAGAAATCCTTCAAATGAAACCAGTTAATAAGAAACATCGTTGTGGTTGAGCGGCTCACAGCAGATACAACCTGACCAGACCATTAAAAGTAGATATTTACAGTGTAACCAAGACCTGTAAAGGAAAGACCAATCGACATTGACCGTGTATGTCTGGTGAGAATTCAGCCCTGAGTTTCTATAAAAGTGAAACATGAAACATTTAAAAAGAAAAACCTTTCAAAACAACCATCGGCTACTTGTAAAGCAACTTTATTTCTCATTTATCAGCATATTATTTTGGTACAATAAGCACCATTTGTGATAATCTCAAACTATAATGGATTGCTTTTGTAAAATCCAAACCAGATGTAACGTCCCCTCCGTCCACAGGGCAACACAGTGAGACGACTCAAGTGTATTAAGTCCAATTATCTGCACATTGTGAAATCCACTTACACAAAGACAAATCACTGGAGGGAGGGTGGTGGTGGGGAGGGGGAGCCCTACAGTACAAAGTACACGGAGGCAGCATTTGGAGAGAAGGCAGGGGTTATAAACCAACAAGTGCATTCAAATAACAACCTCACCTTTCAATTATAGTTAAGACTTCTTCTTCAAAACAAAAACAAAAAGGGGAACAAAATACCCGAGTGGAGCTTGTGAAGAGGACCAGCACATGCAAGACAAAAAAACCCAAAACAATAGACATTTAAAAAAGTAGTTCATGTACAATTATACACACAAAATAAACACATGAGGAGAATTTATTGACGGACGATGATAAAGATGCAAGTGCAACAGAGCAAAAATGTTTTGCCTTCTCCCACGTATTAAACCTCGTTCCCCCCCATTTTGTGACTACGTTATAGGATAGCAAAACAACTTCAGGATACTGGAGTCGAGGTTTCTACGACGAAGGGCCTCGATCAGTAGTTCCTGTGATCAGCGTTTAATTCTCACGGCGACTATGGTTTTTAAATCAGGAGTGTTACGCACTGCACAGGAAACACATCATTATCCAAAGTCTTTAACTTTTATAACCTAAACCAAGCTGTAAATCTTGATCTTAACATTTTAAAATAAAGAAGCTACAGCTGTCCACAGTCTGTGACGACCAGCTTCTTCGTGGGCGTCCCCGTCTTTGTGCCGAACTCTTCCATCTGTTGCACCACGTCCATGCCGTCCTGAACCCAGCCGAAAGCCACGTGTTTGAAGTCCAGGTGTTCGGCTTTCTTCAGGGTGATGAAGAACTGCGAGTTGTTGGTGTCGCGCCCGCGATTCGCCATCGACAGAATGCCCGGGCCTGTGTGCCGAACGTCGAAGTTCTCGTCCTCGAACTTGCTGCCGTAGATGGACTTGCCTCCCGTGCCGTCGCCTTTGGTGATGTCGCCACCCTGAAAGACCAACGGGGGAAGTAGTTAGATGAGATAAGATGTTCCTTTATCGATCACATGAAGGGGGAATGTAATTCTCCTCACCTGACACATGAAGGATGGTATGACTCTGTGGAAGATGGAGTCCCGAAACCCGAAGCCTTTCTCATTGGTGCAGAGAGCCCTGAAGTTTTCCGCCGTCTTGGGGACAATGTGCGAGAAAAGCTCTACGGTGATGGTGCCGAGCGTTTCGCCGTCGGCTGCCACTTTGAGGAACACCCGCGGGTTAGTGTCTCTGGAGTGCTCCTGAACTCGGGACATCTGCGGCGAGGAGATAAACGAGGCGTCGCCGTCGGTTTGGCCCATGCGGCTCTGACAGGCGCAAAAAGTCTTCTTGAAGGATTCGGCTATCTCGGGGGTTTTGAACTTGGCCGCCAGCTGCTCCACTATGCCGTCGCCGTCTGGAGAAAACAGGGAGAGAGCGTCAGCAAGAGAACGGAGACACAAATGTTAAATATGTCAACAGTACAGGCGCTGCCGCCTCTGTTCCAACAAGATGGAGGACGCTGTGGTCAGAGCTGTGCGTTTGTTTGTCGTTGGTTTAATGATAATAACGGAGTTGGAAAAGAGATGTGTGAATTTGGACTATGCGATCAAATGGGCAAGAAAGAGGAGTGCTAAGAGGCGTAAAGTCATGTGACAACTGGCAGCACTTCATATTATTGAGGTTGAGAGAAAAACAGTAATGAACTCACAAGGAGACGAGTAACTTTAACATCTTATTGTAGTTTTATGGCTTGTAAACAAGATATTTCAGGGGAAATACAATGGGGGAAAGAGTCTGGACTAGTGCTGTCAAACGATTAAAATATTTAATCGCGATTAATCGCATTAATGTCGTAGTTAACACACATTTTTATCTATTCTAAATGTCCCTTGATTTCTTTTTGTCCCATTATTTTTTCTCATTTTAATGCTCTTATCAACATGGAAAAGTGGATCGGCTTGCTTTGTGCAAATGTTTTTATTGAAAACAACATTGGCACATACTGCAGTGTTCAATTTCACACTAATATTCTCACTTGGAGCAAATAATCTCTCACACAATGTAACACTGTCCATCAATAAAAGGGTGAAAAAAATACTTTGTCACACAAACAGCCCCTTCAACAGCCCTTTCTAAGGGATCAAAACTATATAAAATTACAAAGTGCACATGAAAGGTAAACTAGGACTCAGTGTGCTTCTGTCTGAAGTCATCCATTGTCGCCTGGCTTGGACGAGGGAACGGAGAATTCGCATCAGCTGTGTGTTTGGCCATCAAGTGGTATTTCAGAGTGGACGTGCTGCGATGATAACTTTAGCTCAGTTCACAACGACAAAACACACAGATCACTTTGGTCCATTTGGCAACTTTATAAAAGTAAACTTTCCATTCAGAATATTATTGGCATCCATTTCGGCATCTCGCGCTCGCCATCCACTCAAAACGTAACGTCTGCTACTCTTAAACAAGCGTGTGCGGTGTGTTTTGTTTTGTTTCTGGTCTTGCTAGATCCGGTGTGGTGTTGTAGTTTCTCTAACGTTACTAGTTGTTGCAACAGCATGTGAAAAAACTACAAAGTGTGCTAGGCCAAAAAGAGCGTTAATCTCGGGATAAAAAAATTGACGCCGTTAAAATGGGTTTGCGTTAAACTGACAGCACTAGTCTGGACTAATCATTGTACACTTAAGTCACTCAAAGTCCCTCTAAGATCTACAATTGTTCCTCGTTCCTGCAGTGCAGACACATAAAAAAGGAGGAATAGTGCTCCAACTTTTCCAAAAACGGCATATAAATGTACCTGAGTAGTCGGTGGCGATCCAGATCAGCGCGTTGGCTGAGGCGTTCATGGGTTTGAGTTCCATCGCCTGAGAGATGGTGTGGTTGGCACAAACCCTCAGCACCTGCTCTCTTCTCATCAGGATTCGGTAGAAATGTTTGGCTGGGTGGAAGAGGATCTTGAGGTCACCGATTCCACGCTCCTTCCACTGGCCGAGGTCTCGGTCCCATCGGTAGAGCTTGGCACGCTCTTTGAACAGGATTTCCTCGTCCTCCTCTCCGGACTTTGTCTCCACCTGAGAGACGCCACAGTTACACAAAAGATGAATCACCAAACTACTGACCATATAGACCACAAATATTAAGAGTTCAGCGTTTTAAGATACCTCTGGCAGTGACACTATTGGCTCAAAGTGAATGTCCACATTATTAGAAGCATCCTCTTCATCGCTGCCCTCCTCATTGCCGTTGTTTTTTGGAGCCGAGGTCCCCGCGGACCCAAACACTGTTGCTCCAGCATTTGCCCACGCAAAGTTGGAGTCTTCATAAAAGAGAAAGACAGTTGAAAGTAAATATGTAGTGAAATATACATTTTATTGTGATAATGAAGCTGGTTGTTAAAAAGACTCAATGTGGACGCCAACCTTGAGCTCCAAACGCAAATCCTTCTGTGTTTTGGGCCAAGTCAGCAAAAGAGAAGCCTCCCAGTGTGTTGAAGCCAAAGTTGGAGAGCTCTGCTGGAGGTGGGAGTGACAAAGTTAATCATTAAATAATGAATTTAATGTAGTTTAATTAGTTTATTCTACTCATTTGTATGCAGGATTCGAGCACACAGAGAGTTGGACACAACAACACGTCCAGGAAGTGGTGTTTACCTTGACTCATGGTTGTAGCAGGAGCTGGAGGGGCAGGAAGAGCTGCAGGAAGAGCTGCAGGAAGAGCTGCAGGAAGAGCTGCAGGAGGAGCTGCAGGAGGAGCTGCAGGAGGAGCTGCAAGAGGAGCTGCAAGAGGAGCTGCAAGAGGAGCTGCAAGAGGAGCTGCAAGAGGAGCTGCAAGAGGAGCTGCAGGAGGAGCTGCAGGAGGAGCTGCAGGCCCAGTGTTGGACTCCGGCTCTGGGCTCTTCTTAGTTGAAAGGTCAATGGGAGAGCTGCTGCTAGGAGCTTCACTCTGAGTCTCTGCTGGCTGCTCTGAGGTCTGCTCCTCCGGTGTAGACGTGCTGACTGCAGCTTCTACGCCGGCCGCAGCTTCTACGCCGATGCTGGATGACGGGCTCTCCGTCGGCTCTTCTTCTAGGGCTACTGCGTGGCTGCTGGGGGCCTTATCAACTTGGTTTAACTCAGCATCCTGAAACAATTTTGGAATTAAAGTACAATGATACTGATGCTCTCTTGATGCTAGATTCACAAAATAACAGCAAATTGTTTAAACGAACTCCAAGTTAAACCAAATACAGCATTAATGACAGAGAATGTGAGAAGTCCACAGTCAGAGAAAGTCCTGCTCATGTAGTTCAGTTAGTCTTTGTATTTAACAACCACAATCACAATAATAATGAACACTGACAAACTACCAGTAGAGTACAGCCCTATTGTGTTTATGTGCATATAGAGTGGAGAAGTAAGATTTAAGTGTAACTCAAGACCCATTTTAAAAGGTGTAAACTGTCCACTTGTGATCTGAACAGGACTTATGTTCTCCTCTTATTAACTGCTTACTCTTCATCACTATATATGAACGCCGCTAAGACGACCTACATGAATTCTGGGTAATCTGGCACGCTTATTTAAACTGAACTATCATCTGTAGAAGAGTTTTGTCTGTTACCAGGTCTTGCTGTGCCTTGCGGACTTCCGTCTCAAAGTCTTCGGGCTTGTCGTGGTCGGGGTCAGGGTCGCTGTCTGTGATGCTCAGGCCGCAGAAGAAGGTGGGTGGAAGCTGGAGGCTTTTGGCCTTCTCTTCCTCCTCCGGTGTCGGCTTCTTCTCCCAAACCACCTGGCAGTCTGACTCTGAATCCAGTACACACAAGTTTAGGGTTAGACTGGCAGGTGAGGTGAGCATTACTTTATTAAATCGTAATAAAACACGTGAAAGAGATCATTATTTATGTACAGCCTATACAAATGTTTGTGAAGCAAATCAAACCAACAGGTTACTTGGTAGAAATTATAAAACTGAGGTTAATGAGAGTAATTAGATAAAATAGGACACACATACCATCACCACATGCTGCTGCCTTCTTCTCAGGAGGATCAGCGTAGAGTTTTCCATTCAAGGCTTTTACTGCTGACTCGAAGTCCTCGTCTGAAAATTCAAAACACATTTTTTCCCTTAAATTACTTTTGCTTGTCAAGAAACCTGTTGATTCCAGTTCCCACTTCACTCCCACAGACTTTGGACAAAGACAACTTCTGTTTGTTTTGTCTTCTTCTGTTCTTAGTTTTCAGATTTTTAGCAACACGATGGCCAGCTTTACAGACATTAACACATGTTGTTGTCATAGTGAGAGACAACAGCAACACAAACCGCAAAGGGTTATAACAGAATATAAGAGAGAGAGAGAGAGAGAGAGAGAGAGAGAGAGAGAGAGAGAGAGAGAGAGAGAGAGAGAGAGAGAGAGAGAGAGAGAGAGAGGATGACACGCAGCAAAGGGCCACAGGTCGGATTAGAACCAAAATGAAGAGCAATCAGTCACAGAGGTCAGCATTTTTCTGAGGGGTGGCGTCTCAATGATGTAGAAACTCAAGAGCTCCTGGCTAAAATATGAAGCTCCATGATGCAGTTTTACACTCCAGTAAAAAATGTTTTTAGGTGGGAATTTTTCCCAGTTTGCCTGCCATTAATAAAGTTTTGAATCCTGAATCTACAAACAGCAATCATACAGGCAAAATTAAAATGTAACAAGTCATACGAGTCATCTTAGTTACCATATTCACTTGAAGAAAACACATTTTTATACTCTTGTTTCTTATCTTTTTGTCTCACCATCAGTTTCAGCGTCGCTGGTGTAGCCTGGCTCATTTTGATAGCAGAAGAAGGTGAGAGGCAGCAGGAGCTTCCTGGCTAAAGCTGCCTGTTCAGCCGTGGGTTCCCTGACATACACAACCTCCACCTCTGAGTTGTCCTCCGACCATGAACTGCCTCCTTCTGCCTGAGGTGGCCCTATGTCAGACACGATAGAAGAACAATACATAGTCAGGCTGGGGAGGAACTGCTTGGAAGAAAAGCAGAAATTAAACTTCTTTACTCCCTTTATAAAAACACAGGTGTTAGTTCCACACACACAAAAAAAAGACATGCACAGCAAAAATGAACAGCATGCATTTGATGTACAAATGTGAGACAAGTTGTACTCAGAGTATTTCTGTATGCATGTCTCTGTTTAGCTGACTCCACCACTTACTGTTGGACACGTTACCGCAGCATTAAACGGCATTAATACCTGAGCGTTAACTCTAATTAGCCACTGCTGAGGTGCACATCACTGGTAGATGCCAGACTAGACAGGGAATTGCATTTCATGCTGTTGCTACACATCCAGCACTAAAAATGGCATGTGTGACGTTTGCACGGTGCATTCCTCTCGGAGGAATCCTCTCAGCTCATCTTTCAAAAGACATTAACTGATGTGCCTCCTGTTGCTATACAAAACTCTAGTTTGATTCTGTGTATTTATTAATGAAGTGGTTACCAGCATTTTTCCTCACGGAACCCCTTTTCTATTATTAAGTAAACTTATTTATTTGATGGATATTTCATAAAATATTTCAATGCATAACAATAACAGTATAGAACAACTGATAAGGACGTTTATGTAAAAAAAAAAAAAAAAAAAACCTATATGGATGAATTTTTAAGCAGATACTTTCCTGAATACTATTTTAATACAACTCTCTCTAGTATGTAATTTATTGATTATTAACAATCATACACACTTAATAAGGAGGAGGCTGTGTAGCAGGGAGTGAAGTCTCTGTGACTATAACTTGTGTTCAGGTCTTAATCATGTCCTTATCCTGTAAGGTAATATCTAAAATAATAATCTGAACATCAAAAATAACAACTTCATTAGTTTTTTTCACAGAAATGAATTAAATCCTGAGATATAAGCACATATATATCTATTTTTTTGGCCTAACCTACTTGAGAAACTCAGACCAACTACATCTATTATTTTTCTAAAATAACAACTTTAAACCTATTTTAAGGATTTGGCTTTTGCTTAATTGTTTAACTGAATTACGCCTCATTACCCCCCTAATCCAGACGAATCAGATATAGAAAATGTATCATATTCTGTGCAGTCCTCCTGTGTGAGACACTTGAATCTTGAGACATCGGTGCTACTCAAGTAATAATTCAAATCTTTGTACAAATAAAAACTGCATCTCCACACACTGGACATGCAACACATTAGCTTCAATGTTTTTTCCACTCCGTGCATCCAGGTTATTTCTTTCTAGTAGTAAGGGCCAGCCAGGTGACAGCTGAGAAGTGTTAACACACACTGCAGTGATTAGAGTACCTGGGGGTTCAAATTGGGTGGTTGATGTGCTGGTCCAAAAAGCCATTGGGTTATCTTTGAAAAGCCTAAAATCCAGCCCTAAAGGATGATGAGTTGTTGGGCGAAGAGAAACTAATTGTGAGGCTGGTATCATAATCAGAAAACAAGGCCAAAAGTCTTCAAAAGAAAAATGTGAAATACCGTGAGTGTTTGAGTGTATGTAAAACATGTGCAGCGTGTTCACTAAAACCTAAATAATTTATATATACAGTTCTACTAGCACAGGATATGGTAATATAGTGGAACAACATAATATAACAAAGTATATAGGGTGGCTATATGGGGAGGTGATGGGAAATCAGTAGTTTTAATACAGTTTCTGTCCTGGAGATGTTTTGAGAAGGGCCTTGGCTAGGTCAACTAAGATGATGGAGCAATGAGATGCAGATGAAACAAGACAATGGAGTAAAACTCAAATTAACAAAAACAGTCCTGATACTCATTCAAAAACAGAAAAATCAGACAAATATTGCATTTAAATTAAAGATATTTCTTTACCTTTCTCTGGGATTTTGAATGCAGGTACTGCAGATGTAGTACTGGCAGGATATCCAGAATCTTTGGCTTTCAAACTGGATGCAGATTCTTCAGATTTAGGAGAGCCAAAGAACCTCTGCAGGCTATCAGAGCCAAAGACAAACTTAGGGGGTGACACCACAGTCTTCGAGGGGTTGACTGGACTTGGAGACCCAGCTGCACATGTCTGCATCTCTGGAGAAAGCTCTGTACGTTCCTTTGTGGTCTCCTCCAGAACAGCGATGGCTGCCTTCCCGCACACAGTTGGAGTAGTCTGTGCAGATCCCGTGGGTCCGCTGTCTTGAGGTGTGGCGACTCTAGATGTCACTGGAGTCATGAGTTCTTTCTTTTCTTGGGCAACCTTGGCCTCCTCAAAGACCTGTTTGAATGTGTTGGCAGTTTCCTGAAGCTTGAATCTCACAGCAAGCTGCTCAATATTACCCTCTCCTATTTCAGCAAAGTCCACGGCACTCCAGACCCAGGCCTTCTCTGCGCCCTTCATAGGTTCCAGTTTCATGGCTGATGTGACCCAGTGGTTGGCACAGATCTTGAGTACCTGGTCTCTCCTCATTATCAACCTCACTCGTTTGGAGTCGTAATTCTGCAAGATCTTGAGGTCTCCGATACCCCTTTCCTTCCACTGACCCAGTTCCTTATCATATCGATACAGCTTGGCCCTGTGACTGAAGACCACCAGTTCACTCTCCTCTCCTGTAGAAATCTCCACCAGGTCAGGCAAAGGGACTACAGGCTCAAAGTACTGGCCATCCCTCTCCTCATCCTGAGTTACATCCTGCTCGTCATCAGTACCCACCGAGGCTCTGCTCTGGTTAAGCTTAGCTGGAGACTTTGAGGGGCTGATGCCAGGCTGGAAGCTGAAGTTGAACCCACCAGTAGATTCTCCAAAGCGGAAAAGGTTCTTTCTCAGGGGGCTGCTGGCGATGGGAGAGGCATAGACTGACGAGTCGACCGTATCATCTAAAGCCTCTTCTCTTAGGTCGTAGTTATCCCACTCCAAGGTGGGGCCGGTGGTTTCCCCGTGAGGCTTGATCACAAGGCTTGAAACGTTGCTAGATGTTGTCATGTCTCCCTGGTTGTCGTCATCTTTGATCTTGGTTTTCTCATCGGTCAAAAAGAATTTCAGGTCTTTCAACCCAGACTTCATTTCCTCCGCTTTCTGAATGAGGTGTGCTGTTCTGCCTGTGTCAACAAGCTTGTGTGGGGTTTGTAGCGGGATATCCAAGAGAAGTCTTTGACACTCTTCAAATTTCTGCTTAAACTCATCAGCAAGTTCTGGGCTCTTAAACTTTGCAGCCAACTGTTCAAGTTTAGCATCTCCATCAGAGAAGTCATTGGCCAACCAAATCCATGCTTTGTCTGAGCCTGCCAGGGGCTTCAGATTCATGGTGGTGGTGATCCAGTGGTTGGCACACACCTTCAGAACCTGCTCTCTCCTCATCAGTACCCTTAGTCGGCCATTAGAGGTGTTTTTCAGAAATTTAAGGACTCCTACACCTCGCTCTTTCCACTGACTGGTGTTGGAGTCAAATCTGAACAGTTTGACACGCTGAGAATAAAGAACCAGTTCATCCTCCTCCCCTGTCACCAGGTCCACCTTATCAGGCATCTGGACCACTGGTTCAAACTGGATATCATCATTTTCCTCAGTTTTATACATGTCGTCATCTTCCAGCTCATTTGAGGCATCCGTCTTGGTGGGGGTTGCCTGTATTGATGCGAACAACTGTTCACCAGCCCCAGAGAAACCTTTGAAATTTGGGTCGGTATGGCCAAACTGGAAATCTCCTTCAGAGGACTGTGCCAAGTCTGCAAAGCTGCATGTATTGGTTTTACCAGCAACTAATGGATTTTCATCTTCTTGTGTGTGGTCCACTAAGGGCGTAGGCACATTTTCTTTTTCCTTGTGTTTATCAGCTATGCTTTTAAGAAAACTGGAGGCTGACCCTGATGCAGGTGTTGGACTAGCAGTCGAGGGGGTTTCTTTTGCAGGGTCCTGAACACCAAACTTGAAGCCACCAGCTGGAATGGGCATTGAGAAAGAAAACGCTGAAGAACTTGTGGTACTAGATGAAGACTGAGGAACTTCAAACTTGAAAGAAGCAGCTGAGACTTTATCTTTGCTTTGTCCAAACTGAAAAGTGCTGCCACTTTCAAAAGGCATTGTAAATCCAGTTCCAGCAGGCTGGCTTGATGAACTCTTGGTTCCAAAGGAAAAGCTGAATGTGGAGGCAGAGGGAGCAGTGCTGGTTGTGCTTTTAGCATTTGGATTTGGTGTCTCACAGGCCAAACACTTACTGACAGAGGCATCGTTTCTCACCAGACAAGTGTCACAATCCCATTGTCCATCCTTCTTGGCAAACTTAGCTTCTAAAGAGGGAGTGTCATTTGGGGTGTGGCAGGAAACACATTCAGTAGCTGATGCATCATTTCTAACTAGACAGGCATTGCAGTCCCACATCCCATCCTTTTTTACTAATTCAGCCACAAATCCTGGAACTGCTGGCAGATTTGACGCTATCGGAGCCCCTGCTGTTGACTTAGCAGCAGGGTTGGGGGTTCCACAGGAGACACATTTATTAGAAGAGGCTTCATTTCTTACTTCGCACATATCACAGTCCCACTGCCCGGGCTTCTTACTAAACTGGGCAAGCCCAGAGACAACAGCAGATATAGAAGGCTGCACTGCAGGTGCCTCTGCAGCTGGTGCCGCTTGTGCTGTTGTAGCTGTTTTAAGTGATGGTTTAAGAGCTTTACAAGAAACACAACTGTCTTCAGAGGCCTCATTTCTTTTAGAACACATGTCACAGTCCCACTGTCCTGGTTTCTTGCCGAACCCAGCCCCAAAGCCAGAGGCAAACGCACTAGGTACTGTGTCAGCAGGTTTTGAGGTGCCGAATGTAAAAGAAGAAGGTATAGAAGCTCCAAAAGCACCAAATCCAGTAAATGGAGAGCCAGAACTACTGGGTTTTGATGAATCAGTCCCAAATTTGAAAGTAAAGGGACTGGCTTTGGTTTCACCAGCAGCCGGAATGTCCGGCTTGGATGAAGAATTGGGATTGGCAGTTTGACAAGCGGCACATCGCGTATTCGTGGGTTTATTTCTTACACAGCATACATCGCACTCCCATTCCCCTGCTTTAAGAGCAAACTGGGCTGCCAGTGATTCAGAAACATTTGGAGTTTCCTCTTTCTTCTCCTGTTGATCGCGCTTTTCTGGTGATTTGAGCACAATTTTCTGGGCTTCCTCAAACTTTGCTTTGAAAAGTGAAGCCTCGTCTACTGTTTTGAAGCGGATTGCCAGCTGCTCGGGCTTGGGCTCTTCATCCGCATAATCAATGGCATTCCAGACCCAGGATTTGTCAGAGCCAGCATTCGGTTTCAGTAGCATATCGGCATTGATGTAGTGATTTGCACAGATCTTAAGGACCTGTTCCCTTCTCATTAAGAGGCGGACCTTCCCTTTAGTGCTGTGCATTAGGATTTTAACATTACCAATGCCCCGCTCCTTCCACTCTTTTGTCTCTGCGTCAAATCGATACAGCTTCGCCCTGTTGCAAAACATTTCCTCCTCCTCCTCTTCTCCTGTTTTCACATCTACTTTATCAGGAAGTGGTACAATGGGTTCAAAGTGAGGACCATCCTCATCTTCCTCAACATGAGTGCTGTCATTGTCACTCTCTGCTGCTCTTTCCTCTTCTAATGCAGGTTTAGGAACCATCGTGGTGGCATCCCCAAATTTAAATGGCTGCTCCACCTTTCCAAAAAAGCCAGTAACATTTTTATTGCCAAAGGTGAAGATATCCGTTTGGCTGGGGAGCTGCTCCTGTCCTGCATGCTTCTCTGGAGTGGTATCTGTTTTAGTGGGAATGTCTGACGTGAGAAGACCGAGAAGACTTTCACTGTGCTTGGCCTGGGAAGCTGAGAAAGTGAAATCTCCATCGTTGGATTTAAAGTTGGAGGTGAATTTAAAAGCAGCTGAGGGCGTTGACTGAGCAACTGCAGCTGCTCCAAAACTAGGCACTTTGGGGACTTCAGCGGGTGCCTGCTGGCTGAAGGAGAGCTTCCCAAAGTCCATCGGCTTCCCCTCAATGCTCTTTGGTGGCTGAACAGGGACTACAGATGGCTTGGTAAAGTATCCAGGTTCAGGCAGGGGAGGGTTAGGGGCTTGTGGGGTTACACTTTGGCCATAGTATTCCTCACTATATGGGGAAAGAAGGCTCGTGGCTGGTGATTCAAATCGAAGAGGGGCACCAAAGGGCACCTGTTCTTGAGGAGGATAAATGCAGGCTGACGGTGTTTGCAATGGAGGCGTATGAGTGGGCTGCTGGTAGGCATACATATGCTGCTGAGGTGGCATACGGTTCATACCATACAAAGGGCCCTTTGTGAAGAGAGAAAACAAATCATATGTCATTTAATATAGTCTTAAAAAGTTTATTTCTGTGAATTAGTGTTAAACACTGATAATTACCTTGGTCGGGGTTACATTTGCTGCTGTACGCAGGAGATACTGAGAGTTATAAGCTGGAGACTGATTGTAGTACACAGAGGGGCCTGTAGTGGCAACTTCAAAACAAGATAGAAATATATAAAGATTTTGTTACTCTTATAAACTGTTTCTGACCAATAGTTGTAGACACAAATGTGGAACTATGAATTGAGATGTGCTTTGGTTGTATGTAGTATGCTGACCTGTTAGGGGGGCGCCGTGGTAGGACGGGACCGGGGTGAAAGGCTCCTGTAGGCCCTCAGCCCCGTAGCTCTCACCATACATTTTGTGATGAGGGGAGCCAGGGTTCCCTGAAGAGTTGTGTCTCAGATCATGGACCTCATTCTGCAAAACAAGGAGCTTAATGAGAAGAGACTCCATTTGACATCTTAACAGAATGTGTAAAATATTATATAGAGTTTCTCTTATGTTACTACTGCAAACTGTTGAATAGTTGCCAGGATGTTTATTTACCTCAACTATTATTAGAAACAGGCCTTTATTTGTTTTCTTAAAACACTTTATTTGAGACTTCCTCAACATTTTCCTTTTGTTATGATAAATCCAACACTGCTCTTTACTGACTAATTTATTCCAGTGTGAAATTATGTGGAGTTGAATTAATTGATTAAATTAAAGATGTTTAATCCTGACCTTGAGGGCTTCAACTTGCTGACACAGCATTTGGAGGAGACTTTTCTGGTCCTCCACCCAGTGAGGTGGTGTCTTGGGAGAAATCTGAACAGAAGAAGAGGAAAGGAATATATAAATATGACAAAGAAATCTCAGACGGTCTTCTGACTGCAGACCAATAAACTGAACTCACCAAGTGTCTTTTGGAAGGAGAGACGATGCTTTTGTTTGGAGAGGGAGTAGAAAACTTTATGTGGGATATGGTAGCAGAGGTTTCTGTGAGATGAGCAGGGCTGGAGTGGGCCGGCCCTCTTCGAACCTCATCCTCCTTCTCTTCCTCCTCATCCATGGCCTCCCCACTCTCCCCCAGCTGCTGGTTCACATCATTCAGAAGGTCCACAACTTCCTCCATGGAAACAGGCAGCTGGGACACAAATGTAATAAATGGTTACGCAGCTGCAGAATGTGTCACTAGTTTTGCTTTTGATAAACCTGAAAGTTCAGTTTGTTTGGAGCTACAAGAAAGGGAACTTACCTTCTCAATGTCATCGGCATTAGCGTTATAGATCTTTGACAAGTACGTCCTGAACTTTCTCAGAAAAGTGATGCATCTGTCTTGGGTCTCCTCCACCCCGTTGCTGGCCTCCTCCGATAAACGCTGGTAGATCTGCCAGAGAAACGCAGCACATTGTTTAAAAAAACAATCCATATGCACCAATTGGATCTCACATATTGTCAGACTGATCGGGGTGAATGTTGTTGATCAACATTCACTTCTTTTTTTAGGGAGTTGTTCCTGATAGCAGCTCAGAGGATGTGTGTACCAAGGCAGCGAAACTTCTGAAGATGCAGTGAAAAAACTAACACCACCATACGATTGCCTTCTGTGGTACAGACAATGAATACCTTTAAATTTGCACCTTTTTTTTGGTTGTCTTGCATTACTGGTACAACTCCCACAGATACTCATTGATAATTATTGGAAATCCACAACTCGTGCTTTTTAAAAGGAACTGGACCACTAGCTATTAATAGACAGCTATGGTTTAACTCAGATGGGGAAAAAGTTCCAGTTATGTTGTGTAGAAGTATTTGACTTACCTGTGCCAGATGCCAGATGGATGACATGTTATTGATGGTTTCCAGGGTAGCGATGGCTTCCTCCGTCTTGCCTTCGATGTCAAGAAGAGCCGCATATGCTATCTTGGCTTCCTCCTCATAACCCCTAACAGAAGAGATCTGGGAAGGAATACGGACATGTTTAAATACAACAAAGTCGTACAGCTTTTCATTCAAAACATTTACTAGTATCATAGGTAATTGAAATGAATTTAAACGCATTGAAAAATGTCAAAAACCTGTAAACCTGTGACCCATGCAACAACATTTAGGTTCTTAAAAAAAATGAATTAGAAAATAATAATTTCACAAGAACAAAAAAAAAAAAATAGCTTATACAAGGTAAGTTCAAAGATGTTTATCATCAAAATTTCCTATAATAAAATAATAAAAGCACCATGACAATAGTATTAACCTGAATATCTTTGGAGTGAAAGTGCATGAAGAGGGGTTCAAGTGGTTCTGGTATACTGCGTCTGTTTTTGATCTTTTCCAACAGTGGAAGTACAAATTTCCAGTAGTGGACACTGCGGCTGATGTACTCCTTCTGGTCGTAGTACGAGTTCACTCCATCTCCCTGGGGTTATTAAAACATACAAAGACAGCTGAACATCAAAGAGAAACTAACCACATTAGCTTAAAGCAGGTCAACATTAACAAGGTCAAAACAAAACTGCACTTTTGAGAGAAGTTTCCTTCAGTTGTTACAAATTCTACCATAAAACAAACAGACCCAGTCAGAGGAAAAGTACATGTGGCTGTTTGGACATCTTTATCACATTTAACAGACAGAAAGGAGCAGGTGGGTCTGTGCAGGATCTGGCAAGGTGCTGAGTTATGCAAGTGCTAATTTTCTGGCCGCGTTGCTTGTCTGTATGCGCACGGCTGCCACTCACAAATGATCTGGTCCCATTTCTAGTTGACCATCTTAGTAGAGTTAAAAGATATATCTATATTGATGTTTATGCCTCACATACACCTGTCCATCTCTACACCTTGTTGTCCTTTATGACAGCAATGCTTTCATCCTGATACTGCATAATAATGTATCAAAGCAAGAACTTGTAACTTTATAACTTAAGTTAGTTTAATGAGTGAATTTGAGTAAAAATACAGTCAAATAACTGTATCAGAGTTAAAAAATCTCTCAAACTTCATCTGCTAGTTAAGCAACCACTGAGGTCTATAACGCTTAAAACTCACTGAGCTTGTGGAAACAGTGTGTGTGTGAGTGTGTGTGTGTGTGTGTGTGTGTGTGTGTGTGTGTGTGTGTGTGTGTGTGTGTGTGTGTGTGTGTGTGTGTGTACCGTCTGGCTGAGACACTGAGCCCAGTGGATGGCCAGCGCTGGTTGGAGTCCATTTTTCTCTCCAGCCCTCAGAGTATTCAGTCCATGCTGCACAATCATCCGCAGTTTGGCTGACATGCCAGGACTACAGAAAATATTTACACTAAAATTAGCAAGTACTATGTTTAGGTCCGTCACTGGCACCCAGCTCCTCTTTTAAAAATGTCATGTTTGTGCCCACACATTACTAGTATATTGATATTGAGTCATTTTTTGGGAAAATGTTGAGACAAAATTAAGTCTATCCATCAAAAACTGCTACAATAGCATCAATGAGAGTTAATATTTAATGCTTAATTATGAAATCAAATGTTCCCCTCTCTAGACTGTGAGCCAGTCTATATATATTCATAATGCACTCTAATGCCATTGTGTGCTGTCTCAATAGGTGAATATCTGTTAATTAGTTAGAAACAGCTTTTATTTTGAAATATCTAGATATTAATAGCTAGAAGGTGTTTCATAAATATAAAATTAAACAAAAAGGTAACCAACCCAGTCAGATGTGGACAAAACTAACTGGCAGAATCATTTTAGCAGCTTATATTTGACTAAATTTGTTTTTTTTAAGTTTTGTTTTAAATTAACTCACGCTGCTTGTTTGTGAATGAGGCTGTAGATGGCATCCCACCACTCTCTCTGCCTGTCAGTGGTCAGGAGACGGAGGAGGGGAAGAGGGAGGCAGCGAGGCTCATAGAGCTGCTGTTGTTGCTGCTGGTTCGCTCCACTGCTGATCTTCGCCGTCTCCTGGAGCTGACAGTGGCTACAGAACACCACCCCACATAAAAACACCTGGATGGAGTAAAACCAGACAAGAGAGAGAAAGTTTTACATTTTTGAAGACGATACGAGAACTAAGCAGCAAAAGTGCCATTTGTTAAGTCATTCACAAATGTAGCATTGGACTATCGAACACAGCTTCAGGGGCGTGTTTAACCATTTATTTATTATGTATACATGATGCATTTTCCTGTCATAAATACATATTTCACACCTTCAAATGGATCATTAAATGTCCCTTTCATCTGTTTCACATGTGCTGACCATTTGAAATTAGGCAAAAAACTGAAAAGCTGCTTCATCTTGTGTTATGAGGACCCACCAAACCAGCCCACATGATTCCACCTACCTCCAGGTCCAGCAGGCAGATGGACTCTGGTGCGTTGGTGTCCAGTTTGGAGGTTTCCAGAGTAAGCCTGGGAAATAGCTGCTGCAGCCAGTCCCGCAGGGCCGGTCTTTGGGCCAGAAGGGTCCACTGTAGTCCCAGCCAGCTTAGATGTTGCAGGTCACCACCGTGCCGCAGGATGGAGCCTACAGAGGAGGCAACAGAGTTATTACGATGTAAGGAGACCTTAAAATGTCACAATGGTTGCACTTATGCAGTTGTTGTTATTTACAAATATTATTAGCCCTCCTGTACTTTCAGATTAGATTCTGTGGACTACAATCCCTTTAAAAAAGCCTTAACATATATGGGCTTTAACTAAATTACACTAAACTGGTTCTGAAGTGTCGATCTAAAACACTTGCATTGTGACTCACAGCCTCATTTAATATAAAGAAAGTGTTCTTCAAGGCCCCCGTTTTAACTTCTATGTTTATAAATTAGAATTAATTTAAGGATACATACATACATACATACATACATACATACATACATACATACATACATACATCTACTAGAGGGGCAAGAACAGTTTACACACAAACTTAACTGATAAAAATACAAATTAAACCTAAATAAATCTAAACTGAAGAGATTCACTCGTACCAGCATCCCATTTGGCCAGCTGAGAGAGCTCTGGAGCCGTGGTCGTAATGGAACGAATGTCATCGTTGGCAATAAAGGAAGATCCAGTGGAGGCTTGTGGTCCAAACAGGAGTTCAAACAGAGAATCCTGACCGCTACGGTTCCCAAACGCCTCCACCACCTACACACAGAAAACATGAAATGATTATAACCAGTTTCAGTTTGTCTGTGTCCGACACTGTGTGATGGATATGATGCAGAAATTTGTCATGTTAATGTGTAAAAACAGAGCACTAGTGCATCGATTGTGGTTGTAAAATCTCAGTTCCACAAATTCTATCTTTACACAGGCAAAATTAAATTCATCCAATCAATTTATTACATTTCCCTTTTGAATCAGAACACAGACAGACCTCTCTGATCAAGGTGGTTGAATCCGTGCTCAGATTTAGCAACATGTGGCCGGCCTGACTCTGTCGGTCGTTGGCCAGCAGCTCCAGAAGCTGTGGGGCTGACTGGTCTCTTTTGGTCACTTTAGCCTTTGGTCTGGGGACCTGATGGAAGAACAAACAAAACAAACTAGATTCAAAACTTCCTGCCTGTGGCTCTCAAACAAAGCCTGTAAAGAGTAAATACTGCATTACTTGTCTTGTAAGACCTTTAAAAAGTGAAAAGTTCAGTGTTTATTATTCATCTTAACGCTACATTGCAGATCCTGAGTACGTTTGTAGCAAAGAGTGAAGAGAAGTCAAGCAAAAAGACTAGTTTTGGTGAATAAAACACCTGATTTTTGACTTTTTTCAAGACATGAAACAGCTTGAATATAAAAGAAAAGAACCTATAAAATAATCAGATATGTAACATTTTACAACTTTAACCATCTAAGAGATGACAGGTGTGTGTGGTGTGTGTGTGTGTGAGACTACCTGGTACGCCAGCAGGTAGCACAGTGCGGCCAGGTCAATGACGGCCCTCCACGTGTGTTGGCGATCCTGAGCCAGCTTCAACAGCAGTGTGGCAGCATGCATGTAGAGGTGACCTCTCATCTCCACAAACACCTCACAAAGATCGTCTGAGTGGCGGCAAGCAACGCTGCTCAGTGTCTGCATAGCTTTGTCAAATCTACACATAAAAAAACAAAAACAAAACACATGTTAATATACAGCTCTGTTGTGAAGATAAATAGTTGCCTGGAAGGTTGGAAACACATTTAAAATGACTCAGACATGAATGTTTTATGTCCTTTGTAAGTACAGAAACTTACTGACTTGTGACCAGGATGCTAAGAAGCTAAGGCTCGAGGGATATTACTCCAAAATCCAAAAATTAAAATAAAGTAGACTTTAAAAAAGGTCCAGTGTGTAACATTTAGGAAGATCTATTGGCAGAATATAATATTCATAGGTATGTTTTTATTAGTGTATAATCATCTGAAAATAAGAACTGTTGTTGTTTTATTACCCTAGAGTGAATGTTTTTATCTACAGAGGGAGTCCACCATGTTGAACTGCCATGTTTCTACAGTAGCCTGGAAAAAACCAAACGCTGACTCTCGGTAGAGTCTTTCACCAGCTCCATGTTAGGAAGGTTGAGCTACATTCAAATGGCTGCAATCTGCATCTTCACCACTAGATGCCACTAAATCCTACACACATACTGATCCTTTAAGAATTAGATTTGCTTTTATGGATACAGCTCGTCTATAAAATATGTATACAAACACTCTAGGAGCTCAACATGACCTACCCTCTGAGGGCATCAAGGCTGGGCTGCATGCTGCTCTCAGACAGTGTGATTCTCAGCAAGTTGCAGTGGGCCAGTAGCAGCTCCCTCTGGAGACGCCGATACATCTTCTCATTACTAGAGACGCTGGGCTGAGCTAGATACTCCTGCAACAAAAAGGTCATCCATTTTTTAAGAGTTATTTTCAAGTTAAAGGTTACATTTAAAAGATATGAACTACAACACGACAGCATAGAAGCTTTTAATAATGCATAGTGGTTTGACCCTGTCAAATGTTCACTGCTGCCTTTCCATGCTGACCTGCAGTGTGTGCAACACCACTGTGTACCAGGCCAAACTGTGGCTCAGCACGCCCCTTTTCTCAGCAGCCAGGCAGTGTTTAACGGCTTCCTCCAGCCGTCCGTCCTGGCAGAACAGCTGCACCAGCTTCACGTTTACATGAGCGTCAGCTGGCCTCGCTGCCAGCTCGGCCTGGAGGAGGTCGAACAACCGGTTCCAACCCTGCTGACCCTGACGACTCAACAACCGCTCCTGAGTACAGGGGCACAGACAAAACAAAGAGGGTCAGTGTGGGATGATTCTGTTTTAATTAATATGCACCTGCTTCCTCCCTCCTTCATGAAACGTTAGACATATGAGACAAGCAGTAGGATGTAGGCAGCTGTCGGTTAAACACAAGTTCAACAGTGCATAATGGAAGTCTAACTGGAGATTCAGCCTCACCTTCAGGTTGAAGACTGCAGGGTTTCCTGGCAGCAGCTTGTTAGCTTTCTCCACCCAGAACTCTGCTCTGCTGTCACATTCCTCCTTACTGACCAGCAACTCAGCCACCTTCAACACCAGGTCCCTCTGGGCCGGGTTCAAGTCCACTGACCGCTACACACACACACACAAACACACACACACACGCGCGCGCGCACACACACACACACAAAGAAGTGCAGACATGTGATCTATCCAAAGGGCACGACTGTTCCAAAAACAACATCACCAAAACATGAAAGGAGTCGGGGAAAGAAAGACCAGTAATACGGTTACTTTATTTATACTTCTGTGAAGTCACATGTTGAAGAGGGAAGTCTAATGAGGTTTTGGAATAAACAGTAAGAGTCTAAAAGGTAAAAGGACTGTAGAGGCCTCTGAGGGGGAAATAAAACTGACTTGTTTTCAGTGTTACTTTATCATCCTCTGCTTGACACATTCTCCTTCTCACAATGAAATAAAAGTGTGATTATGGTTTTATTTAATGCAGAAGCTACTTTTATTTAAGCTTTATGAGGGAAACACAGCCTATGAACATCAGTTAAGGAGCATGCTGATAGTTTTGTTACAGTATGTGTGACTTCTGACCATGTTTAAAAGCATACAGACTTTTATTAAGTCAGTTATATTATATAATAAAGTAATACAGGAGTGAATGGGACCGTCTGCCGGTGTTTAACTTTGTTGCTTTAAAACTGCTTCTAAATACAAGTGACAACAAATTTAACAGTTCTTTTTATAATGTTTTGTTTTTGTTTTTATAATTGTATTTAATCGTTTTGGATTTTATATTCTGTCAATAAGGTTTATCAGTGCTTTAGGAAGCAGACTCAACTATCACCATGTTAGAAAACACACAAAAGGCATTTTGTAACTTTCACATGTCACATAATTGAAACCAAAGACAGTACGAAAAACATCTAAAACATCACGGTATGTTATGGAAAATGGTCAGCAGACACTATTGGTCCTAAAAAAGATTGAATCACAATATTTTGTTTTGTGATATTGTATCGATCCACTAGATGTTGTTAACGTGAACTGGGTATAATATGACTTTAATGTTGGATGTTTGTGACATAAATACAAATGCAAACAAAAGTAAACCTTGTTTTACTCAGATTTTATGCATATTGTGGTTCTTTGTAATACGAGTTTCCCTAAAATTAGATTCTTAAAAAACTGCACTATAAATCGTGTCGCTTACAGTATCACAATATATTAAATCGTGTATCATCATGACACATATCCTATAGTCAGATTCTTACCAACAGCAGCCGTAGCAGATACAAACAGAAATCACGATTTGTAGAAATTAAATTTGCATTTGCTGTGAAGTAAATTCAACTACATGCAGAACAATGCGAGTGATTTCTCCTCCCAACAAAGGTATTAATATACCAGCCCAAAAATACCTGTTTGGTTGGTTCACCAATATTTAAGGTGGATTCCAAACAGACAGCTGGTATTTTAACTATAAATGAACTCTGTGCACTTTCGATAACAGAAGTGAAACGTTTCTGATCTGATGGACAACGACCAATTCATGTTGACGTAAAGTCCCAACTGGGTGAAAAACAGACACTTAAAAAGTTTAGGAATTAGGATGTTAGTTGAGTCAGCAGCCAAATGAGCTGTAATGCAAGCTACAGGTGAGACTTCTATCCAGGCAGCGGGACTCCTTGTCTGTAGTTAACTTTCATTTAATTCATTTTTAAATTCAATGTTATGAAACAGAACAGTTCTTCCTACCTTGTAACATCCTACTGCCTTGTTGATGTCTCCCTCTCTCTCGTAGAGCTGTCCAAGGAATTTGTGTGCTTTGGGATCTCTCTCCTGGACTTTCAGATACTCTGATACATGCCTAGAAAGAGCACAAAAACACACACCAAGATTGCCGTCAATATAATGGAGACTTCTCGAGAAGCAATAACACATTTTGTTCAACCACGGTGAAGAATGTCTGCTTACCTTTTTGCAAGTTCATATTCCTTCGCTTCGAAGTACAATTTAGCAAATAAAAACCCTTTGACTGGCTTCTGTGGAAAGAAAACAATGAAGATGAAGTGAACCAACAATGCCTTGAGCAATTATAAATCATATTTATCTGGCTTGTTATGTTAGCCAGCAGGCACGAAAATAACTTCAGTAAGAGTTACAAGTTAATTTACAAAAGGTTTCACTAGCACACACGTTTTGGGAGTTCTTGGACTAAAATATTTGAAACTCTGTCTGAGGTTTTAAAGAAGCAACTCAAACCAACAACCAGAATAATATGGTACGTTTAATAACATTGTTAGCACGAACACAGATTTAGTTGAACTGGAAGCAGAAGAACCCACCAGCTCACTCAAACATGCTGAACGACGCGATGAAGCATTTATAGTTAGAAAAAAGTTTACATTTTCACTGAGAGGAAAGTTGAAAATGTTCGATTTGATATGGGAACCTTTCACAGTTTCAACAGGCTGATCCCATTACTGGTAATTGATAACTCAGGAATGTACACAGTGATATCTATATATGAGAGAGAGGTATTATCTCAGACACACTTTACACTTGGTTACAGGATTATCTCCACTTCTGATTTACTGCCGGCCTTCATTTCCCACCAGACTGGAGCTGGTTTGTTGTGCAGGTTTAATACCTACAGTACGTGGTTACTCGTTCCTTTAGATACTGCGACGCCAGGAATTTAAATACGTTTTAAGCTTTGCACATTACAATAACAAGAACAAGTTTATCAGAAGTTTAATGTATTTTTATTATATTTTTTTAATGTTTGAATTGGAGTGATTTACTTTATTGATATTATTCAGTAGGTATTGATTGTTCTGGTACTATCTTGTAGTCATCTCGACCAGTGGTTCCCAACCTGGGGGGCACCAACTCTTCATGGGGGGGGTTGCGAGGCCTTCTTGATTTTAAGGTGTGCAATAAAACTTTAAAAATACACACACAGTAGGTCTATATCTTAGCATTTTGTTCACTTATGTGAAGAAATATTAATGTAAAGCATATTGTCTAACAGAAAAATGGTCAAGAAAACACTGAATCTGTTTAAAAAGAAGCATATTAACTTTATATGATTGTCAGAAATTATAATACACAAGGGGAAACTGCATAAAAAGTTCCATAAACAGGAAATAATCTGCACAAGATTAACTTCTTGTAATTACTCACAATTTAGGTTCATAGTACAGTTTTGAATATAATATTAAATATGAATAAATAATAGAAAAGGACCACAGGTTTGACACTTTATAGAATCATTCTTTACATTTGTTTGTAGTTTATTTCACCTCCATTATCATAAACATAAAATAACCCACACACATATGGAGATTAACCCCACTGTTGCCCCCTTCCTGCTCTTCTGCCTGGGGCAACTTTAACTTTACCTTCAGTTCACAGATTAATCCAGTCCCCAGATAAACAACCATTAACCTAAATCACATATTCCTCAGTCCGGTGGTAGAGGATGAAGCCACGTTGTTTCCACATGTACACAACAACTAGCTGTAGGTAGCAGAGGGCAGCTAACAGCCAACAGCCCCGCGTTTTCTGGGCATTAAGAGGAGGGGGGGGGGGCATTATGCCGGTTAGCTGCTAGCGCTGTTAGCCGCTGAGGGTGAGGTTACCACGGACCACACAACGCGAGGTAAGTGATTAAACGTTGGGGGGGGTATTTTGTTTGTTGCCCCGGGGTTGAGGCTGTCTCCTCGCACCGGACACACACACACACACGGACACACACACACAGCTGCTGACGCCATGGCAGCGGGATGCTAACGTTAGCTCAACTTACCTCTTTGAGTGAGGGAGAGGAGCTCGTTACTGTGGAGACGTAACGGTCCACTTCGGCCTTACTCCGCCGCATAGCTCCCACGAGATACCGGCGCTCCTAGCAACGGCTCCGCGTAGAAGTACCGGCCGATTCACAAAAGTATATATATATATATTTATATTTAAAAAAACTTGACATGAATTATTATCGCCTCGACTGTCAGTCCACGGCGTTAACTCCCCATGATGGCGCTACTGCGCAGTCTCGTCGCCGTCAAATGGCAGTGTGGTCACGTGGGTCGTGTTCGTTCTTGAATCAGGCTCGTTGACCAATCAGAGCCGAGCATTGGGTTTGACGCACAGTGACGCACTTTATTTTGAAGGATTGGTGGGGTGGCTGCAGGTGAACCGTCTGGACCACAGACTCTGTTTGTAAAGGTGTAATGGGGTAATTCAAATAGTCTGTAATACTTCTAATAAAAATACTATATAAAACACAAATTTAATTTTATTTATTATTATTTAAACCACAATAAATATCTTATTTTCTATTGCTATGTATATTATAATTTAATGTAAATATTTGTACACACTCTTATTTATATTTTTTCTATCTTCTATATATATTGTAATTTAATGCACACATTTTAACGCTCTTCTTATTATTTCTTTTTCTTATAATGTCTTGCTTAGCAACAGAAACCGCATATGTTGTCAGTTAAGTTGTAACTGGATGCTACGAATTTTAAATCTAGGGAATCTGTCATACTTTGTTACGCTCTGACACAGGTGTGAAAGCTTAAATATTACTTCTATATTATATTACATTATCACATTACCTATTTATTCATCACAACTCCACTGATACTGTTATGTTGTACTATATATTGTATATATAGATAGATAGATAGATAGACTATTAATATATGGTATGTCACATATGTTGTACTGCAGGAAAGAGAACAGTGTACAAGTTTAATATAATGACAATAACACTGAATTGAATAAAACACAACAACATGCACACTGGTAGCATTGACATACATGTTTATTCCAATGCACTGTCTTAGATTCAAGTCTTCAACATGCACTTTGGTGTGTTTACGTGATATAATATTGTCTCTTGACAAACATTGTGGAGATAAAATACAGTATATAAGAGCAAAGTCTGTCGGTGTGGAGTCAGTACCGTCTCCCAGGTAGTATGATATCAAATAAAACTATCCACTGGACTATTTTTAGTCAGTCCAGTGGATAGTTTTACTTCGACGTGACATTTGATAAATGTTGTGGCATAGGCAGTGACATTCATACCAGTAACATAGGTTTTGTATTTCCATAAAACAGCGGAATGTGTTCTTTCTAAACTACTATGTAAAAGATAAGCGATCTACGTCAAAATACTGCGCAAGTGAAACATTTTCAGAGCGGAAATTATTCTTTCCCATTCACAACAGTTGGCTTTCTTTCCTAAGAGGGTCTGAGCCCCGAGGAAGTCGGTACACCTCTCTAAGAGGATCACTTTCTCTGGATTACAAACAGCAGAGACATGTTCTCTAACATCTAACTTTACTCCCCACATCCGGTCTCTGCACATGCCACCAGCCATCATGTAGTAATGCACACAGAGTTACCAGCTGCTACACAATAAATCCTGTTACTGTGAAGCTTATTATGTTCAGTATTTGTTGACAGCGTGACAGAGGTGTTGCTTCACACCCCGTCAGCTTTAAGATGTATACATGATGTTGAATTGGACTACTTTGAAAGGTGAAACTAATAGTAGATGAAACACAAATTGAACGATACAAATGTGGGATTTATTGTGAACCTAATAAGCTGGTAACTTAGCGTAAACACCAGTTTATAAAGAGGCTGTTTCACACATACAATTCATACCATATAACAAGGCAATCCAACATAATGCAGGTGATGGTTGAGTCCATCACTGTAGCATTGATGAGGATACAGTATGATGTCAATAAACTCTAGAAATTTAAATGCTATAGAGCTAAATACAAACTTACTTTGCATAATATTAAAGGAAATACACATCAATAATACACAGACATGTTGGTGGAAAGAGATATTATATACACATTCTTTGGCTTTACTCCATTATTATACAAGAGTATCAGTAACATGAGTTCTTTTTTAATAATTCTCTTAAAGCTTGTGTCATTTTGACAACACAGGACCATCATCATCTGTGTTAATACAGGTTTAATATATATAGTGAACTAAGGCAAGCATGTGAGAAATATACAGTGCAGTATTTGAGCCAAAAGGCACTGAACAGGTTAATGTTAACCCCACTGACTGACCAACAATCAGTCTCAGGCTCCATGAAATGATCCTCTGCAACTGAAATCCTAAATTTAACATACCAGTTATATAAAAACACACTATTGCTATCTTAAACGATTGTCAATTCTGGAAATGTGACTTGCACGGCCACCGTGGGGCCTCGTCTATTTCCCCCCTCCAGCTGTTAACTGTGTGTTTACTTCCGGGCCACAGTTTCAGACAGCTTCTTCAGCCTCTTCTTCAGCTCCAGAGGGAATTTCTCGTAGCACTTCTTGCACACTGGCTTCATGTCAAACTCCACGAACTTGTTCCTGTGGCAGATAGAGTTACAGGTTGGAGGTTAGATGCCATCACTCCCAGTATGTACATATCTATGTGTCTAGTCATCTACTAGCATGAGAAATGGGTTAGTAGCTTGTTTGTTTGTAGCTACACTTTATAATCTTACATTTCATATCCTTACAAACTACTTCTGCAAACAGCACATAAACTGAAATGCTGATATGAATGTATTATAAAAATGGTCAAAGGTGAATATTGTGTATTTTCAATTATTTATTATTTTGATCAGCAGCTGAGTGGAATTGTATTTTTGTTGTAACGCTGTCATATTACATCTTGTCCTTCTTTCGTCTTTATAGTTTATGAGAATTAAAATCCTTTTTTAGATTACTTATCAATCTCTTAGCTGGACTTTTTGGGCTTTTTAGCCATTATTGACAAATAGAGTAGAGAGAGGACACATGGGAGGAAAGAGGTGGAGAGACGGATGACGTGACCCAAAGTCCTCTGCCAGTTTTAATTTTTGAACGTTCTTGATATTTTTTTGTGAACTTTGTTTGAATGAAAGCAACCATGTACACCAAGACTGTCCATTTCTGATGTAGAACCACATGCAGATTAATACTTTTCTTAACTTTTCTTCATGATTGAAATAACATATTTTGAGAAGTGTGAAGGCTTTGCAGAGGTAAAATGTGCTTCATGAGTGGTTGTTTTCTGTATTAAATGCCTTTAATTCCACTAACACTGACAAGCTCCCTAAACCTTTCCCCCCCGCGCCTGCTGCCCTGAACGACATTTCCTCCCAAAGCAGATAATCACTGGAGAGCACATGTCAAACCCGGTGGGGCCTCAGCACTTCCACTGCTGTAGCCAGAAAATCCGCCGGAAGTGATTAAGGCTTTACCCTTTATACCCAGACGGGCCGGGAGACCCAGGAAACAACGCATTCCCTTCCCCATGTGACTGATCAGATTTTCTGTTTGGATAGCAGTACCAGCATTAATCCTGGGTAGAGTTTCTGGCTGGGAAGTGGCCATGAACTGAAAGCAGTGTTAAGTCACCCATATGGTCAGTTTGTGCATATTCACCTACTAAAACATGGTGCTATGCTTGAAAGGCAGATGGACTAAGAATAACAGTGATATGAGGAATAAAAGTGGCCATGGAGCATGTTTGAAATATGAATGAAACAGAAAATGAATAGACAACAGAAAAAGGAAAGAAGATGGAAACTGACCAAAGGAAGAACAGTGGAAGTGAGGAGAAAGGAGAAAGAGGATCACAGACACATGGGTATCAATAATTTCTTCTTCTTCTCTTTAGAGTCGCGTTCACGTTTGGCCAGCCGGCGTTTCATGTCGTCCGGCAGGCGTTCGTAGCAGTGCTTACACACCGGCTTTAGATCCACCTCCACAAACTTATCCCTGATAGAGCAGGGAGGAGGGAGAGATGACAAAGGGGTGTGAAAGAAGGGGGAAGAGAGGACGAAGGGCAGTTGGAGAGGAGGAGAAACACATTGAGGAGACAAAAATAGAAGAAATAGAACAATGAGAAAGAAGGAAGAAAAGGTAGAGAAGAAATTTGGGGAGAGGACAGGGGAAGGAAAAGTGGAGCAAGAGAAACATAGGACAAAAAACAGGGATGATGAAAAGGAGAAGCCCACAAAGACACAGGATGAAAGAGAAAAGTAAAAAAAATGAACAGTACATAAAGATAGACAGTTAACAGCAGCAAATAGTCCCAGACACACAGTAGTTGTGAAAGAGAAAAATAACATGCAAAGAGAGAGAGCTTACCCAATTCACACGTACATTTCTGAATATAATTAACACCAAATGAGTACGTAATCTAGGTTAAAATGCATGGATTGAGTCCCTTAGACTCTTGGATTTCTTACTTGAGGGTGAGCTTGGTGTTGCAGGTAGAGCAGGCAAAACAGTTGACACACCAAGCCTTGTTGAGGGCAGACACCACTGACAATAAACAGAAGAAACACTGTCAGATGATCGTCATGTGACTAGTTTAAAATCTAATTTTCAAAGAAATCCACATACAATGAATGGATCAAAATACAGTGAAAGTGCTTTAATGTGATCAGGGCTGCACAATGAGCGACATTATCACCACTACATTACGTATTTAAAACAAGGTTTCCTCACCATCTCCTTCAATAACACGATTGCAGTGGTAGCAAACATCTCCAAACAGCTGGGTGTGACCAGGGCGAGAGAAAACAAAGAGTCAGAGTTAAATCAAAGAGTTATGAAAGTATGCAACACAATGCAGCTCTGGCAGTCTTTATCATGGCTCATACAACATGCTGTGTTCACAAAACATGCAAATAAACACAGATTACTGAGGTATTTTATAAACTTCCCTGGAAGCACAAGTATTGTGTAAACTACAAACACTCTCAACACTAGGTGGAGGCATTGCATGGACTTTCTGATCCAGCATAGTTCAGAGTAAATTTTGTTTAAAGTCATTTCTTGAGAATTTGAAGTCAAATAAAATACACATTTCACTGTGAAACCTTTCTTTTTCATATTATTGAGTTATTCAAACGTACTTTTAAAAACAAGTAGTAGCCAACTGTAACTAGGTCAAACATTTTCTTGAGTATATTTTTGTTGATGCTAATGTATGCAGTCTTGTATATGTATCTAAACATTTTCAGAAACAAAGAAAAGAACTAAAGTGGGACCAAGTAGATTATCTCATATATACCAGTATGTGTGGGACATCTCCAAAAAGTTTTTTCTATTATGTTTTATATTCAAATATCTGCCAGTTGTTGTAATTCAAAGAGAGGATTAACTGTAATATTGATCAAAATGGTGCATTTAAGTACAATATTATAGACTGAAAAACTGTGGCCATCATCAGTTCTCACTTATCACATGTTTTAGATACTTTGCATACTATAAATGGAGCCAGAGGAGGAAATATCCCACAACAGGTAGAACATGGCAGGATGTTTGAGTGTTACCTGGTTATAGTGTGTTTCACAGTAGGCCAGGCCCTTGCGTTCGTAGTGACGGTGTCCCAGGAAGGGTTTCTCACACTTAGCACACACAAAATGCTGCAAACAAAAGCACGGCCAGGCACACATGGTTAGCACAGCCGTCGGTCAGTACATTATCACATTCAGGCAGCAACGCAGTCTGGCTCAGATATTATCAGCTCAGACCACAACCAGATCAGTTCAGTCCAGATGTCCTGTTACTGCATCCAAAACAGAGTACAGAGAGTAGGGGAGACGGACAGAAGAGGGAACTCTAGAGGGCATAATAATCCTCCAAACAGACATGTGAGGAGTTAATGGTAGGGTATTAAAGGGGAACGTACACTATTTTTATTATAATGCCCATTTAAGCCCTCACAAATAACTGAATGAGGAGCCCTCGTGTCTGTGTGTGAGTATGACAGAGCAGGGTTACACTAATATGGTTCTGTAAAGCTAAAACAAAAGGTGATTTTGATGGAAGGGTTTGCTGACAGTTTTTTCAGCCAGAATTAAATGTTTTTAAATAAAATAAAGAGCAGATTTTGCCCATCATTTTATTCCTGTAGTGTGTAAAAATCCTCTGGCAGATATCATCATCACATTAGATATCACCAGACATTAAAACTCTTCAGAAACCCTTATCAACCCATTTAATCCCAAACAGTTTGCTGCTGTGAGTACATTAATTATTATCTCTTGGATCAACAAACCTATTAGATACTCAAACTTTATGTCTTTTATCATATTTTTTCTTTGACTGAGGGAAATCAGTCAGAATGAATAAAAACTATTTTCAGAGCATACAATAAGTTAAGATATAGTAAGAAAGAAAATTATTATGTTAGAATTCTTATCTCAGGTAGTTTTCTTTTAGGAAAATGTAATACTATTTAACAATATAGTGCAACATAAATGTGGAGATAGGAAAAGAAACACATTTGAGGTAACTGGGTTGAAAATATGATCCGTCATCGAGACAAAATTTAAAGAAATCTGGCCTATAAGATCTCAAGATGTGCTGTGGAACTCTATATTAGTGTAACCCTTGTATGGAGGCTGGGAGATCAATCTATCAATGCATGGAGAAGTGAGACACGGGGCAGCAATCAACGTCAGGCCGATCCATAATCCCCTCACCATGTCAAAGTGTCTCTCACAATAGGCACGACCACCTCGCTCATAAAATGGGTGGCCCTGAAAGGGCCGCTCACACACAGTGCACACATGATGCTACATGTGGAGGAGGAAAGACAGGAAAATGGCCATAAAATGTGAAATGATGAAGAGAGGAAGGGGGAATGACGTCAGAGAGAAAATAACAAAGAGGCAGACAGATAATGGAGGAACGATACACACGGCTCGGAGATGGAGCGCATTGAACTGTGGAGATAAAGCTGGTAAAAGTATGAGTCACACATATGGCACATATTAAAGTGAACTCAAAGGATTGAAATGAATAATAAAAAAAAAAGAACAGACAGAACAAAACAAAGGCCAGAGAGACATTACTTTCAGTTTCTATAGCGTATGTACAATTTCAAGTAAATTACATTTTACAGCAAATCCATTAAAGATTTATTGTAAATATTCAGACGTCTGTTCTGAAAGCAGAGCAAACACAACATAGACACTATTCATAAATACATCTGGAACCAATCTGGCACTCAATACCAAACAAATGAGCATATTCATCTTCTTCAATGCAAGTTTGAATCTAATGTAGACATTTAAGTAGTTTCTCCTAAGCTTCAGGTAAGCGAGGATGTTTTTAAAAGTTGTACAGTTTAACAACATACCTCAACGTGCCACTGCTTGCCCATGGCATTAACCACACGGCCCTCGATGGGTCTCCTACAGGCCCCGCAGATGGGGACACCCATCTTGTCATGGCAGGGCAGACAGTAGAGCTCTCCCTTCAGCTCCCTGGCATCAGCCGTCAGCTCCTTACTGTAGAGACAGAGGAGAGTGAAACTAGATCAGCTCTACTTTCACTCAGGTAACACAGACTAGTGCAAATGAAGGGAAGAAATAACCAAATGTGGTGGAAAAACAAGACGCATGATGGGGTTGAGGTTGTATTTATAATGCAACTTTTTCATATAAGATGTCGTTTGAATGCCTTTTATGTGTACATACAATTACAACAATTACATAGTTTGTCCACCAGAGAGCAGTGTTTGCTCCATCACCTTGTGGCTGATTGAAAGTGAGTATTTGTTGCATTTGTAATCTTATTTGTTTGTAGTTTTCAAGATGAGATCATTTCATCAGTGAATATGAAATATGTATCTTATGATAATCATGGATGATCTGTGTCATCTCGATATATACAGCCACTATCCTAACATCAGAATCAGGTTTATTGCCAAGCAGGTTTTCACACATGAGGAATTTGCCTCTATTAAAAGCAGGCGCTGCAAGTTAAGAAGCATGAATAGGAAACAGAAACTGACTTTAAAATATGAAAAAAGATTACATATACATAGATCTAAAAAGAGGGTGTAAACCGGGCAGCATAATGGCTGCTTAACAAATGAAGTGTGACGTGTTTTCAGGACCTGACGCAGCTTGCAGCCCCCATCAACTGTAGCATCTGGTCCTCCCACTGCCTTCATGCTCTGAATGATGACTGATAAAGACTGACACATCCAGCCAGGTGTGTGTGTGTGTGTGTGTGTGTGTGTGTGTGTGTGTGTGTGTGTGTGTGTGTGTGTGTGTGTATGTGTATGTGCGCACGCTTACCCGCAGTTGTTGCAGTTGAAGTGATCGGGGTGGTAGGGGTCATTCTTGAACAGCAGAGGCTGCTCCTCGATAATGGCGTGACACTTCTGGCAGACGTACTTGCCGAGGCCCCGAGCTTTCTCTCTGTTGTGACATGGACGACACAGGTGCCTGATGGAGGGAGCGAGGAACAGGTGAGAAAGGAATTAATTACCATCCTTCAGAAACCTCACCCACAGCGAGATTTCATCACCACAGGTTAAAGGAAGTGTTCACATTTTTTTGAATCTGTCACAATACTACGGTTACAACACATTGTAATCGGTCCTCCTGTCCAGACTCGCCCTGAAGAGATCCTTTCTTGAAGTGATTTAAATGTTGTCGTGTCATTTTGTGGAAGATTTACTTTTAAAGTTCAGCTGAAGCTAATAAGAGTTTGACTCAACATTCTGAGATTGACAAAATAAGAAGGGATCATTCAAAGGTATAGTTCAAAATTCCCTCGTGTTAACGCCACTGCAGCTCAGCAAGGACATACTATTTGGAAAAACACAAAGAAAGAATTTGGTACTAAAAACACTAACTTCAGAGGATATCGGTGTCAAATTTCTGTGTAATAATATTTTGAATACAGGTCAAATTTTACATTCACAAATGATTTCTTTTAAAGTTGCTCCAAATCTTGTTGCATTTATAAATGACTTCTTCAAATCCTTCAGAAAACAGGAAGAGAGGAGTGCCTTAAGACTCTCTGAATAAGCTGAGTTTTATACTGATTAAACCCCATTTAAGTTTTTTGTAAAACAGAAAAACTTGGGAAGATATCTACTTGATTTGCATTAGGAAGGGATCTCTTCAGGTTCAATGTGAACAGGAGGAACAAAACAATTTCAGTGTACAGACGAGCAAGTGAGTATCGTTTTCTCCGTATCTGAGCCTGACACAACATACAGCACAGAACAGCAAGCTACATCATACTTCTCTCTTAATACTGGCTTTCTGACACTTTTTATCCCAATCTTTGAGGCAGGACATTTAAAAGGAGGTCAAGGAGGAGAAGGTACTGAGGATGCAGTTGTAGAGACATCAGTGCCAGATAAAACAGCATCATAGAAAACATCTCGTAGTAGACATAAACCTGGTTGTAGAGGAACTGACCTTCCAGCATTCTTAACAAATCCAACATCAGCGAGCACCGCCTGGCAGAGATCACAGCAGAAACAGTCTGGATGCCAACTGTTGTTCATAGCCTTGATCACACGGCCAATGATGAACTCACCTTGTAGAAGAACAACAGAGTATTATGGAGAACTTGTTCAACACCAAACAGTTGATATTTATTATTTAAAAGGGCATTAACTCTCAACAGAGACCCTTAACGGATCAGGTACTCACCACACTGGTGGCAGCAGGGAGCAAACAGCATCTGGAAGTCATGTTCACAGTATTTCCTGCCTTCAAACTGTCAACAGAGTCCAAACAATTTGTACACAATTAGTTAAAACACACAGCTGTACACAATATAACAGAAATTACATTAGTAAACAATATAATCCCTTACAAAGCTATACAATATATACACAAATATATTCTAATATTAGATATAATAGAAATAACAGCACCGATGTGTCTTTGTTACCCAGCTACAAGTATCACTCAATGTCCAACGTTTCCTCATGAAAAAGTAAATCTCAATGTAGAACTGCTTCTGACAGTAAAACGTCCATGTTGGAGTTCTGTTATTTTGGCACTTTAGGCTAAAGCTGTTAAATGTGACGAATCAAATTAGTAGAAAAAAGCAGTCGAGGGACAGGCTGGAGAGGATAGCTGATACAGTTTAATGACAGCAGCTGTGAAATCTCACACTACTAGACGAGGAGGAGAAATGAAGGGAAGCCAGAAAGCAAAAAGGGGGAAAAGAGCAGAAAATATTTGAATGACCCCTTCAGGCTGAAACCTAAATTTGCCAGACGCTGTAAAAATGTGACTTGTTTGAGTACAAACTCGAAAAGATGGACGGCAGACTTAGCAAGGAAGGGTTCTTTATTTTGTCTTTCTCACTGTGTTGAATGTGCAGCACAAAATGCAGATTTGGGGTTAAAAAATCTAAATCACATGTCCCAAGTCACAAGTCCCCATGTGATACTAGTCTGTGGAAGCATGGCTGTATACTGTACGGTATAAACACACATTCCTAACAGCCATCAGTGCACCGTGGATTCACACTTTCGGTACAAAAGCATTGTTTAATACAATATATATATAATGAGGATATTAAAAAAAGACATCTATTTAGAATTTCTACATAGCGAAAATGATTTTAATAGTTCTTGGTGTGGATTTTTGTTATGTTTTTAACACAAATGATGGATTCTTTAACCTTTAAATTTTAAAACTTTTAAAAACACATTTGTAGTTGTAGTCGATTTACCCACTGATATTTAGTGGACTGTTGTTTATGTATGGCTATAAGCAGAATTATTTACAGGGAATCAAACGTTTGTGTAATGCCATTGATGTTCATATTGATCGCAGCATTAGAGACACCTTCCCTTTGATAAACAGAGGAGCGCCAGGCTCTCTGGGGCCTGCAGGAGAGACTTTTGGACTTGTGTCAAGGCTAGTGAGCAAAGAGCTTACTGGAAATGGGCTTCTTATAATTCAGTGCTGCATTAAGGGTCTTTATTTACCTCAACAGGACCATGTGTTTAGATTCTTTGTCTGAGGAATGTGCGCTAACAACAGCCTTGCACGAAACAGTGATCTAACTGTCTCTAAAGAGAAAGCCAGTTCATTGACCCATCATGGCCACTTGTAGGAGTATTTGTACTTTTGAAATCCAAATGCCCTCTAGGTGTGTCAGTTACTGCATCGTGCATCTTTTATTGGACGATAAAGTCCCACTGACAAGACAATGGTGTGGACAAAGTGTTACCTCATAGAAGAGTCCCTCTGGGAACTGCTGGAAACACTGGGCGCACACAAAGCACTGCTCGTGGTAGAGTTCCCCGTTGCTGTTCACTATCTTCTCAGCCGGGGCGAAGCCACTCTTGCAGCGCTCACACATGGCATTGGCCAGAGCGTTGGCCATGTTGCTGGAAAGAAGAGAAGATCAGAATCAGGATCAGAGTACACTGATGCCGTCAAAACACACATTAAAAATCATTAATATAATAAGCAGGGAATGCAGAATTTACAGTAAAATGAATCACACTGCAACCAATGCAACAGAGAATATAATATTTACTGTACACAGGTCTGCTAGTAGAATTCTAGTTTACTGCTGATTTATTATATATTCACTGTATTAGTATAGCACTATATTTGACTATTTTTGTTTGGTTATTGGAACTGGTGTCCAATTCTTTCAGCTTTTCTTTAACTTCAAGAAGTTTCAAACTAAATTGTCTCAAACAGACAAGTGTGATCAGTGTTTTATGATTTTATTGTTTGTTAATAAGAAGATTTCTGCTTTATCTAATCTATGTTTTATGTCTGAAGTACAGTATATGTTTTGATATCTTGATTTAAAACAGTAAGTGTAGTGTATTCTTCATACATTGTTTCTGTAAGTATTATTTCTTCTTCTTCTTATTATTTCATATCAACGACCTAGAGACAGACAGATAATGGAAACTACCAAGGTCATCTCAGGACTCACCTAACACCAATATTATAACATCTATCAAATGTTTCTCCTGTCATGAAAACCGCTGGAAGATGTTCTCAGCAGAAGGACAAAGTAGAGATGTGAGGGGAAAATGTGACGTAAGAGGTAATCAGCCCATGCAAACACACACACACACACACACACACACACACACACACACACACACACACACACACACACACACACACACTATATCTTGATTCTAGGTTTATTTTGGCTCTGCTTATCAGGGTGCGGGAGTCAACGAGGTGGGAAACCTGCATGTTGTCTTATGAGAGACAAGCTGTTTCATCTGCACTGTTTAAACAGAGTATCTGAGGAACAAACCTTGTGAGACCAAGAGTTAGTATGACATATGAAGGCAATCCTGCCCTTTTATTAAACAATCAGAATTGTTTTATGGCCGTACTGCAAAACATAACTGTAATATATCAACGGGGCAGGGCCGCAGGCTAATAATTTTTTCCACTGGAGGTACTGGTGCCAGAACCTGCAGCACAAATGTGGGCACACCCAAAAAACTGCCAACGGCTTCATAATGGGGTATTTATTCACGTTTATGTTTTTTTATTATTTGTCACAGCACAAAGAGGTAAAAAAACTTTAAATTCACCTATGTTAGATGTTAGAGATGATTGACACTAAGTCCTTCAAATACAACCCTTCATACAGCTGACTTACTCTCCTATTTAGGAGTTAGGGTGTTATGGATGATTGTGGCAGAGCAAACTCTTCACCAGTGGGCATTTCTCTATCGTCTCATGGTATGTATATATATATATACACACACATATATACACATATACACATACCGCCGAACTCTACTCCTATCACACATTTATGCTTAGGCTGAACTTTGACGAATGCCTCCAAATAAGGACCAGAAAACAAAATGATCACACTGTTTCGAACCACACAATAACAACGCCGCTTAACACCTGCCACGAGCTGGAAGTGAATAGGGAACAAGTTGCAGGCAGAAAGAGAAAAGGAAAAAGGAAGAGAGAACGGTGGGACCATCCTGGCTTGTCTGTTTTGTTTGAAAGGTCAGAATACCAAAGTGTATCCAGGCAACACACACACACACACACACACACACACACACACACACACACACACACACACACAAAATGTAAGATTTTTATGGAGTGATGCCATCTGTTCATATTAACTTAGTCAATTTGGGACTTAACAAGAATTCCAAAAACTCCCAGACTCACTGCTCAACACTTCAGTTTTGTCATTTTAACAATGCACATCTCAGCTCTGCCGAATGTCTTTCTGCAACACACACACACACACACACACACACACACACACACACACACACACACACACACACACACACACACACACACACACACACACACACACACACACACACACACACAAAGAAAGGTAACTGCCATACCCTTTTCTACTACATTAAAACAAGATGCAGGAACACAGACAGCTTCCATCTGGGTCCACTCCTCACAGACTTATCAAATGCATATTGTTTTATATACCCTTGTCTGGCCTGGTATCACACACACTGACAGCCCTGCCCTGTCCAAAGGATTTGTGGGAGGAAGTGATACATCCCTTAGGCATTTCCACCCTCCTATCTGCCTCCAGCACCAAGCCTATAAGCAGTTGAAGGGCTACAACAAAATAGGTTGTCTTTGTTAAAAATGCAATGGCCATATTCTCACAGTCCATATTGCTGTAACACCCACTACTTAAAGAGGAGTTCGACAGAAGACCAGTCAGTCTCAGGGAGTCGTTAGTGTTGCACAGAGGACATAATCCCTCACCAGCGTCCCAGTATGTTACATGTGGTCATGTCAATGGTAATGCTGCCAACTACTATCCCTGGATATGGCAGATGTGGCAGGGTGCTTTGTCCCCTGTGCACAATCAAGGCTTCCCAAACAGTGTGCTAACTTTATTGACTTTGGTAACAATATTTATAGTCTTCAGCTGACTTCCAGTGTGTAACATTTAGGTTTTATTAGCAGAATGACTTCCAGTGTGTAACATTTAGGTTTTATTAGCAGAATGACTTCCAGTGTGTAACATTTAGGTTTTATTGGCTAAACTGGAACATAATATTCAGATGATCATTATGTTTTTGTTCCTTTAAAATTAGTAATTTTTATCTACAGAGGGAGTTGGCCCTCTTCTATTGAGTCTATGTTGAAGCGCCATGTTTCTACAGTGGCCCAGATCAGACAAACCAAACACTGGCTCTAGATAGGGTCTTTCATGTTTTGCAGCCACCGTAGTTTCTCCTATATGCTCAGTTAGATTAGACTAGATTTAATATAAATACAATTTAAACATAATAAATGATACTTAAAGCTATTTTCTAGATTCAGCATCAGTTTTTAGCAAATGTTTGAGGCAGAAAAAGGCATCGTAACCCAGACAGATGAAAGTAGGTTGGAAGCAGGTTTCATCCACATATGACTCTCCTTCCCCCCTGTTAAGCCCCCCATGCTGGCCTGTGACTATAAATGGAGTCTGGTTGTCAGCAAAGAGAAAGGATGCAGACTATCACTTCTGTTATGAATACCTTCTGTTGCCTCCACCCTCCCTCTCCTGGCCTCCACTTGTCTTCAGTTTCTTTTCTTTAGCATCTCCTCTACTTCTCTCTCAGTGGTACGAACACATCTGTCACTGAATCTCTCTTACAGTATGACAATATAATGGAAAGATGAGATCTAGATATTGCTGACAGCTGTCTGAATATTCAGAAGTCAATGGTGTTCCTGAGCACAGACTTCTTACTGCACTGCCTTCTCAAATTCTTCACTATTTTGACCAGTAACTTTAGAGAAATTACAGACTCCAACATCATTGGATATTTGTGTTTTCTCAACCCCAGTTTGTGTACAGCATTCAAATCATACTGATGGACATGGACAAGGTTACATATCTGAACATATCAACTGACCAAAGATGTTACTAAATTGTGTCTGTGGTGGACAAGCTTTTTTTGTGCAATACCCCTCAGAGTCACTTATTTCAAATACCACAGCTAATAGAGCTTTACTGTCTCCATGACTGACCGGACTCACTGCTGCTTGCTTGTGACCAAATTTAGTTTTTATTGTCTCCAACACAAGAAAGAAAAGCTTCAAAATGTCCCTTCACAAACCTGGGGGTGACCCTACGTCCATGTTTTCCTACAGCCTACAATGATGCCAGATCAGTCAGAAATACGCTATGTATATTTAGCCTTCCTGTCCCTCATACTTTGAATGCCAGTTGACATATTCTACTTTGCATAACAACTCCCCCCTTTGGCACAGAAATAGCCCTTCTTGTGTGCTCCCTCCTGTAGCGCTCAGAGCAAACATGGCACCTAAGGCAGCTTAAGCAAATCAAACTGGCTGGTAAATCCAGCTACTACAATATCAGAATTCTTCACATTCTGTAACACTACAGTAAGCTCAGAGCATACAGACTCGTACCACGTCAGTGTAGGAGCAGACTGAATTCCTTAACGCACACATCCACTACCTCACCACATTTTTTTCCTATCAGTTTAATTGGTATGTTAGTTATCTGTGATGGTAATTCAGTATTCATCCAACATCTGGACTCCTGTCCCAGTCTACGCTCTGTGAGACTCTCTCAGAGATGCTGCAGTTCGGCGTTAATGAGTATTGGTTGACGACTTAAAGTAGAGGTGTGTCCCTGAGAATTAGACCATCATATTAAAGCCATCCACACTTTTTGGTGGGTCAGCAGATAACGTAGGTTTCACAAAAGGTTTTACAAGCTGCTGACTAAAATCTGGTGAAAAATCTCACATATGAGTAATAATAATTAAACATATTCACTAGCTATCCTAGGTTCCAGTAATTAGATTTGTTATCTTTTAGAGGTAAGCTTCTTCACTAAGGCAACAACTAACTATAGTGCTTTAACTCCTTTCTTTTAAAGTGTGTACTTACAAGCGAGCATAGAAATCACAAAACTCCTTATAGACTTTAACATCGCTCTTTCGTCTCTGGGATTTGGACACTGGGACCTCAGCCTCTCCCCCGTCACCACCCTGAAGCCTCTGGTGGTAACCGTTAATCCCCCCGTGAGGAACATGGTCCGGGGCTTCTGCATCCTCAGGTATTGACGGTGGCAGGGCGCGACCATTCATCTCCATACTCATCTACAACTGTCCAAATTAACTTAAAAAAAAAAGTCCATCTAACAACAAAATCTAAAAACTCCGGTACAAATCCCCAGTGCTTGTTAAATGTATGTTTCCAATCCAGTAAGCAGTGGGAGCTTTAATCCACATAGCAAGAAGCAGAGCGAAACACTGATCAGACTGCGCTTGGTGTACTCCCCTTTCTCTCTCTCTCTCTCTCTCTCTCTCACAAACGCACACACACACCGTCTTTCTCTCACTCCCACATCAACTCTTTCTCTTTTTTCTCTCGCGCACACACACACAAACACACACACACACACTCACACACACACACACACACACACACACACACCCCTCCTGTCACACTCACTGTCTATTCTTGGGCAGGTTACTGAAATTAAAGAGCCCACCCTGACGCCTGTCCAGACAGAGGTCACTGTGCCATCTCACACACACACACACACACACACACACACACACACACACACACCTTAACTGTATTTTTACAGCTTTCCTAAAATCGACAGTCTATGGCTAATATCTACACATGTTATAAATCCGTGTGTGTGTGTGTGTGTGTGTGTGTGTGTGTGTGTGTGTGTGTGTGTGTGTGTGTGTGTGTGTGTTAAACAGCTGGAGCTCTCAGCTTTCTGGGAGATATAACAACGTGGCTCCAACTCAGAATTGCGCAAGTAGGAATGTCACACAGGGAAGCAGAGAAGCTAAAGTAGGATGATACTAAATAACAGGAGCAGTGGAGATAACAAACGACTGTTTATTTCAGTCATTGTATAAACACACAATGGAGCAAGAAATCAAGTGGCAGTATGTTTAGACACGAGGGCTGACATTTGAGCCACATATTGTCTCATCAGTGTCACCCTCCTGGTATGAGGGATGCAATGCAGTTTGTAGAATTACATATTAATAGTGTAACAGATCAATGCTACACTGGTTGGGATCTGAGGTCAGCTGCGTGCATGCTCCCCTTGGCTGGTTTGGTCTTGGCACACTTTCACATTCACCATTTCCAAACACATTCTGACGTGATGGTTTGCGTACTGCTTATTTTTGGCAGTCGAGGCCTCTGACAGGAAGTCTTCTCCCAGTGAGACAACAGAACGGCTCCAATATCAAGTTTAAAACATCTTCTTGAAGCTATCTAGCTAGCTACAATTATAAAATATGTTAATCGTCCTTAGAGATACCATATTGGTCTAAGCCTAGGCATTCCTTTAAACCCATGAATCTGTGTCTCTTCTTGGTAAATGATAGCTCTTCATGTCGTTAAAAACCCAACCAGCATCTCAAATTAATGACCACTTCCCGAACCATCAAAACAACACAAAGCCAGATCCGGAAATACACTCCAGTGAGACAAACATGTTTGACGCTCCATTGGAGAACAGCTGCTGCGTTCATCCTTAAAAACGAAGGGATGTACAATGAATACATACGTCTAATGAGTCTATAAAGAGTCAAATGTTCTAGACCTGTATATGTGTGTCCAGCTGAAACATGTCTCTGAGTCCGTCAGTATGTCAGTCTTCTACATTACTCCATCATTCTACAAATAGACACCTAGTGGAGCCTCAGCTCCAAACTAGGTGCTGGCAGCTGCCGTGTGTGTGTGTGTGTGTGTGTGTGTGTGTGTGTGTGTGTGTGTGTGTGTGTGTGTGTGAGAGAGAGTGAGAGGGTTTGTATACATAGTAGGGGCCAACTCTACCTCCTCTGAAATGGGCTGCATACAACATCCAGAGTCACTCATTCACATTTTTTTCCCCATCTAAATCCGGCTTTTTAAATGTGGGGGTGATTCGATTTGTTTCTAAAGTACATCATCTTATCTTATCATATTAGCTTTTTTTAAATCTGTTTCAAGACAAACATTGTTGTGTTGTGTATTCAGTACAGTGTGACTACCATGAAAGGCTTCTGTCACTCAAAACACCCTCACTTTTAAACCCTATTTAAACAATTCAAGACTTCTGAAATGAAGAGCATAATGAGCCAAACATTTCGCGGGGCACCATCTAAAGCTTCCAGAGCGTTTTTCCAAAATAGAACAATGACTGTAGAAAACCCGTCGTTATCTGGGGTTGTGTTGGGATTGGGAATCTCATCCACTGGGAACTGGTGTTGAGTGACTGGGGTACAATGGACAGAGGGTGGTGCTTAACAGGAAACACACGTAATCTTTCCTCCTGATTACAGACATTGCCATGTTGCAGGTTGTTCCACCCTAAAATAAGAGCTCAAGAACTGCGCCCTTGTTCATATTTGATTTAGACTAAATTAAACCTTAACATTGAAGATTATTACTGGTAAACATACTTTTCAACAAGGGGGATAGAACAGAAAAACAGTCCAGCACGCCCTTTTCTCTTACTCACTGTTACACATACAAACTAACTAATAGCAGAGACACGGTAATAAATTAAAGTTGCATAACATGGAAAGTTTCTTCCAATATAATAGACAAAAGACAAAACATGATCTTGCATCTGTTTAAACAAACTCTGTTGTGATAGTTTCCAGTTTGCAGTATTTCTGACCACAGTGCCAACCACCAACCATAGTAAAGAAAGAGTGGAACATTAGATAACATAATAAAATAATATAATAATTTATACATAAGACTAATATAATAAAATATTAATTGAATCCGCCCTGGCTAGATCCAGGTCCAAGCTTGTTTTTCAGAAACAACTCTATTTTTGTCTTGGTCTTTACTTCATTACCAGAGTAGTGACTTCACCCTTGTTCATACATACAGCTTTACTCAAACATGACTGTGTTTAGTCAGAACACAAAAATCACATCTATTTCCTATTAGGGGAAAAAAAGGGGCATCTTTGTCTTGCGTGTTGAATATCGTAGACATTGTCATACTAGCAAAGCTTAAAAAAAAACACTGCTTGGGCTCCCGAGGCATCCGAGACAGAATGGATAATGTATTGTTGTGACAAGGGATTAAAACAGAAAACTGATCGATGCTCACTTTCATTTGTCCCACGTCTGTCCGACAGAACCACTATTATAGCATGCTGTCTGAACGCTGCATTAGATTTAGTGTTAGACATACTTACAGGCCCAGTGTGTAACATTTAGGAGGATCTATTGGCAGAGATGGAATATAATGTTCATAGGTATGTTTTCATGAGTGTATAAACACCTGAAAACAAGAATCGTAGTGTTTTCATCAGATTGGAATGAGACGTTGTTATCTACAGTTATCTCCACCATGTTGAGCCATGTTTCTACAGCCGCCCAGAATGGACAAACTAAACACCGTCTCTAGATAGGGCCACTGTAGTTTCTCCTTAACACTAGGTTGAGTCAAGGGGTTTCAGATGGTTGCAACCTGAAATCTCACTGTTAGGTGCCACTAAATTACACACGCTGATCATTTAAGGTGATCTTAAAGGAAAGTAGGCTTTTTTCACATTACCGGTATATAATGTTTCTTAAATATTAGTTAAATATTAAAATTCTAGTGTAGTAATTTGAGTGTTTTCAATGCCTGAGAGAGAGAGAGAGAGAGAGAGAGAGAGAGAGAGAGAGAGAGAGAGAGAGAGAGAGAGAGAGAATGTGAGTGTCGATATGAATGTCAACCTGAGCTTAAAAATGGCTTCAGCAACTGTCAGCAGTCGACAAAGTGTCTCTGGAGTGTTCCCTCCCGTAGGATAGGATTTTGAGACTTCCTCGTGGGGTCATTAAAGGTCACTGGAGTGGTCACAGGTCAGGTCACCAGTGCCAAAGCTTTGGAAAATGAGGTAGGAAATATACCGTGCCAATGAACTGACCTCTGTAGCCATTATGGAGGTAGAGTGATTAATTTCCTAACAGAGGCTGGTTTGTCCACATCATCTACTGCAATGATTCTCAACAATAAATGTGGGCTTGGCTCCCACGGTCAGAAATATTTAACATTAAAACACACTGACAAGCATTTGTCTCTTATCATTTTCTAATTAGAAAACTAATTAGAAAAGGTATTAGGTAGGCTAAACCTTTGTAGCTTCAAATTTAGAATAAGATAAGAAAAAAAAGATTTTTACAGAGAGGCCAAAAGTGTTGTACCTGATTAAGTTGTCTTTGAATTCTTAGTTTCCCACTTAAAACTCTACTAATGATATATTTTCTTAATATATATATTTTTAAGGATGGATAAGGCTATAAAATATAAATATATCATCTACTTATCTGTACTTATTTCTGTCTTTGTACACCCAAAAGTATCCTGTTCAGATTAATATTATTATTAATATTATCTTATACCGGATTCCTCATTTCAGTGTGGTTTACCAAAATATACAAAATGTATAAATAAGATATAAGTCTGATAATTGTTCTGTCATAATCTTTAAATTATAAACAGACAATCCTGCAGTTAAATTAAATGTATATGAAATACATTTTGTCTTGAGGTTGGCTGAATGGATCAGTGTCAGCAGATTACATTTGAACATTTTCAGACCCTGACTCTCAACCGGTGCAACACAAACAGATTCAGGCCAGAGAAACAAATCAAACACACCCAACTCTCTCTCTCTCACACACACACACACACACACACACACACACACACACACACACACACAGTGCCCCTCACACACTGTGTCAACAGCAACCATGGCAACACAGACATGAGGGCTGCTGGGAAGGCACAGAGAGTTTGCACACTAACACACACCACACACACACACACACACACACACACACACACACACACACACACACACACACACACACACACACACACACACACACACACACAAACACTGATTCAGTGACTGTGCAAACATAATTCATGACTAACATTTCCTTTGTTTTGCACTTTTTGTTCCGACGCCCATTTTGACCTGAACTATCAAGGGTCCAGTTCCACTTCACTGTACAGGACAACCTGGAACACATACAGCTTAAAGGAGTGTAACAATAACACATAATATGTACTTTCTACTGCTACTACTTAATACTGTAAAGTAACTAGAAATGTATTATTTTAAACACTTAAAACACTTATTTTACGAATGTAATTGGTAGTAAGGGGCTAGCAGGTTCATTTACAGGCTTACTTAAAGCTGCTACACCTGAAATGTTGCTAAAGAAAATGATTCACTTCAACATGTTGGACATGATTAAGTTTACTTACAAAACACTTGAAACCATGGTGTGTTTAACTTTGGATCAGCGACACTGATCGCTAGATGATAACGGTGCTTGGAAGTGCGGAAGAAAGGAGATGCTTTGTGGACCTACTTCTGCTTTTATCTCGTGCCACAATTGTTTTCACGGTAAGCCCTGATTAAACCTGTTATAGCTTTAGAGTTTTTAGGTAAAGCATGAAGCTCCTGGCAGAAATGTCCTGCTAGTTTTCCTGGCTACAATAGCTTCTTCACTTCTGTATTTTGTACTGGTGTGACATTACCCCACAGTGCTGCAAATGGCAAAACATTTCAGTCGAAGGAATGTACGTTTGACTGTCATTATGTGTTTTTCTAAAAAATGTTCAACACAGCAAACTGGAACTAATGATTGTATATTCTCTTTGCTCACGTCTGCTCTATCTGTGGTTTAACGCAGTCTTGTCTTTACTTACTGCCATTAACTTAATGTTGAAAGAAAGAAATTAGAAATGCCTGGTTTGATGCAGACATGTTTCCAGGCTCGTACAAACACTGCCGTCAGAATCTTACAGAAAGCATTAATCCTCCAGCACTACTGTATGTATACTAGCACGTATAATTACTGCAGTTAAGCTGTGATTCTCAGATAAGAAGTTTGTGATACATTTCTGAGTCTTGTGCTTTGCTTGCTCAACACAGTGACATGCCCAGTCAGATATGATGACCTCTCTCCATTATTTATTTCCATAGTGCAGTGATTGTGTTGAAGATAAAGTGCATGGTGTGAAAACAATATAAAGAAACTAACTAACTAAATAACGTTTGCTTTGCATGAGAATGAGCGAGGCTACAAAGCAAGAAACCAAGTGTTTGTAGTTTCACATGGGGACACCTCTAAAGAGGGAGCTCCCTCTTTCTTTCCACATTCCTCACATTACTACATTCCTCTAATCACTTCAGGATCACACACACACACACACACACACACACACACACACACACACACACACACACACACACACACACACACACACACACACACACAGAGAGAGAGAGAGAGAGACTGAAGTGTTTGTGAAAGACAGAAAAAAAACATCCCAAACTATTTTTTGTTACCGTATTGTGAACCCAATATTGCACTCGTTGTACGTCGTCTATCACTGCTGGTCACACGACTCAGAGGAATTCAACCATCAGCTGCAGTATGTACTGATCAAATACTCCACCACATCTCACCTTATCTGTCCTTGTCAATACACGACACATAGAAAAGGACTTTTCTTCAAAAAGGTTCTTTGGTAATGATACTGCGTGCGTAGCAACACAAACAAACCCTCCCTGAATCATTACATGATGCAAGACAGTGTCGATCACCTCCAGCTAATGATAACAAAACTGATAACCGGCTAATGAAAACAAAACCAACCCAAGAGCAGACAGCGAACCACATTACAAAGTCAACAATCATAGCACAAGATTAAGCCTACTTTAAAAAGCTTACTATAACAAATTTAACTTGTCAGGAAAAACAAACAATTTGTTGAGAAATAAAAAAATTCAGCAGTTTCATTCACAGCCTGTGGGGATGCAGGATATTTTGACAGGCATAAAAATGTTTTACAAGTATAGTTATCTCTTTCTTAAGTGGGTCCTTATTACACCATACAGTTTCTATCTGTAGCCATTTGTTGCTTTTATGCAGTTTAAAAAAGTCTACACTGTCGGGTACAAATTGAAAACGACTTACGTGCAGGTGGCGGGCAGAATATAGGCGACGCAATAATATAATTCGAGTAAAACACCAGCTCTAATAAAAAATCATCATAGTGCTGAATCGACGTTTCTCATTTGCAGTCTCATCAATAATTTGACAGAAGATTAAAAGACTCACCTGAGGCTTTCCCCTGCCAGACTTCCATAGCTGTCTGGTCTCTCCTGTCTTCGTCTGTACAAGTCTGAGTTTGACAACTCTTTCAGCCTCAGAGAGTTCATCTCCCCTTCGCCTCTCTCCCTCCCTTCCTTCCTTCCTACCCCTCGTCTGGTGAGAACACTCAGCTCACAGAAATATGAATATATTCTCAAGAAAGTGAGTGTGTTAATGTTTGAGCCAAATAAAAAGGTCCTGTGCTGCTTTCGTTCCCTCTCTCAGACACACCTCCAGGGCTCACACCCTCAAGGAAGGACAGATACAGAGGGGTGGTTTCACAGCCTGCACACCTATCAAATACTTCTTGCTCCTCCTCCTCCTCCTCCTCCCCCGCCTGCAGCAGGTAGAGGGAGAGATGCCTCAGAGAAAAAGGAAAGAGTCCCAGAAGAAGAGGCATTGCCCTTTCTGGCCTTTACCCCCACTGACTCTATTTACCTCCTACTTCTCTCTGGCTCATTCCTCTGTTTACTAACGACAGAAGGGAAAAACAAAGCATTTTACACACACACACACACACACACACACACACACACACACACACACACACACACACACACACACACACAAACAATGACCCTAATGAGGTCAACTGCACGGTCTGACTGATAGCGGGTGTTTGAAGCTAAAACCCTTATTTATAATTTAATATATATATACTCATATCTTATATTTATTAGAGATCGATGAACGTAGTGGTGACTACAGACAAAGACGCAGTTGCATTTTAATTCAATTTTATTGGCCATTGGATACAAAAAAATACAGATTCCGATAATCTAAAAATGCTGAATATTGGTTGCGATAATTGGGCTATCATTAATATTTATACATAACATTTTGGGCAAAGATTCCTCACGTTGAGGGACAGAGTTGTGGCAAAGACATGTACTACAACAGGACATTTTACAAGTTAAACTTTAAGACTTAAGATTAACCTATACTGCAGTTTCCAACACAATATGTGGCAATTTTAACAGAACAAAAAATAACTTTACGCAGTCAAGCTTATTTATAGTGAGCATCATTTAAACTTATGAGAAGGGGTATGAAAAAAAACACACAATTTCAAAAACTGTGTTGAAGTTCTGCCTCCAGGAAAACTTTCAACATCCATATCGAGCACACAATAACCTGATGCACCAATCAGTCATCTGAACAGCAGCTTGTTTATGAGGGTGGGAACATACAGACCGAGTAAAGCTGCACTATATTGAACAATGCCACCTATTATGAAGTGATATTTTCAAGTTTCAAGCATACACCGCTCTTCAATTTGACTCCCCCCACTGTAAACTGTGAGACTATTTCCCAGCACAAACAACAAACTATTGAAAAAAGGGAAAATGTCAATCTATGAATTATTCATCACAATGTTATGTGGGAACAACAAGAGATCCTCCCCAACGGACAGAAAACACAGCAGATGCAACATTTTCAGACAGAGCTGAAAGTTGCCTCTCATACATGTTTGATTAAAAACAAGAAAACGTCGTTTTAAAGCAGGGACCGGATTGGTCAGAGGACGTGAAACCAAATAAACAATGTCAACAAGCAACCAAAGAAGAAACAGATGTATACAGAACTCAGACTGCAGCAGAAACAGAACACGCAAACTGTGTTCATTTCTACGTACACCATTCAGCCTGTCATTACAGACATTACAACGGTGTGAAGGTTTGATGTTGTTAAATGGATGACGACCAACACCTGACAGAAACCCTGTCTCTCTCCCTAATACGCACAGACAGATACATGCCTCTTGAACAGTTCACACTAGATTCATCTTCAGCAGCAGCTTGCTTTGACCTGTTCAGCATTCCACATGGGCTCGACACACACACACACACACACACACACACACACAGAAAAGCATAAAATGTGAATGTTGAACTTCAATATCAGCTTCACATCCTGGAGCAGATGCCACAGGGTCACAGTAGCACTGGCTGACATGTCTGAGTACGCCAGAACATTCACGATGAATCACAGTTTTTAGCCGTTATACTCAAGAGTTCAACTCGCTTACAATTCAGCCCATTTGGGATGTTTGCATTTCCCCTCTGGATTAAAATATGGGTGACCTAACTGTCATACACTTTAAATTAGTGCTTCTGTAACGAATTTGTTAAATACAATCCAGAAATGTTTCACTTTAGTAATAACATTAAGACCCAAGGCGACTTTTGTATATTGTGTTCAATACACTCGTGTAATAGTGTCTGATGTCTTTACATTATTTAAAAGGTTTTTATACTGAGCATAATGTAAAATTATTCACACAAACCAATCATAGCTCAAAATATTGCATAATTTGGCTGAATTATAAAAGCCATAAGTGATACTAAATAAAGAGCCATCTGGCAGCCAGAAGAGTCTTTTATTGCTGAGCCGAATGTTTAGGCTCACTAACACAGAGCTGGTTTCCTCATCACTAATTTAAATCTTAATGAGTATGGTCACCTGCTCTGATTTACACAGTGTAAAGTGTATGCCATGTGTAAGTAATGATGGTGCTACGACCACACTGTGTTTTGGATTTAACTTGCCCACAGCTAAAGTTTTGTGCTCATATAAATGTGCTGAGAGAGCTGCCCTGTAACACTGACTCATCACTCTCTCACACACACACACACACACACACACACAGAGCTAAAATACAGCAGACATTTCCTATAGCCCCAGAATAATACAGACCCAATCCTCTCTGCCACATGAGTGTACTGCCATCTTGTGGACAACACTGATACAACAGCTATTCTATCAACTTGCTGCAACCCTCAAACACTGATTATTTCTTACTTTGTTCTAAGTTGAATTAACAAATGTATCTTGCTTCTCTGCTGTAGTGATCCTATTTTCCATAGGACCTATTTATCGTTAATTCAAATGAACAGAAATCTTGGTATCACTCACACACATATGAGGAAGTATACAAACAAACAAATACAAAACAGTCTGAACGCTGAGCAACAAGTCAACGACATATGCAACTACATCACTGATATCAAACTGACTTCCTATTTCTAAAGGCACACTGAGGTGTTTACAGCTCTCTAAACACTGTTTTAATATTGATTGTACACGTCTAACATGAAGCGAATGATGGAGCCGAGCCGCGTTACAAATGGTTATAACAGAAATATGGATTAATCTTACCAATATTTCGTGTCAAACTGTGGTGTGGGTATTTTAGTGGTTGGTAAAGTCTCTCTGCTGTCACTGCAAACACTCCTACTGCTGTTATCTCAGTCTGCATGGCAACATCACTTCCTGTTTGCTGTGGTGTGTGTGTGTGTGTGTGTGTGTGTGTGTGTGAGTGTGTGAGAGAGAGAGAGAGAGAGAGAGAGAATGTTTGTGTCCACTTTGTCTATGTGCCAGTATGTGTTTGTGAGAGATGGGTGGATGTAAAGCCAGCACACACACACACACACACACACACACACACACACACACACACACACACACACACACACACACACACACACACACACACACACTTGTAGGCTCTCTGAGTGGTTTAGGTTTTGGCTGCCAGACTGTGGAGGTGGGGTGTGAGGAGGAGGAGGAGGAGATTCAGGGAGATCAAAGTTAGTGCAGAGAAGAGGAGGAAGGACTGAGAAGGTGTGAGGAGGTGCAGGGGAGCCTTCAGTGACCAGACTGAATTAATAATAAAGTAGTTCTCATAGACCTGCCATGTGGAGAGGAGGTGAAAGGTCAAACCCATGGACCACACTGTCTGTCACTGGTACATTACATTGGGTGTGTGGATGATCCATCATAATCATCATGGGTGTAATATGTTGAAATATGTGACACAACTCTGTCTCACTGAAGTTACAGTAGGAAAAAAAAGCTGTTTCCCAACTGTGTCGTTAACTTAACAACAGAAAAGGCCACATTTAACACTGAAATATAAAATGAATTGATAGGAAAGTGTGAATCACAACATTAGAAATTGTCTATTAATAAACTGACACACACACACACACACACACACACACACACACACACACACACACACACACACACACACACACACACACACACACTTTACCATGGAAGAACTACTGCTGTAAGCGTTAGACGACTTACTTCCTTCTGCATCGGTCAGGCAGTTGTCTATCACTGGTGCACTAAACACACACATACTATGTACTATGAAGGAGAACACACACACACAGTTAAGTTGACCGTTACCGCCAGTTTATTGCCATAACAGCCAACTGAGAGCTTTCAAGCAGTGCCCCCGCTACAAAACCATCCTCTGCAACAACTCGTAGAAAGAAAACAGCACATATGTAACCCCTAACGTACATGTTTTTGACATAGCAAGTCAATTTTACGGCTTAGTATCTCATAAGAATGACTAAAAAGTCAGATTTATGACTTACAATCATAATAATATTTCATTTAACACACGATACAAAGTTATGCATATGACCTCTTTTATCATTAACGAAAGCATTGTTTCTATCACTCAAAAAGCTTTATCGCAGCGTGTTCTGCTCTGTTCATTTGTTGCAGTGAGCACATGATGATGTATAAATCTGCTGTTGATACAGACAAAAGACTTCCTGAGTCTGTCTCACAATAAAGGCATTTCACTGTGAAGACAATGGTAGGTCTTTATTATGCTTCCAGAGCACTAAAGCTGCAGTACGTAACTTTTATTAAAAATAACTTATAATATTTGCTGAAACTTTCACTATACCCTGACAATAGCGTCTGTATTTGACCACCTGGGAATGAGACCAAACAATAAACTATCTTTCTCGGCTCTGATTGGTTGTTTTGTTCTAACACGGTGGATTCTTGTAAATACCATTAGGAGCACTAGGAGGAGCCAGAGGGATTTCTATCACAGATTGTCCGTCTCGTGTACTACTGTCAGGATATAGTTAAAGTTTCAGTTATTTTAATAAAAGTTACCTACTGCAGCTTGAAGACCATGAGACATCCAAATCCTTCAATAAAACCACACAAAGCCACCACACTTCATGTTAATGTAGAATCAATATCCTTTAGTATGTGTGAGTTGCAATAAACACTTCACACGCCTTCACACACACACCGCACGCATAAAGTTAGTACACACACAGTCCAAATCTCACACATCGCTCTTCCAAACAAGGACAAGTTCACACTGGAGACGGGGACATTCTTCTAAGCTGTAGTTGTATCAACAGTGTGGAGTCAGATAAAAATGTAATGCGTTGGGAATGCAGCAATCCTCAGGCCTTCACTGTAAAAGACTCACACAGCTTTTAGTGTCCAGAGTTGCTTTTATAAAAGCCAGATTCATCCCAGGCCGTAATTAAATCGGTAGTGCACACAGTAGCATTCACACTAGTGGAAAATATACTGCTCTGAATAGCAGTCCCCGGGGAATGGATGGTCAGGAAGTGGTTTAAAAAGCAATAACTACTGTCCAGTGATGTTGTGTGGACATTCCTGTGCAGGGAGGAGGTTGATCTGCAGAAAAACGGAGGAACGTCCTTTTCCCTTTTTTAAAATGCCTTTCTCTGGTCTATTCTGTAATCTGTCACTTCTGTCTAATGTGTGTATGTTTACATAAATATATAAATATAATATAAAATAATATTTTTAAAGCTATTTTGGCCTTTGTATTATCTAAACCAGGGGTAACAAACCACAGCTGGTATTGTAATCTCATAGGAGGGGACTGCTGCACTCAAGTACAACTAGAAAGTGTAATAATTCTACTAATGTTTCCATATATAACATCATAGTTAACAAAAAAGGTAACAAAAAACAGCTGTTTCTATACTTTTATACCATCATTTTATGTATTTTTTGTTGTTCGTAGCCAAACAACAAATGAAAGCTTGTTTTGCACCAAACCAAATGCATTTTTTCTAAATCAAACTGTGTTTTTATTTGAATTGTATATGAAGGACTAAAGCAATGATTTCTTTTGGTTGGAAGAAATTTCAAGAAAGCAAATATTAGAGGAAAATATATTTATCTTGGTTCTGAAGTTATCTTAGCATACTGGTTAATGATGCAACAAATGCAGAGAAGTTCCTGACATCTAATGCAGATTTACTATTGTTATCATTCAATATAAGTGACAGATAATGTTGGAATACACGTGGATTTATTAACAATCTTCTAATTTTAAAAAAACTAAACAAAACAAAAACAGACAATATTTAGAGAGTAGGGCTGCTGATGGCCGATATAAAAACAAATAAAAAGTGATGAGTCTATATGTTTTTATAGGAAATTCAGCCCTATGTTTACAGGATGCACAAGAGTACAGAGCTTGAAAACTATCTTTTGCACCATCTTCCCAAAAGGTGGAGCACTAACATCGTTCCACAGCAGTCACACTGACAAGGCTGCCTGCAGACGTGTCTGAAGACATATATTGTTTATCAGCCTCGTGAGCACAGGCTGACTGATTTTAAGGCATGCTAGGAAACCTAAAAGATATACACAGTAGGCCTATATCTCAGCATTTGGTTCACTTGTGTCAAGAAATGTAAACGTAAAGTAAAGTAAATTGTCTAATAGCACAATGGTCAAGCATCAGGGACAAGAAAACACTGAATTTGTCCCAAAAGAAGCCTATTAAGTCTGTGTGCTTGTTAAAAATGATACAGAGAATTGTACAAAAAGTTAAATAATCTGCTCAAAATTCAACCAAATCACTCATCTTACACAAACTTATTTTCAGTTACTGATTCACTATTTGTGTTCATCGTACGATTTTGAATATATTATTAAATATCCATAACACATATGTCATTTAATCAGGGGTCATCAGTGTACTAAATAATATTAAAGGGGGTCCCTTGAGGATAAAGTCTGGGAGCCACTGCTCTGGGAAACATGAACCTTCAATACGAAATCAACGGACAGGATGAATAACCAAACTCCAGTCTGCAAATCATTATAACAGTTCAACCAGTTTCACTTCTGTCTACATCAAACAATAAACAGCACAATCACTATCCTCTTAAGAAAAAGCCTTCTTGATTTTAAGGTGTGTAAGAAAACATAAATAAATACACACACTGGCCTATATATCAGCATTTCTTTCATTTTTAAAGTTCAGATAATGATTTAAGATCTAAACTTTGATCACCCTTGCCTTCGCTCTGTGATAAACAACCTCACACTGCATTAGAAAAGAGATAATGCAACAATAAGAAAAGACACCTATGAAGTATGTATGATTGTTAAAAAATAAACTACATGATACAGACACAGAATTGCACAAAAAAGGTCCCTAAAATGATCAGGGAAACAAATAATAATAATAATAATAATAATAATAATCTGGCAATTTTACACCAAATTCCTGCAAGTATTGCTCACTATTTGGGTTCATTGTACAGTTTATCAGTTGTTCTGTGCTGTTATTGTTATGCATTGAATATAACATGAACTATACATCCAATATATCACAGTCAGGGGTCGTCAGTTTACTCAATCACTGCAGTAATATATAATATAGTAATTTTCTTCCACTAATAACACTGCAGAGGGCGCTAGTGAGCAGCTTTAGGTTCAGATTGTAGCTTTACATTAAAATACATCAGCTACAGCGAGTTTACGTACTTTAAGCCTTTTTGTCCGACGTACAAACGCTAAGTTTTCTAAATGAAAGGCAGATTTTAAATGTGTTATTTAACTTAAATAAGTGATTTAACTCATGAGAGAAAGGAACAAACCGAGGCTGCGGTTTTTTTTTTTTTTTTTTCTTCCAGCGAGAAACTGTCAACTTTATCAAGAAAAAAAAAAACTCTCTTTAAAAAGGAAACAGTTTTAAAGTTATCTACTCACCCGTTTGTCATTTCCGTAATACCGAGCATCCTCCCCGCTTTCTCTCCCCCTCTCTCTCCCTCTTTCTCTCCCGGACTAGCCTTGTGTTTTCTGCCTTCAGCAGCAGACGTCCAGATGTGGTTCACCAGTTCCCGGGGATGTAACGATGGTGAACGTTGGCGTCGGTTTCCACACGGCGAGCAGAATGGCGTCAACGGGCCTCGCCTCAGCTCACCAACCGTCAACGGCCGCTCAACGGCAGAGCGCACTTCCGCTGGGCACTTTCAAAGTAAACGCGTTCCGTTGATTGTTGGCGCAAAGTTCATTATTTCAAAGTAAATAAAAGTTTCTTCTTTATGTCTTGTATTTTTCTGTTTTATTTAGTTGTTTAATGTGTTTTTTTGTTTTTTTCTTATCTGCTTATCTGGAGCTGTGAATTTCCCCAGTGTGGGATCAATAAAGTCTATTTTGTCTCATCTTATCTGAACAAAATAAAAATAATAGAAACATATACACTTATTAATATTTTTTATATCATTGAGTAAAGTGATGAGCCCTGACTAAGTGACATATTTTATGGATATTTCAGGAAGTTTCGCTGACATTTTAGGAAACTTTTATACAGTTCTGTCTGTATTATGTTTTTTTTTTTTTAAATGTTATTTCCAACAATCTTTTTTTTGACACATTCAGTGTTTTACCTTCGTACTTTTCTAATGCAGAAGGAGGCTGTTTATCAGAGTGAAGCCTCTGTGAATATTGTTTGTGACTTTTCAAAGTTAAACTTAACAAGGTTAAAATAACAATTTCATTTAGTTTTCTTCACGAAAATGAACAAAATGCTGAGATATAGGGCTACTGTGTACATTTTTTCAGTTTTCTTACACCTCTTTAATTAAAAGCCCAACCCCCAGGTTGGGAACCATTCATTTACATGATACATAATGCAATAGGTAATAGTTTTACAAAACTACTTCAATTGATGTTTATGTGAACAACATAAGTATATCGAATAATAAGTATAAAGAATATAAAGATAAAAGTAATATTCTATAAAAACTGAAAATATGAAAAGGTAATGTGAAGGTAGGAATCTAATTGGGCAAAATAGGTTCATGTAAATACATATAGATTTTTAAGTAATTATATGTCCTGTCCTTCCTTTAGAGATACTTTTACAGACTTTGTTTTATTTTCCTTCCTATTTTATGGTTGGATTCTATTCTTATTTCATTCTTTGATTATAGGTTTTCTTTGTGTGGAGTGTGAAGAGGGCTGCATTTCATTGTGCAATCCTTTATTGTAAAATGTCAATAAAGATGAACCTTGAATCTTGAACCTACTATGAGTTTATTGTTTCAGTAGTGACATATAATAATGCTTGATTTGGTTTCATTTCTGTTCAGCAAACCTTGCACTTGCAGCAGCTCTTTGTTTTGTTTGTAATTTTATCTTTTGGTCTCATATAATATCATGTAAGTCTACGTGGCAATCATTTACAGATCAGATTTTCAGTGAGGAGGTCAGGAAACCAAATCATGTTTAGGGCCTTGAAATGTCCAGACTCATTAATATTCAGGACCACAAACGTACTGCAGGTTTTGGGAGTAGATATGCAAACATTGTGCACAGCTAACCAGCCCATAACCCAGACAGACTTAAAACCTGTGCTTTTATTGTGAAGGGCAGAGCGCTCGTCGACTGTTTCTCTGTTGATCTGTTGCAGCTTCTCATTCAGACTGTGAGCCTCCACCGCTGGAGAATTACAATTTAGTTTTTACAGCCAGAAAACGGCAAGACCCGCCCTGCACAGCTCAGTGCAAGAAGTGTTAGTATCAACAGATTAAACGGGTATTTGTATCTGGATTCATGCAGTAAGCCACTCCTGCATCCTCTAGTCTTGTATCACTTACATATGAAGCATCAGTTTATATGGAAACTCTGACTATTTTATTTTCTGGACACCGGATACTATACAGAAGTTCAACATGGCGAGTGGGAGCCGTGAAGAAACCTCATTTTATTTGATTTAAACCATCCACAAGTTATATTACATACACAGTGGATGAAAAGAAGATGCTACTACTACTAGGATAAGACTGGATGATAAAAATGAATGGCAAAAACTAATAGGAGGAATTGCATCATATTAAGGCGAGGTGTTAATGATAGTGCTGCTCCCTAGTTAATAGCACCTTTACCCTTCCCTCCCAGTGGCAGATACAGTAGTTATTATTTGTTGTTTCCTCTCCGGACTGCGTCGTCATACTAGAAACCACATATATTTCCTTAAAAGGAGAGCTCCCACACCCCCTTCCCTCCCTGAAAGAGGGATGAGGACTTTCATAGTAGGAAAAAGAAATGCACAGCTACAAAGAAACTGGAGTTCACACTACAAACAGATTGAGTCTGAAGTTGAGACGTCAGAGCAATAAAAAGATTTACAAGTCAGAAAAGATGGATATTTTTATGTTTATCTTGCAGTCCCTTTATACTTTATGTATTCATCATGACTGTTAAGATATATAATCCGTAATGCTGAATTAATGCTGATTGTGATTCGTTGCTGCTGATGCTTATAATGACCTGTAGATGCAAAGTTTTATATCAAAATGCATTATAATGAATGAATAAGCAAAGGTTGAATACAAAATAACTGGAAATATTTTCATCCATGTTGAGTTTATTTTAAGTTTACAAGTTGTTTTACAGTGAAACAGTTAACACACTGTAAACGCGCCTTCATTCTTATACAGATACACACTTTATAGTTACAGTAATCTCGCATAGCCTCTGCTGACGTTACCCAACATGAATATAAAAAGCATTCAATACAAATACATTCACTTGTGCTGAAGGAATCACAAAAAGCTGCCACTGGAATGAGAAAATAAACAAGCCGGTTATCTTCTTCATTAATAGGATGTGAGCAAAAAATAATTTAGTTATGTGATGAAACAGTGGGTGGATGTGTGTTTTACAGGGAGGTCAGAAGGTCGTGGTCAGGCACTGTGAAAAAGCAGCACCCGTGAGTCTTGCTCAAGGACACTTTAGCAGGTTGGATATGCTTGCCGTCACGGCGACCGTCCTTCAACAAGACAGCCGTACAGATGATGCTGCAACAAATCTGTCAGGTCCAGTGATTAAACAGCAGCACAACAACAGACTAAAAACAGAAAGTATTCCCAAAAAAAGACAGAGAAAGCATTAAAATAATGATTTGGCATTAAATAACAACCACAACAATCAGGAACTACAAAATTACACAGTAACCAGAACAAAATCACACATCAACCATCGCTACAGGATATGATCAATCAAAACACAAAGAAACTCCAACTGATTTAAGAATGTAAGCATTAATCAACAACAACAAATTATGTCAGAAAAAAAGCATAAATATGCTATTATAATAATGTTTTGTCAGTCATGTTGGTCAGGTGAACCTGAGAACGTAGAAATGCACTTTTTTTTAATATTATAAGTCAGATTATGATCGAGATGAAGAGACTTAAATGGATCACACTGGATAGTTAGCATGCTTTAGCCAAGCAGCAACCTCCGTGGCTGCAAATGAAACCAAACAATGGAAGTAAAACAAACTGCAGTTCCTCAAACGGCCACTGGAGGCGGGCTACAGATGGGAGTCAATCTTCATAAGAACCCATATTAAAATGCCCAAATTTATAGCAGGATTAAACATGTTTACAGCCTCGTACAAAAAACAGTTTTGGTCTCTTTATCTAATTTCCTCCGTCTATGATAACTGTAAGTGAATCTTTATAAAACTCACCAGTTTAAAATATATCAAGGCTTAAAGTTAGGCTAAATTGAGAGGGTGGCCACTTTGAGTGACAGGCGGCTGTGTTCAGTAACCAGGCTTCATTCAGCCCGCCTCAGCTCCACGTCTTAACCCATTTTTGGATCAGGAGCCGGCAAAGTCGGGAATGCCAAGATAGAGACGACCAGAGCCGACCACACTGAGCTTCACATCGGCTCTTCAGAAACCGATGGGTTACGTCACGGACTCTACGTCTAGTTTGTGTACAGTGAATGGTTTTAGGCCATTAACTAAATCACGCGTACTGGACTCTACCGGTGATTGTTTTCTAAAGCGTGTTGCATTTAAGGTTTGTCTTTTTTTTCTACCTTCAAGGCAACAACTGGTTGAAAATTAATGTTGAGATGATGTTTATTCTGATATATTGAGCAAGTTTCCTGTTAATTTTCACACTGCAAGGAATAGAAGAAAATGGCTGCAGTCTAGGTAGTTAAAAAAATCTTTTAACGCTTCAGTATGTCCTTGAAATTGTTGAAAGAAATGTACCAAAAGAGCTGAAACTCTACTATAACCCTTTAAGTGTACTGTGCTACACAGTACAAGCCCATTACAAGTGCAAGTAAAATCTTAAGAAGTAATAAATCTTAAAGTGATAACATCTCACTAACTAACACAGTTATCCCCTTGATTAATCCTCCTCCTGTAATTTGTGCACTACACATGTGCATTATACAACGTTGTGAATATAACATGATATAGAAATGATGTACACACTCAGAATGTTTCAATAGTGCTAGCGATGCTTCGTAATGCCTTAAGAGCTCCAGGAGGCGTAACCCTCGCGTCCAGTAAATATTGTTGTCAATAGTTAGAGTAAGGAAGACAGAAATTTGTCACAGTTAACATTCAGTGGTAAGAGACTAATGTAAGTATTGCACTACAAATTCAAATCAATGTTCATGTCAAATGTTTTGGTTTCATCTCTACCACACACTTCACTTTTTTCTGATACAATCCTTGGTCCCTTCTTTTGTGTCCCAGAAAAAGGTTTGTAAATGCCCCGGTTTAACTTCCCGCCACTATTTCGAATGTACAGCATCGCTGCTTAGTACAGGTTTTCACAGAAAAAGGCCCAGTAACATCTTATCCTCCTCCTCCTCTTCCTCCTCCTCCTCCTCCTTATATTGTTTTTGCTGAGTTGGTTGATCATCAAGTCTACCTGATCCCAGACCAGCTGTGGAGATAGGAGGACCAACCTGAGCCCCGAGTCCCGGACCCCTCTTCCCCACCTGCACAAAGGAGATCAAATAAAACCCGGTTATAGATTATGGATACATGATTGACAGTATGTCCTGTAGTACGACAACTCCATATTGAGTAGGGACAGAACAAGAAATAAAATCATGATTAACAGATAATGTCCTCTCAGATGCTGTGTGTGATACAGTATGCAGTAATAACAGCTACATACTACAAAAAGTGAGTCGCGTTTACTTAGTTAGACACTTAAATCTGCAATATATTGGAGTAGAACCACTATCACAACACCATAGTACCATTACAAACCAGTTTATGAGCTGTTTGATCACCGGTCAGATTGCTAGCATATTTAAATAAATATGTTGTGTGTATTTAGTTTCTATGTATAAACCTTTTTTATGCTCTGTAGTGCAACACAAAGCAGTATATTTCAATTTCACATAGTTCTTACCTTGTGCAATGGCAGCCAGTTTGCTTTTCTCCTCTGGACTGAGCTGCAGCATTGTGTGAATGACGGGCAGAAGCGCCTGCCGCTCGCTGCCAGATTGCAGGAAGATGAACTGCAGCAGGACGTTCTTCAGATACTCCAGGTTAGCCACACTCTTCTCCCTCTCCTGGTTTCGCTCCAGACGACGCACTTCACTCTTCAACAGCTAGCAGGCAGAACATATGAGCAACTTTAAAGATTCCTTCCAGACAAACAAACGATGGGCTTGGAACAGTAATGTGTGTTTGATTTGTTTTAGTTTTCTTCCAAATTAAAGTCCTTAAAAAGACATTAACTTCTTCTACCTCATTAAACCATCCAGGAGTCTATGAATATGCAAATTTGTATCATTGTTGAAGTTTTCCTGCTGGACACAAGATGTCTCCTTGTTTACTGTAAAGTCTATTCTCATGTCACACACTTAAATGTATAAGTTGCATACTGGACCAGGTGTTATGTTACTGAAAACTGATCATTATAATAAAAAAATGACATCAGTTCAAGATCAATTACATTGTTTTTCAAACACAGGGCTGGAAAAAAAAAGAAGTGTTTAGTTTTGTATTAATTGTATAATTGTAAAGCAAACAAATAAAAACACAAAAACCTCCCTGGTTGTATATGGCCCCCTAACATGCCAAAATATTTATAATATAATATAATAAATGTATAATATAATATAATTTATTTTATTACAGCGTTAAATACATTTTTAATTCGATACGATTTATTAGTTATTTTATGTTATTAGTCATTTAAAAACAACAACAACAACAACAACTTGATTTTGTTGTTTTTTTTAGTGCATAACTCATTAATCGATTAATTTTAATCAACGCCGCTTTCTGTCACCTGACACCTTACGTCACACTAACAAACATGGCGGCGCCCTCTGCGGTGCAGCGCTGCAGTGTGTCGGGAAAGAAGCGATAAAAACTCGAGTTATAAAAACACGAGTTACATCGACTACTGAAGGCAGAACAATGGGTTTACAGTGCTTTCTTCGCGGGGCTCTGGCGTGTTACTCCACACACATTCAACAGAGACTCTCTCAAACTGCGTCGAGGTCCGCGCACACTTCCCCACCGAGCATCGCTGCTGCTGCCGGCCGCGGCCTCTGCACCTCCGCCCGGCCCTCCAGGGATGTGACCCTGTTCGAGCACGACAGGACCCGCTTCTTCCGGCTGCTGTCGGTCTTCTGCGGCGGACAGCTTCTCTTCTGGACGTACCTGGGCCACTTCGCTTTCACCGGGCTCAGAGACACAGGGGGCGCTACAGAGAAAGGGAAAGCCAGGGCGACCCCCCCCACCACCACCACCACCACCGGGCTTGCTGGGATATGGAGTTTCGAGATGAACCTGGGGTCAAACACCTGGAGGTACGGCTTCTCGCTGGGCTGCCTGGCGGTAGGAGCAGGGATAGTCGGGCTCGGGCTCCTGTTCTGCCGGCGCTCAGTCCACCAGGTGGTTTTACACCAGGGTGGGAGGATGGTGACAGTTTCCACACAGTCGCCTTTGGGTGCAGGCCGAGGCCGGAGGATGACAGTCCCGCTGTCACAGGTCGCCTGTCATGCTCACAGACATGAGTCCCCCTCGTTCATCCCCCTCAGGGTCAAAGGACACAAGTTCTACTTTCTTCTGGACAAAGAGGGGACCATTAACAACACCAGGCTGTTTGATATCACCGTTGGGGCTTACCGGCCAGTTTGAGTGGTTATTATTATTATTATTATTATTATTACACCATTGCCATAAACTGAGGAGGACTTTAGTGATTTTACATGGCTGCCAAACAAATGTGTCTGTTTCTGTTTGATTAAATCTATATAATCAACTATGGACTCATTTAATTTAAATCTATACCCAGTATGAAACATGTTTTATCCCTGCTGTGGACACGGTCAGCATTAAATACATTTAGAGAGGGGGTTTTAAAATATAATCTAAATGTATTTAGAATAAACTATTAGTAGTCCGGAGAAGATCCTGTAAGGAGGAGGAGTCTTACCTCACCTTAAATGTGATGGCTATTATTGCTGTTTTACTTCCATCTTACCAAATACAGTTGAGGTTACGTGTCAATGTTATTTTAAAGGTGCGTACACACTCCCCCCCCCCCCCATTATGTTGTTTGTTGTTACATAAAAACAGAATAAACAACTAGTTATTTTAATTGCAATTATAAAAGTAACAAGAAGCAGTTTGAATGAATTTGCTGTGAAATTAAAGTGATGAACGGTGTGTGTGTGTGTGTGTGTGTGTGTGTGTGTGTGTGTGTGTGTGTGTGTGTGTGTGTGTGTGTGTGTGTGTGTGTGCACGTACAGTGATCTGCTCCATGAGAACAGCATTGGTGGCTTCAGTTTCATGCAGGAGGCTGTTCATGTGCTCCATACTGCGGGTGGCTGTGCTCAGCTTTTGACTTAGCTCTTCTTTGGTGGGTTCCACCGTCCACACAAATGGCTCTGGAGACCAAAACAAACACACAAGTTAAAGTTAAAGCTAATTTGCCTCTGTTTGGGCCTCAAGCAAATATCTAAATTTCGTATTCCTTGACCCAAACAAAGATGGCAACCGGATGAGTAAACACTGTTGAGGCCAGAGGTTTAATACTGAAGTACTGTACATGGTGCTTCTATAAACTGGGTAATTTTTCCTTCAAACACACCTTGTTTGGGGTCCGGGGACATGAGAAGATGCTCCAGAGAGGGGAGGGGAGTAAGAGCAGGAGAGGGGCTCTCAGTCTCCGTGGTCTCCATGCCCTCGCCCTCCTCCCTGGCCATAGACTGGAGGTCGTTGAGGCCCATTAGTCCCAGCCCCGCCTGGTTCTGATCTGTGTTTCTGCGCTGGGGGTCTGACGCCAGGGGCTTACGGCCGGACTGGACCGACACTGGACCTGGAAGAATGAAAAGGTTGGGAGAAGAGTTGTTTATTAGCAGGTGAATATTAACAACGTACATGCTTTAAACCTTGTTTTTAAAGATTTACTTTAAACCAATCTTTACATTTCTGTTTAGTTCTCTCTAAACTGAGACTACTGTCACCCTGTTGCTCCAAACTCCACCGGCCTTCTGTTGTTAGTGTAAGTGTGTTGGGTACATTGATATTAAAGTTTGACATTATTACATTTTTACTGAACCAGTGTTCAGTAAAATAACATAATTCATTTTACATTTACTGTAAATAAGTTCAACTTAGCAAATGTAAGTTTCAACTATGACTGACCCTATTCCCCACCCTTACTTTATTGACATTAAACTATATTTTTATTGTTTTTATTTCTTTCAATACAAAGTAATTGTTATTTTTTGCTGCCCGATGTTTCTCAATTTGAAAAATACAAAATCTAAATAAATAAACAACATATAAACACATATTTAGTCAAAGATGAAAGAGAAAGCAGTATGGTATCGATCCCTTTACCGTACTAAACAGACTCTCTTCCCAATTTAACACCAAGCTGAGAGTCACTGTCCTACTTCATTGTGACATGAGGGGGCACCAGACACACTCACTTAACCAGTTCAGCTGGCATTAACAACGACAACAAGTGTGAAGAGAAGGGCGAGAGAGAAGGGTGAGGCACTTGAGAGAGTGGGTAGACAAGAGGGAAGATTGTGATTAATGCACCTAAAACTGAACCAGAAGACCAGACACTAAACCAATCCGCTCGCCTTCCCACCTCTTGCTGGTACTCTACCTCCTCTCTGGGTGCATCTGAGAGAGAGGAGCAAGATGCTGAAGACCTACAACATGCATTCATCTGTTTCTTTGTGTGTAAAAGGGCATTAGAGCTGGACCAGATTGTGTGGTCCGATTAGGGTTCAGATTAACTATTAATAAGGCTTTTCCTTGAGGACTAAAAAGCCTAGTTGGGACAGTAAACTGTGCCGCTTCTTATCCCTCTGCTGACACAACACTCCATGTTATAGATAACTTTACAATGTGCACAGATCTAACCAATAAAAACTGTAACAGGCTCAACACTCAGGACAAGAGATTCAAGATAAATCAAACTGTAGTGGTAAAAGACAACTATGGGGGGGGGGACACCAGTTCATAGACAAATTAATTTTCTGGACATGATTTGAACCACAGATAAATACTGAACAATCAGCATCAAAGAGAAGAGCAGAGAAAAGCTGCTGCCTCCACCAGTTTCTTGTAGAAGACTTTTTACTTTTACGTTTTTGGAATTAATATTTGTAATTTGTATTTATTTTCTGCTTGATTGTTTAGATTAAAGAGTAAATGGGGCGAAACATGTCTGTGAACATAGATCAATTTTAGTTTCAGTTGATTCATAAAAAAAGAAAAGAAAAGAGGCCAATAGAAATTGTCCAGCAGTTTTATGACGCACCTGCCCAATAGGACCAGTTAAAGCCACTGATGTTGAACCCTTCTGCATTTTAACTTGTTATTGAAAATGCTCAAATATGACTTGCAGTGATATTGGCCCTGTATATCGGGCTACTCCTGGCGGACATGTGTGAGCTGCTAATGATGAGTCTTTCCAGATGCCGCAGTGAGCTGTTTGCCCCACTGAGAGGCGGGAACAGAGCTGAGGAGCCTCGCCAACACCTGGCCATAATGAAGTGAAGAAACTAACACACACACACACACACACACACACACACACACACACACACACACACACACACACACACACACACACACACACACACACACACACACACACACACACACACACACACACACACACACACTTTCCTTTTCTAGTGACGTGTACTCATGTGTGTACTTTCTGTTTGACTCCAGAGGGCAGCTGTGTGGGAGGTGATGAATGAGCTTCCAGTGCCGCTTTTTTGATAAACACGCCATCTCTCCCTTCTCTCCCTTCTCTCCTCTCACAGGAAAGTAAACAAGATAGAAAACTTCAACACTGTTAACACTTGATGCTTTCATAGATCTCTTTATATAATAACATTCACGCACCCCTTGAGCTTCCTGCTGTCTAACTGAGCAGTAGTCACTTATTGGGGCTCATTAATATAAGAGATACATTTGTTACCTCCACTGCTACTCTGTCTGATACATGTACAGAACTAGCTACGTACTGGAGGATCAGTTTATAATGGATGACGGTTGTAATTTCCCTTCATGCTTACTGTTCTGGCTCTGCAGGTTGAAGAGTTGCTCCTCGAGGCGGGTCAGCTGACCCTGCAGGGTCTCCACAGTGGCCCGGTGGTCGTCCTGCAGCTTCCTCAGCTGCTCCCTGTAGGTCTGACGCTGGGTCTCGACCTGGGAGGACAGGTCAGCCTGAGCCTGGGACAGATCTGACCGCAGAGCCACGTTCTCTGATTGCACTGACAGCAGCCTGGGGGAGGAGGCAGAGAGAGAGGAAATTAATGGAAGAATTTAGACACTGAAAACAATTGGACAATTTTTATATAAAATATTTATATATTTATATGAGGGTGGGAGTGTGAGAGAACATAATACATCAACATGGTGGTATGGTAAATTCTGGACAAGACAGGGTCGAGCCAGCTCACCTCTCCCGGAGCTCAGCCTCCTTGCTAATGGTTTCCTGGAGGATTTTGTTGTGTCTCTCCAGCAGAGTGTCGTGTTCAGTGTGGAGCTGCTGCAGCTCCGCTGTGCTGCTCTGGAGGCTCTGATGGCTCTCAGCCAGCCTGGACCTCAGCTGTTCTATCTGAGAGGACAACTGCTCCCTGCCAGACACCCCACATATTCATTACACTGTCATATATCTTACAGTGTTGACTGATACATACTACTAATTAATGTTCACTTCAATTTGGTTCCCGAGCAGCTTCTGTTAGCTGCTTATTCATTGCATGGTGCAACTCGACTCTACTCGCTCTTTTTCCCTGGATAGTAGCTGAGTGAGCTGAGCTGATTCTAAAAGGTCACATGAAAACACTGCAGACCACCTAGTGGTCAAACAACATCGACATCCTGCACAAACCCTACATTTTTAAATAGTGTCCACAATTTATTTTATTCACTCAAAAATGGCAGACTGCAAAACTACGCCGTGGTCAACTGATGAAGTGCAGATGTATCAAGAACACCATCCTTTCATATCCTCTGTTATAAGAGCAGCAGCACCTTTTGTGTGTGCGTAGTTGTGTGTGGTGTGTGTTTGTGAGAGAGAGAGAGAGAGAGAGAGAGAGAGAGAGAGAGAGAGAGAGAGAGAGAGAGAGAGAGAGAGAGAGCGTGTGGTGAATGTGAGCGGTGCAGAGAAAAACAGAGGAGTGAAATCGTCAATCTGGCAGTAAATATACGTTGTAGGTTACAGTTTGTAAGTGAATAAAGTTTCTTAACTGTGTCGCTCTGATGCTCAGTTCCGCCTACGCTGAGGGGGTTACTATCTACAGTGGAAAACTATGTAGAGGTACCAAAAGTGAGTAAAGTCGAGCCATACCATGTAGTGGATAGCTATCTGTTGCATATAAGCTGTGTAGCTTTAAGGGTATCTGAAGTCCACAGTGGGTGGCCAGTGAAGGAATCCAGTTTTTTAATTTATTTATTTACTCAATTTCAAACAGTGCAGCAGGACAACAACAAGGTTATAATTCCTCCACTGTTAACCCACCCTGGATGTGAACACCTTCCTTATAGCTGCGATTCAGCATGTTTGTCATACAGATGTTGTCCTTACCTCTCCACTTTACCAGAGTCCCCGTCACTCTGGGAATTGGTTTTGTTCTTCTGCTGTTTGAGCACATTGTGGACTCGCACCTTGTAACTCTCAAACTCACCCGCTGTCGCCATGAGCTCAGCCTGTTATCATCACACAGATTGAGCAGAGATACACAGTAAATATCACGGCACACATTTACTGTAGATAGTATAAGAGTTTGTGAGAGGTGAGCAGATACGTTGTCGTCATTTCTGTTGGACAATTGATGAAGAATACTAACGTTTTACCTTATTTACATGGTCATTGTCTTAATTCTACTCAATTCTTACCAATTAGGTTTCAAATAATGCGTCACATAATCCAACTTCGTCATATCCCATCTCCTATTTTCTCCATTTGTTCTCTTTCAGTCCACTGCTGCCCTCAAACTCACTATACTCCCTCTGGACAAACACCATTAGGTAACTGCCTCAGATAAATAAAAATGTATTGTAAATTTTAAGATGAATACTGTTGGTCTGTCTCTCTCTTGCTTGTTTCAGCTTTTGTGCAAATGCATAGATAATTAAAACTGCTTGTGTCAGGTCCGTAATAAGATTGAAGACCCAGCTGAGCCTCCTTTACTCTTTTATAGACTTGTAAATTTCTCATCTTTCCCACCATATTCCCCCACACAGTGATCTTCATGCACTACACCCTTACAGCACTCTTACATTCACATGCTGATCAAAAATCCATAAAAATATCTGACACAGTAACGTTGAGTCGCTGCTAACAATGGAGCGAGAGAGGACAGGGAGCAAAATGAAAACCTGCAAATAATGTAAGTGCTGACTGGAGAATACACAAAGTAAAAAAAAAAAAAAAGGGTGTGCAGGAGGAACAGAAGAATGGAGAACAGACAGCAAATTACACAACACCTATATAGACCCTTATTGATCACAATATTATAAACACCCCTCAGTGAAACACAATACAGCTCAACATTGCCACAAACTACAGCCTCCAATATGACCTCTCAAGGATGGTGGGAAAATGTGATCTTCACGTTGAGTAGCAGTAGAAATGTAACACCAGCTGTCAGTGGTGGAAGAAGTATTCAGATCAAATACAAAACAAATGAAAAATAGGAACATTTGCATGTTTTCACCTCTTTTATATCACAGTTAAATAAAGCCCTTTGGATTTTTTCCTGTTAGTCAAAGCAATTAAAAGTTGTCACTTTAGGAACTTGAGAAAGGCATTTTTCAGAATTTCTGAACATTGTAAAAATTAAATGATTAATCAAAACTAATTGAGGGATCAATCATAAAAATAGTCATGAGTTACAGGCCTATATAACACTGCTCTCTACTGTGTTACTACTGAGCATGAGTGCAACCTTCAATTAAATTCATTACAGTTTTTAGTGTCTTACGTAGTTGCAGCATCTCAAACGCTACTTCTGATGTGTTTAATCAGTGATCAGTATGTTTATTCTGTATGTACTCTACAGGTATTGAGTCAGTCGAACCTGAACAAAAGGTTTAAAGCAAAAATGACAAATTGAGTGTCTGTGTCTGTGTGTGTGTGTGTGTGTGTGTACCTTAGCAGTGTCTCTCTCCTGCTGCAGGCTGCTGATGCGTTGCTGCAGGGAGCTGCTGGTTCTTTGTTGCTGTTCCAACGCAGACCTCAGCTGCTCCTGCAGACGGTGGCGCTCTGACGACAGCTCGCACACCTCAATCTCAACAGACAAACACACACACACACATATTAATATGTGACTTGTTTAGGACTTACTGATTTGTATAACTATATATTTCATTGCTGAGAGAGACATTTTGTTGGGAAGTGCTGGCTGTGTTACCTTGGAGCTTTCTAGCTGCTGTTGGTTAGCCTCCAGCTCTCCTTTCAGAGAGGCCTGCAGCATCATGAGGGAGCTTTCCTGCACGTATGCACAAACACAGTGAAAATTTAAATACATACCCTCATATACTCAAACATGGCAACACACACAAATCATTAACTCTTCCCAGCATCTTCAAGGCCTCCCCAACAATCATGCCCACACATGGTTGCATAACACTATTTACATTCATCAGGCAGCAATGTTACACACAGTAATAGGAAATCCTGCGGGACATACTTACAAAAACGCACGCACACGCACACACACACGCACGCACGCACGCACGCACGCACGCACGCACACACACACACACGCACACAAAAACAGACCTGTTTCTTGGCATCGGCCAAGTCCTTTCTGGTCTTCACCAGCAGCTGTTTCATCTTGGAGGTCTTCTCCTCCCCCTGGTCCAGCTGGGACTTCAAAGCCTCTGGAGACACAAATATACACGCACACACACACGTGCACACACACAGACAGACAAATAAAAATGGTTAAGGTGAAATACATACTGTAGGCTTTTCATTAATTAAAAGCTTGACAGGAAACATGGAAAGAGAGAGGAAAGATGACATGTAACAGAGAGCTTTGTAGTAAATCATTAGGGCTCTGCAGGATTAATAAGAATTAAAATCACTAAATGCAGACTGGAGTTCCTAAAACAAATATAAAGGAACATGTACATTGTACTGACACATCTCATACATACCAATTTCCTGTTTGAGTGTGTCCTCCTTCAGGTTCAGTGAGTTTATCTGGGCCTTTAACTCCTCAGCACTCTCATCTCTTTCTGAGAGTTTGGTGTTGAGTTCTTTCACCAGGCGTTCGTAGTCAGCCATCTCCATGTCCATAAGAGAGCTCTGCTGCGCCCCCTAGAGGTTGAGCCAATATACTACATCATTACAGGGAACACAGATAAAACCTTATCTCCCTCCTTATCTTAAACTTTTAGGACAAAAAAAAAAAGATGTGGTTTAAAATTAAAGCTCATTTTCAACTGCAGACAATATTTTGCTTGAATTTTTAACACTTAAAATAATTTTACAGAGCCAAATCAAGTTTATGATATTAATTAATAAAGATACATGGATAAGACAATATGTTTGTGATTTCTGTTTTTTCAAGTGTGGTGAGGACCTTAGGCTTAAGAGGACCATGGTGGTTCTCACAGTATATATATATATATATATATATATATATATATATATATATATATATATAGTTGTTGTACTTATTGTGTAATTCCAGTGACATTTACAGTGAAAAGTTACAATTATCATATATTTACTGCGAATAATAACCCTGAAATGAAATATACTCCATCACTATAAATATATCTATCTGTCACTACTCCTTACTACTTTAATAAACAACCTTTCTGTGATCTTTGCCAAAAAATGTATAGTGCCCAGTGTTTCACTGTTTGTTTATTCCATACACTCAAAAATCACATTATCAACCTCAAACATATTGTTTGTTGGGCTGCACTAACAATGTGGACACATAACAGAGTCAGACCTCCTGGCAGCTTCCGTGTACACTGCTGTACTATGTAGGTCTCCACTAATGGAAAAGAAACAGCAGTTCCTATGCTGTGGGCTAGAACTGCTCTCTTTCTCTGTGAGAGGTGCTGCTGTAGCTGCAGGCCAGCCATCACCAGTCCAGTCGCTTGACTGGACGGGCCCTCAGAGACACTGGTGTCTGAGAAGCTGTGTGTGTGTGTGTGTGTGTGTGTGTGTGTGTGTGTGTACCTTGCGTAGCTGCTCCAGCTCCTGGGCAGTCTGCTGAGACTGCTGCTGCTGCCTGCGGAGCTGGGCTGTCAGCTCTTCTACCTCCTTCATGGCAGTTGACAAGTCCTGGAGAAGCAAGCAAACACACACACAAACACACATGCAGAGAGAGGGTTTTTCAGTATGTATATTTCATATTATTATGTCCCTCAAAATCATACAGCAGGTTAAGTCTTGATGTGAGGAACTATTTTTAAAAGACAAGATCAGCTAAATTACAAAGTAGCTGGCAGGACTTAAGATTAGTACACAATAGTATTACAGAGTATCCATCACTCCTTATTTCTACCTTGATCTTCTGTTCTTTCATAGCTCTCTCAGCCAGCAGGTCTCTGTCCAGACTGGCTAACTGTCTTTGCTGCTCCTGGTTTTGGGCTTCCAGCTGCCTCAGTGTGTTCCTCGCAGTCTCAATGCTGGTCAGCAGGTCCTCCTTCTCACTGCTCATCGTCTCAGTCTGAAAAAGTACAAACAATCCACATTACTATCTCGGTCAGGGGATAAACTTACAATTCCAAGACGGCAACCCCTCAGGAACAAGACAAATATAGAGCACTTTTGAGACAACTTGGTTAATAATGAGCCACAATGCCATTTGTATTTAGTTGTGTTTTATTCAACATCAGACATCAGTAGTCAGTTGTGGTGATTTTGCTGTGTGAAGTCCTCAGAGTAGTTGTTTTTAACTGTTCCACAATCGAGGTTGGTAGGTAGAGGAGATCATGTCTTTGCCGTGGCAGCTCTAAAGCTTTGGAAAACATTCCACCACTCAAACGCTGCCCCACACCCCTTGACACTTTTAAGACAAAACTCAAGACATATCTATTTTCAATGGCTATTGGTTGCTCTTAGGTTTAATATTTTATAATCTTTGATTTTTATGTTTTTCTTACAAGTTTTATTTTGTTTTTTCAAATGTGCACACATTTGATATTACATTAAATGTATATATTTTTGCTTCGATTGCCATTTATTCTGTTTAAGGGGCCTTTTTACTACTATTTCAATGTCTTTTATTTGCTTATTTGATTTGAAGGGTTTTCACCTGAAAATGCACATGTATGCAAATGCACCAAACCTGCATGAACACATGTGACACATTTAAAAGTCATTCATGCAGAACTGACAGCGGCAGGCTCTGAGGGGTTTCTCTGCAAGGAACATTGAACCACAAGCAGCAGCAGCAGCAGCTAGAGCAGCAGCAGGCACCTCCCATCATCTGTCAGCCAAACACTGAAACTATGATTGGTAAACAGAGATGTCCAGACGTACTCTTTCCGTCAGCCTGCCACCCCCGAGACCCATGAGCGCACACAAGAATAAACCTGTGTCTCAGAAAATGACGTTGCACTAGCACACAGCAGATGGAAGCTATACTCCGCTCCATTTACCTGCCTGTTGTTCTCTCATTGGAAAAAAAAAACAGTTATGAGCTTGGGGAGCAGAGTATATATAAACAAAATTTCTCCCGAGCTCACACAGTCACATCTGATGGGCTATTTGTGGGTGCCGGGCTGTCAAGCATAGCTGGGTGTGTCACGCTAAAATGACTCACTGTAAATCAGATGGAAACTGAGTTACGCAGGAAGTACTGGCGAGATGTATTGCTGGACAAAGTGGCACTGCTTAGATTTACTGGAGGGTGAGTGCAGCTTGTGTGTTTGTTAGTGGTAATGTGTGGGTGTGTGTAAGTGTGTGTGACTGAGTGTGTATCTGTGTTACCTGTGTGACAGCACTGCTGAGTCGTTTGGTCAGCTCAGCAATCTGTCTCTCCGCCGCCTCCACCTTCTCTCTCTCCTTATCCAGTTGCTCTGTCTGCCTGTCGTAATCTATCTGCAGGTTCTACACACACATCCAAACACACATATATTCATTCATTACTGGAAGCCGGTTGAACAGCTCAGTGAAGGTAAACACTATGCATCTTAAATATCAGCTGCATTTACATTTAAGTGCGGGACAAAACTCTCATTAGGCACAACAGAGTGGTTTCTTCTCTAATGGGGACACAGTCGTAAAGCACAGTGCAGTCTGGGGGCTGTTTATGGAGACCTCTGGGAGTGACATCACGCAAAAAAGTCTGTTTCAAAATGAGGATGCTTCCACTTGCCAATTAGCAACATATTAGTAATGCATGCAATTAATCAAATGTTTAACGATCAGAACTGTCAGCTTATGTTGGCCTCCTCTTTCCAGTCATGGAGGCACAATAGAACCAGGCACAGAGTAAATATTGCATTGTGCTGTCCATAATTTTAGTAAGTATTGATTACACTACATCTGTATTAGTGCTCTATTATAGGATCTACTGTGAAGATTGTCAATCGCTATTTAAATTAATTATTTGGTAAATCAATTGAAATAATTGCAGTAAAAAATGCATCTTTACAACATATTGTGTTAAACAACAAAGCTTTTAGGTCTTTTGTGAGCTGATACACAACAGTCCAGTGATAATAAGTAACTATCATTGGCTAATATATTCCTTTATCAATTTAAAAGTGATGCAAATTTAAATGTAAATATTATGTAATGCCATTTTTTAACACAGGTCAATATGATTAAATCATATAATTCCTACTGTGTGGATAAATGCATGGATGTATAACTGACCTCAGTACAATTACTCAAAATAAACAACTGCTTGACATAAAAGTTCTTAATGAATTACATGTGTTACAGAATTTAAACAGGATATTCTGGTAGTTTGTCTTTTGTTTATCCCAGACAGTCTACTACCTTGTAGCCTTCAGCCCCATGGATGATATCTTTCATAGAGCTGTTCACTTTCTCCCTGTCTGCTTTCAGTGATTCTACTTCCTCCTTGAGGGTTGCAACCTGTAACAAAAATCAAATAAATTATAGATGAATCAGTGTACAATCAATAATCAGAGCACTGAAGAGTATCTAGAGAGAATACTGTAGTGATACGATTCATATACTACTTCTGCTCTCTCTTCCTGCTGATTACTGACTCTACCCACCTCTTTCTTACTGATGTCCAGCTCCTTCTTCGCTTTGATAGCCACTGCCTTGATTTTGTTCATCTTCTCATCCTTTTCTTTGTGTTCTTTCTCCAGTAGAGCTGAGGGGAGCAGCAGTTACAAGGTCTGAATTTATAATATATAATTTATCACCTGCTCCAAAGAGAAGGCCAACTAAATAGCTTTTTGAAAGACCATATACAGTATTTAGTAAAATAACTTGCAGTTTGAAATATTAGTTTATCTTATATACTCATTAACAAGTGTCACCTCCATACCTAATTTCTTTGTGATCTCACTGGCTGTGTTTTCCTCAGAGGAAGTAGACTGAGCCGCAGACTCCTGAGAGAGTGACAGAGGATTAATAAAAGAGAGAAAGTAGGAAAGAGCAAAAAACAGAAGAAAACAAACACTCAAATTATACGTCAATCACCTTTTCTTTTTTTTTTTTTTTAAAAGGAAGTGTTTTATTTGGTTTGAAGCTGCAATATTTTTGCAATAATCAGTATTTCCATGAGAAAAACATTCCAGAAAACCTACATGCATTAGGGATTTTTTCTCCACTTTCCCTCCTCCAGTTGACATAAAATAACTACTACAATATAAATAGAGGTGCAACATTTAATTTATCAGTTTAGTATCAGTTAATCTAGAGATTATTTAATAAATCGAGACAGCAGTTTAGTCTATAAAATGTCAAAATTTGCATGGGGATGTCTTAAAACTGCTAAACCATAAATAAAATCAAACAATCAATCAACCGATCAATCAGATGACTTAAAGCTGATTCTGATTCATGGAATTTTTGGATTGCTGTGACAGTGTGATCATGTCTGATAGTCAATTAAAGCAAAATACAATCAATCAGAATTAATTATTTTGAATATTAAGCAGTGATTCTGATCGATAATGGCGATTAGAACCTGAGCTCCACTCACCTGGAGAGCGGCGATCTCACTCCTCAACTGAGATATGAGTGAATCCTTCTCTTCCAGCTGGTCTCTGAGCTCTGTTCTCTCTTTCTCCATATTCTCAATCTCTCCTTTCTCCTCCTTCTCCTCAGTCATCAGAGAAATGTGAGCCTGCAGTTTCTTGTTCTCCTCATTTATCTTCTCATTGACTGACTTCATATCCTCCAGGTCTTTCTGCAGCCCTTCAGTGTCCTTCACCACCTCCTCCAGGTTGTTTCTCAACATGCTCCTCTCCTGTTCCAGGTCTGTGATACGAGCCTGGAGCTCATTTTGCACCTCCTCTAATGTTACTACACCTTGAGCCTCCTCAAGACTGCTCCTCAACAGGCTCCTCTCCTTTTCCAACTCATCTACACGTGCTCGGAGCTCCTCAACCTCTGCGGTGGAGTTACCGAGTGCTTCAGACTGATTTTCCTCCAGAGCTCTGATGGTGGCGCGGGCCTGCTCTGCCTCCTCTGCCAATGAATTCAACTTCGCCTCTAGGTGGTTCTTTTCAGACGCCTCCTGCTCTAGCTGCCCCTCCAGGGCTGCCAGCTTGGAAGCCAAAAGGTCCCTTGTTTCCTGGGCTTTGGAAAGCTCAGATGATGCCTCTTCCAATTTATGCTGGAGGTCAGTCTTTTCTTTGGAGAAGTCTTTGATACTCAGCTCTAAAGCTGAAACAGTCTCCTTCTGTCTTTTAACCTCCTCCTTCAGGCGCTCTTCTACATTTTCCCTCTCTTCTTTTAGATGTTGCACTTCATCCTCCTTCTCTTTTTTCAGGCTTCTCAACTCATTCTCTTTCTCCTCTCTATGCAAAAGCGTCTCTTTCTCTTTCTCCTCTAGCAGCCTCTCGACCTCTTTTGCTCTCTCGTCGTTCAGCTTTTGAATTTCCTCTTCTCTGTGCTGGAGCTGGGAGTGTATATTGTTTCGCTCTTCCTGCAGCATGTGAACCATCTCTTTCATCTCTTCTTTCATGTTTTCCTTCATCAGCAGTTGGGAAAGGATCTCCTCATTCTGCCTGGTCAGTTCCTCCACAGATTGCTTCAGCTCACACGCCAAAGTTGTTTGTTCCTCTAAAGAAGACTGGAGTTTCTGGTCCTCACCAGTGGAGGCTTCGAGCTTCAGCTTCAGGTCTTGTACGCTCATCGCCAGAGTGTTTTTCTCCTCTGTAACCTCTCTCACACTCTCCAACAGCTCATCCCTCTCCTGGCTAAGCTGTTCCATCTTGTCCTGGAGTTCCTGTACAGTACTGGCTCCCTGCTCCTTCATGGCTTTGTACTGAAGAACAAAATCTCTCGTCTTCTCACCCAGTTCTGTCTCCACACCTTGCAGTATGTCTCTCATGTGTTGACACTCAACCAGGGCAGAGTCTCTCTCTCTGGTCAAGGCGTCACACTGGGCCCTCAGCTCCTCTGGATTCAATTGGTTATGGTCTCCAGGACTTATTGATGACTCTTTGGATTCACCTGGGAGGGTGTCCTCTGTGTCTTTGAGTGCTTCACTCTGTTGCTGGAACTCTCCTTGGACTTGGTCAGGGTCCAGGGTTACGGCTGGGTCATTGGTAGTGCTTTCACGGTTCATCTGCAGTTCATTGATTTTGAACTCCAGCTCTTCTCTTTCCATCTGGAACTCCTCTTTGGTCCTCTCGAGCTCTGCCTCGAGCTCACCCTTCACATTACTAAGCAGGGTGAGCTCATCTTGTAACATGGTGCTCTGGGCTTGAAGGTCTTCCAGGGCTGCTCTCAGTTTTCCAGTCTCCGTCTCCTCTCCATCAACGTGGCTGGAGTCACCCTGACTGCAGCCAGACAGCTCCAGCATTTTGGCGATCCCCGAACCACGAGGAGGTTCCTCATCTTCCTCTTGCACATCCTGCAGGAAGCTGTCTGGAAGAATCAGGGTAATGTCAGATTAATGTCATTTTAATAATGTAACACATGCACAAACATAATATATATGATTATATAATTATAATTTAAACACACCTTGTGCCTTAATTAAGGCTATTATAATTTTAAAAAATCATACTATACTAGAGGATACTTAAGTATCATTCAAAAATATATTACAATTTATAGATTTTGCATAACAAAAATATGAAATCTATGAATTGTTAGTTATAGGCCACAAAAAGGCTTGGCTCAGCTCTGCTGTGCACCGTATACACAGTGTAAATGCTTGTTATCACCTACAGTAAACAGTGAGTATCCTTCACTGTAACAGATCTAGCTCCTGTACTGACCTTTCTCTGTAAACAAAGTGATGTTATACCTTTGAGAGCGAGCTGCTCCGTCAGCTCCTCGTGGAGCAACAGGAGGCGCTCCCTCTCAATTTCACAATCCTCTTCCAGAGCCCTCATTTCCTCCTCGTGCTGCAGACTCTTCTGAGCGAGCTCCTCCTTCAGGTTCTCCACCTCCTGCTGGGCCTCAGTCAACTTCCTTTGGTGGCTCTCCTGCAGCTCAACAGTCTCCTGCGATTTTCGCTCTTGGATCGCTTCCAGTTCGGCTCGAAGGGTTTTCAGCTGAGCTTCTAAGTGACGGCGGACCTCTTCAACGCTCTCTTTGGCACTCGCACGTTCAGCCAGGCGCTCCCTCTCTCTTTCACTCTCCCTCTCCCGGTCACTTTCTTCTCGTTCTTTCAGTAATTTCTGGAAGTAAGACACTTCTTCTTGGTGTTTGTTGTTGGATTCCTCAATGCTGTTCTCTAGGGTCTTGAGCTTCCTTTGGTAATCTTCTGTTACACGGTCAAGCTCTCCTTGGAGCACTCCGAGATCATCCTGCACAAAATAAGTTATGTAGGTATGTTATGACATTAATAGTTTCATTATAACATACAGACATCATTGAATGGACTTTACAGAAATACACCAAAATGTCAGAGTGTTCAAAGAAATCCTGTATGTGCTGTATTTTACCTTGGCTTGCTGCTTATTCCTCTCTAGATCTTTACGAGATAGTGCAAGACTTTGCTGAGTTTCTGCCTTCTCCAGTAGTAAGGCATCCATCCTCTCAGTCAGCTCCTATTACACACACACACACACACACACACACACAAAAATTAAGTATTTTAACAGAGGAATATTTACAGTAGCCACATGCTGAGATGCTGCCCTATAAACAAACCTGTATCAGAGTGGAGTCATCTGAATTGCTGTTACTGTTTTTGGATTGCTGTTTGAGGGCTTCAACTTCTTTTTCCAAATCTGAAAAAGGTAAATAATGTCACATATTTGTCCACTATAGACCCACAGAACCAAAGAGCCAAAAACAAACACAAGCTTTTAAAGCATTTATAGCTACCTGCACATCTGCTCTTCATCTTCTGCATGCCAGCCATTTGCTTCTTGGCAAACTTGATAAGGTCCTCTTTGGACAGTGTGTCCAGCTGAGAATACAATATATACAATATATATAAATCTATACCAAAGCATATCAAACAATGAACCATGTTTATACAAATTTAGACACAAATTTCACATTTTGATAGTCTCTCTGAGCAACAAGGTGCTTGTAGATGCAGTACCTTTGACTTGGCTGCACCTGCTGGTGACTGAGCCACAGACTCTGCTCCGGTACCACCAGGGTCCTGTTTCAGGGAAAGCAAAAATAAATGACAGACCTAACAAGGTACAGACTGCAATAAACACATTTAAAAGACATAAACTCTGTCAGGTGTGCTCTATTTCTTGTTTGTTTTTGGCTGCTTGACCTCAGACTGCAGGTAAAATACCAGTCAGCACAGTATTCCCTCTGGAAAATCAGAAGTTTAATGTTACTCTGCTTGTTGGCAAAAGCACAATGTTAACAGAACACGTTTAAAAACATTTTATGTTTAACTAGGACCCACTTTACAATTCGGCACACACAGAACAAGTATAAGTACTTTTATTTAATTGTAGTCTATAAAAAAGGTTTGTCTTTTCCAGTGTCAACATCCACACATTGGATGGCGGAGGCGAGCAGTGGCAACCAATTAAAACAGCTGAAATACGGTTCGACAACATGATTAATATGTGCCAGTTGTAGCAGAAGACTGTAAGGTTGAGTATTATCGTGTTACACCGAGTCACGTAATTACAAATAGGTGTTTGGTGAGTAAACAGCACACAGTGGGTAACTAACTGAGCCTGCTGCGGGCTTACTGTTACCAACTCTGTTTCCAAGTCTATTTACACTTAAACATGAGGAGCTTAGCGCCGATATGACAAACGGTGCAGTGTTATATTATTAGCTGTCTTGAAGATGCTCTGCACGCATTATTAAGTTGTGGCAGACCGGCTAAAGCTAACTCCTCGACCCTGAACATTTACCTCCATCTCGGGCGAAGTTTAGCTCCTCCTCAGTCCTCTGACAAACACCAGGGAGATAACCAATATGTCCGCCGGACACAATCAAAGCGATATGTGAAATTATTTCGGTTTTTTAGGGGGGGGGGAAGATTAAACACTAAAACCTCTCCTCTGTTTTGGTTTTTGAGTTAACAGGCTAAAGCAACGAGTCGCTTCCGCAAACGTCAACCGATGACGTCACGATAACGTACGTCACACGTTGAAGAGGATACTTGAGGCTGATACCGGATGAACCGAAAAGTCAACGCACATTTTCTGGGTTTTTCTTGTACAGTCTTTTGCATATTGTGCCCGTGTGAACTGTGCACAGCTAATCTGAATCTTACTGCACAATACTGACCCGTTAGATACAATTATGTCGTCTTTTTTTTAATGTGGAAAAGGAAAATACTGACACCCTTTGGACACCTGGTGGTCCCCAGGAACCAACTAACAAGCAATGGTCTTAAACCATTATTGCATAGTTGCATCGTATGGCCGGCTGCTGTACGGTGTTGCCTGGAGGCAAAAATGTCATTAACCGTACGGTGCATGACCTGATGTCAGAGGGCCTCCAGCATGTGTCATAACTGAGTGATGAAAAGGTTAAATTAACACCTTTAACTGGTTTTGAGAGAGCTGGTGTGAAGACCATTATACCTGGGTGTCCAAATGGAGATTCCAATATAAAAGAGTGAGGGATAAATAAATGCTGTGGCCCATAGCCTCAGGGTTTATTAGCTGGAGCCGTACATTAATAGAAATTAGTATTACACAGGTGAGTAGCATTTCATTACCCCTGTATACTCTCACAGACATCGTGAGTGAGTTAGTGAACAGTGCTGTGACAAAGTATAGACACCGTTTGATGTTGTTGCATAATTTGTTCCACAAAATTATATAAAAAAGAAAGTGTTTCAATATAGAGAATATGTTAATCTTTATGATGTTAAGGGGAGCGTGATAATTCCCTTCTTTTAAACTTTCACCCTCACACCCACCAATGAACCTCACAATACACAGTTCTTTCATGTTTTCTAAATTTAATGTGTTGGTACAATAAATGTTGGTAATACTCCGACTACCTTATAATCAGGATGGCGACGCAGGTAAAACATGGATTTATTAATCTCGTATTGTACTGGACTGCATATCAGGCATGAAATTAATCTGCAGATGCTTCAGTCCAGACTGTTTTTGAGCGACTACAAAGGACAAACTGTGGCCTTCAACAGACTATAAACCTTGTTTTTTGGTGGCCTTTTTATGCCTTTATTGGATAGGACAGGTGATCATTCACTCAAAATAATGATTCTTGGCCCTCATAAACATGAACTTTGTTTTTAAGTCAAATGTAACTGAAATAAAGTTTATTTAACAGAATTAAACTGGATGCAAACAAAGTAAACTTTACTAGATCCCATAAGGAGGCTGTGTGCCTCTAACACTGTAGGTGGCTGACCCTTTACATTGCACATAATAAAATTACATGGAAAATTTACATGTAATTGAAATACTTAAAATAAAAATAAAATAAAAATAAAAAATACATTTTTGCAACCACAAAAGGTCCCTGAGTATACTAAAGCCATAGATATGCACAAAACATATTAGACTGATTGGTCCAGTTGTATGCAAGGTTACCTGCGGACACACACACACACACACACACACACACACACACACACACACACACACACACACACACACACACCAAGGCCAAACTCATATAATGACATTTGAATGCATCTCTTGATGATGAGTGTTGAAAACACCGCAGCACAAAAATGAACAGAGCACACAGACCTTTATTAAAAAGACAGAAGCAGCGTAGAGAGGCACAGTTTGTTACTGTTACAGCACAAACTGTAGCTGAGAACCTAAAAACTGATTGTTTTTTTATGACTGTAAAGGCCATATGGGGCATAAACTCATCCCAAAGCTATCTGATGCTACCATGATGTTGTTTTTGGGACTGTTATAGGGAGATGGGTGGTATCTGCCCTCATGCTGACATCAGGCCTGTCACAAACTCAATGGACAGCCTAACTGTGCCTCTGTATTCCCATCACGTGAGGTCCAGTTTTATCTGTTGAATATGGAGAGCGTCTGTTTTGACACGAGTGATAGAAGCACTGACGGAGGCAGCTTAGCGAGATGCCTCTCATCCTGACAAGGCTGGGATGCTCCGGGCAGAGGGGCAGGGGCTCTGCCGACTCCCTGTCTCATCTGGAAGAGACCCATCTCTGCCTTCCACCCCGCCTGGGTCAAACACACCCATCCATCACAGCCCCTCCCTTGTTTTCTCCCAGGGCATCGAGCAGTATTTTGCTGCCATTTTTCTCCCCCCACTCGTGGCCGTCAGTCAGGGGCGGCTTTGCAGTAATATAACTGACACTGGCTGGCGTTCTGGGAGTAATGAATAGCCTAGCTGGGTCTATCAGGAGGAGCAACAGACACTCTTTCATGCTTCTCTCTTTCTCTTTCCCACTGTCTTTATTTCTATCTCTCTTTCACTTTCTCCAGCTAGTTTTAGCTCAAGAGTCAACACATTTCAAACTAACATGGAGAGTGAGATACATTCACTTTTTCCTGCCTCTCTCTCTTTCGCCTCATCTTTTTTGCTTTCTGTTAAGAAATGTCGGGACAGGAGTGTCTTGCAGGCTCCTCCAACTGTATACTTAAAATGCAAACATGTTTTGTACATTTGACTTTGCAAATGTAAATGTTGCGTAAAATGTTGTGGTAAATGAATAAAAATGACAGTTCATAAACTAATAAAAAAAAATAAAAAAGGAATAATTTGTTGAAAAAACAAAAAAATGCATTTTGCAAACAACACTCAGTCTACAAAGATGCATGCACTGGGTTTCAACCTCTACGGCTGTGAGTGACTGAGTGTTACAAATGTATTTTTTCATGGCTGAGAAGTGATATCAAAGTGATATCTACAGCCGTGGAGCCAGGTCCAAAACTGTAAATGTCTTGTACAAAAGGTGAAAAAAGCTGAATCTACATTTACATTAAATTGTTTCTGTAAGCTTTATGTGTTAAAATGGTACACAGGGTTTTAAAAACAGGGAATAGACAGCAGTTGGTGCAACATGTTCCCAGTTGTGACCTGCAACTAGAGCACTGTCCCAAAAATCTTGAAGGAATTGGACACGTCAAAGTCAAGTCACATTTTATTTATATACAGCAAAATCACAAATCACAGTTTGCCTCAGCGGGATTTACAATCTGTACAACACCCTCTATCTTTAGACCCTCAAATCGGGGAAGGAAAGACACAGAGCCACAGGGGAGGGATCACTCTCCCAAGACAGACAGACATGCAATAGATGTAGTGTATTTCTGATGCATGAAGATTATAAAATATATATGAAGAATGTGGATCCAGGAGGAAGCTGAAACAACTTAAATATCGCTGAGTGGGACCTGATGTACTTCTTCTCCAGATCTGGAAGAGGACAGGCAACAGAACAGATAAGCAAAAAAAATCACAATATATACAGATTTTGATGACATATATGTGTGTATATATGTAGATTTGTAAAACGTACGTTAATGTAGGATCTAGGAGGACGTTGAGCAACTTTAGGTCTCGCCTCCTCCTCTCAGCCATGGAGACCTGGACGAGGACAGAACACACAAGCTCCATTAAGACAGCACAGCATTCACACAGAAGCTAAGTCTGCGAACGTTATGGTAAAATGTTTTTTTTTTTAAATTTGAAAAGTGTCCTGGTCTAACTTTTGTTATGAATTGGTGCTATACAAATAAAATTGAATTGAATTTAATTGAACTTTGCAGAGAGAGATGAGAGGATCAATACCACCCTATAACCCAGCAGCTGGTTAGCTTTGCTTAGAATGAAGATCGGAGACGGAGGTAAAAAGCTAGCCTGGTTTTTTCCAAAGGTAACCAAATTGACCTACCAGCACCTCTAAAGCTCACTAATCAACATGTTATATCTAATTTGTTTCATTTGTACAAAAATCCAACATCATATTGTCAATTTTATGTGCCCAACTGTTTGTACAGTGACTAACACATAGCTTAGCATAGGTGGCTGGCCAAGTCTATTTTGTAACCATTAGATAGAGCCAGGCTATAGTTTCCCACTGTTTCCAGTCTTTGTGCTAAGCTAAGCACACTGGCTGCTGGTGGTAGCTTCATATTTAGCCTATATAGCTTTACCACACATGTGCCACAAGTGCAGGACTCAAGACAACAACTTTACTTAACCTGACTGCTTTATAAATGTACATTTATATATGTATATATATATATATATATATATATATATATATATATATATATATATACAGTTAAGCCAGTGATGCGTGAGGTGTCAACTTTAAATCGAACACTTTGAGTCTCAGCCATCCCTTGAGATTAATCAGCATAGTAGTGAGGGGCACAATCGTCCCCTCCAGCCTCCATTTCCCCCTTTCCTCCTCCACTCCACTGCACTTGACCTCCTACCCAATCAGTGAAAGGTGACTTTGGGGGTTGGCGGGGTGGAGTGGTTTATGTCACTGACCCCCTACAGCGTGATTGAAGCCTCTCAGTGGGGCCCCTTCAGAGACCAAGAAAGATGGACTCTCTTATAGGCTGAATAAACAATTTGACTGTGTACTAAAAACACTGTAGTTTTGATTTAGCCTCAAATGAGCTCAGGGACAACTGACTGATAATAAATACAAAAAACAATGGTGCAGATAAATACAAAAATTTCATAATGACCAAAAATACCTGCAAATATATATTATATTTTTATATATATAAACACACATTTCACTCATTCTTGGGAGAATCTAATTACAGTACCTGTAGTATTTATTAATTTTCAGCTGTGTTACAACAATATTGGTATTTGCATTTGTTTGAATGAATCTTTCAGACAAGATTGTTACATCTACTCAGTATTTCTATCGGTCCACCCCTCATTTTGTTCATTGCCTTTGTTTTCTTCCTGACATTTTACCTCCGCAGACTGGCAGTACCATTAATAGGTTTGACATTTTAACATATAGCTTTGACATTTTAATGTATTAATGAAGGAATTGAACCTCTCAGATTGTTCTTTTCACTATAGACCCTGAGAGACCGGGTCTTCTAATAAATAACCAAACCTTATACTTGTGAAAGATGAAAGTCATTATGTTCTGAGCTTCTGTTAATAGTGTTAGCTCTCTACATAATGGGTTAATAGTTAATAAAGTCTGTGTGTCAAAATCTCAAGAGAGGGTAATCTGTCAGAGGTTGTGTATCATTAATCAAACAGATGCTGTACATGAGAGATAAATTCACCTTTTAGGCTTTTTTATGATAATTTACAGTTTAATCAGGTTGGGGACATTTTTATTTAATGAATTTGCAAATGTGTTGTTCCTCCATTATTCGTTAAACAGTGACACTTGACCCTCTCTCATCACTGCCTTTAAGGTTTGCTTGAAAAAGGAGCATTTTAGCCTGAACCAAAACCCCTTAACATACTGGTGGTGCACTGTAGTTAACATTTGTTAACTAGAGAGGAAAGTGCAGCTGAGGCTGATGGCAACGTTATTAATAGGGACCAGAATCAGATATTGGATCCAATACTGTGCTCATGTACTCGTTATTGTAATCATAAAACTACTCTGATACCGCTTTATGGCAGCGTGATGTTACTTCTGTTATTTGGTTGGCAGAGGAGAAGCAATGTCAGGAGTTTGGAGGTATTTTTAAGCACCTTTTAAACAACATCAGCAAGATTTAATTTGTTATAGTCAAAGTGAAGAACATCTAATGAAAATAAAACATGTTTACAAAGTCATCATTAAAATTAAAATAGCATTATTGATATCCGTACTTGGTGTTGGCAAACATCCAAATGTAAAAGTATTCGGTCTGACAAAAAGTGTCGTCGGTGCATCCCCGGTTATTAGTTTTGAAAGTCAACATAAACCAAACTAAAATTTGGAGAACATTACGACTGCATCACTGGATTTGTGTCACAGATTTGACTACAGAGGTAGTTAACATTTGTAAAGGGAAAGGGCTACAGGCAGCACTTGTGTGTTTGTGTGTGTAACTGCAATATGACAGTGGAGCCCCATCCTGATGCTCGTCTATTATTGATGGTGTCAGAGTCGCGTCCTGTCAGCGGGGCTCCTGATCTGATGAATGCAAACTGCACAGTTGACCTTTGATCTCAGCAATGATCTGACTCTCGGGTTGTTCCAACTTTTTGAAGCAGAGGCTCCCGGTACTGGATGTGGCCGGTCTGCTGCTCGGGGTTCTGCTTGATTGGTACTGCTCATGTGTACCTCTCAACAGAGATGTAAAGAAAGTAAGATGGCTCACTCTTTACCGACTTCCATCATCAGCTCCAGACTGTTCCTGATTAAGACTTTTCAAGTTTCTTCTGGATGCAGTCTATAAGATATGAGTATATATGTTGACTTATATGTCCATCCCATCTATAAGCATATGTGTGAGACATACCGTAACGTAACCAGCTGGCCGTGTAGATGCAGCAGCAGCGTGGTGAGCAGCAACAGTTGGTCAGTTAATTATGATTCGGTTTACTGGTCTTATATTAATTATATTATTGGATTTGACTTGGGACAATTGTGGGCAATGGGTCGGTTGCTGTTTTGAGCTCTACGGGTGCAGGTTTGCAAAACTGGATCGTTTTAAGAGTTTTTAGACAACTTATTAGTAAAAGTGGCGCCAAAGTTTTTATTAAGTTATTACCATCACCTTAGCTGATACAGGTGAGTAAGGAAAATTAAATAATTCATCATAACATATAGTTTTTTCTGGAGCTGATGATGGGAGTATCTAACAAGTGAGCCATCTTGTTTCCTTCTCATCTCTGTTGAGTTGCACATCGATCGGGCAGGATGTACTGCAGCACGGACAAAAACGATGTCCGCACACTTTCCGACCAATAGCCCCCAGCACATCTGATACCTGCAACCGGGTTCACCACATAAAGTCAAAAACAAGGACTAACGTCAAATGACCACAAAAGTCAGCGATCAGAAATCAGCTGTTCCTTGTTTATCTTCATCAATCAAAATGTTGGTGGTAAACAATGCTGTGTACAGTAAATTTACGCTCTCGTTTCAATCTACCACTGTGAGTAGAATGACCGGTGTGAGGGATCGACTGATTAGAAAGAAAGAGTAGTAAGTGTAGCAGTTTTCTCTTCCGTGCCCATAGGCTGTCAGTGTTTTGTATATAAATAGTTTGGTGGCTCAGCAGGAGAACAGCACTTCATCAAGAACCAACGGGAACAACCTGCATCCGTCTGCACTTCGACTAGCGCTCGGGCCTTGATTACAAGAGTCTTCCTCCTCCCTGCTCACTGACCTCTTTTGCCCTCCTCTTCTTCATGCTTACAGCACATTTTGCACATCCTGTACAGATGTTGTAGATTCACTGATTTGTTTCCTCCAACGGTTGAAAAAAGGTTGTGTTGTCACCTTTTTCTAAGATAACACAGAACAAGAACCCCTGGCCAAAGGACTTTGCTGATTATCTGTATCTGGCATTTTTCTGCTGTTTAATGGCTTTTAGTTTGTCAGTGGGGACAATTATGATGCACTTATGTGCTGAGTAAAATGTGTAAAATATTGGACTTTCAAGAAGTTGGGCAGCATTGCATCCATATACAGCTCTGTTGTAGAGGTTACGGGTTTGTGGCATAATAATTGTTTCACTTCATCCATTCAGCCTGACATTTTTTGTGTGTGATTTCTGTTGTGTTCATGCTAACCGATTTCCTAATTAGTAGCCATTAGGGTTGCTACTAACTAAGTTTGTATGTAAATGGTTCGATATATAAATCAATCGCAACCCATGTAGCCTAAACCCGTACTACACGGTAGAAATGATATTCCATTAACTTCAATAACAAGATAACAGATGACTTCAAGTCTTACTTTTAATCACATTTATTCCATTTGTTATATCGAGTCCAGAATGCTTCCACACATTACGACTCAAATGTTTTGTTTTGTCATGGTTAAACTTTCAGCATGGCTCAACTAGTTTCCTTTTTTTTGTTTTGCGTCAGAGAACAACAACAGCCCAGTTTGCTGAATGGCAAGACAAGAACTTATACTTGAAGTTAATTATTGGCCATGACGTGTTTAAATTTCAGAAAAGCTAGTAAGTGGAGCTTTGATTTGAGATTTTTGAATTGATTGCAGGTTTTTTCTCATGTTTAAACTATCGACGTGGATGGACGACATGACAGCTCCCCAAAAGTGAAGCCAAAACATCGCGATTGCCCTCTGGTGACTGGTTGCAGTAAAGGTTATTAAACCTGCTGCCTCCATGGTAGCAGATGGGTTATGGGCCAAACAAAAAAATAAACATTCAAGTAGTTTTTGTTTTCACCACAATCGAAATATTCTGATTTAACCAAGAGTTGTAATTTCTGTAAGTTGTCTTACAACAGCCTGCACAGATGTGTCAAACTTTTTTTTTTACTGCGGATGCAATAGCTGTAGTGAGCTATGTAGCAAGATTTGTTAATTGCTTCTCCAACCAGGGTAAATAGCTGTGAGCAAGCACAACACCAGACCTTTTGAATCAGTGAACAAACTGGAGATGAGGGCAGGTTTTTAGAAGCCTTGAACCAGGCTAGCAGGTTCTCATGCCAGACCATTTTTGAGCTCTAATAGAGGTTTACACTCGACTCGTTCAGCTGTTGCAGAATTGCAAGTGCTTTTTTTTTTTTTTTAAACCATCAATGAGTATGTTATTTTTCAGTGTCAGTGTGTTGTTCATTGCTCTATTGTGCAGTGACCATGGATGCTAATGTACACATTCACTCAGACTAGTGAGGCAGCCCTGTTTAATGCATGGTCCTTTTCAAAACACAACCCAGCACACACATGCAGATAGAAAACACCCACGTACACACCCACGAATGCATGCATGCAGCAGGCCAGTGCTGATTTTATTAGCAGCAGTGGAGATACAACACAGTAGCTGATGGTTTAGAGAGTGATGAGGCATCTGGATTCACCAATGACAGCCGTTTGCTAACTGTGACTGAAATACTGCCTCTTCCCTCGATCGCTCTCTCTCTCATACTTCTCTTCCTTCCATCTTTTCCTCTCTCTCTTTCCTGTTTCTTGTCATTCATCATCAGGTGGAGCTGTGGCCTGTAACCATTGGCTTGTAGCTGTGTGTGTGTGTGTGTGTGTGTGTGTGTGTGTGTGGGAAGAAGACTCTTGAATGTATTTCATCTGCACTGCCTCAATTTCAATCAGAGCTAATGGAAGTGCTGGCCAACGCTCTGCTCAGCCCTGCTCCTCAGCACACACACAACCACAGCACTGCATGCACGCTGTGTACACCGTGTCCAGACAAGCTCAGCACTTGCAGTAATCTTGCACAAAAAAATGCTGCTCAGCAATGAGACAGTGGTTTCTGTATAAAAAAATTGACTGCTTACCTCCCAAGCACTTAGACGGAGACAAAAATGATTGTTTCTGTGCAAGTTTCGTAATGTTTTACTATATCTGGTCTCAAGGGAAACCTATTGTTGCGTTTGAGAGACTATCTTATCAGAAGTTAGAACCAAAGATTGATGCAGATTTCTTACGTGCGATCAGTGGAGAGGACAACCTGGAACATATTGGCTTGACGCAGGGGTGAGAGGGGTGAGGGCAGATTGCTGTCCTCTGTCAGAAGAGAAGGAATACAGCTTCCAGTAACTAAGTTTTCTTAGTTATTTACATGTTGTGTCTTCTTAGCTGGCTATTTATTACTATTGCTGGTATTTATTACTGATAAGCCTAAACTTGGCTTTGTTTGTGTATTACACACAATCCACACCATCACTGTAAGGTTAGGTATTCTGGAGTGTAGTCACCGGCGCTAACCTAGCTGTTAAATAACCTATAATGTAATTGTTTCAATGACTAATAAGTAAAGAGCCATTGATGAAATTCTGCAAGTAATTTGCCCAACACTGATGTGTCTATTCTATCTAGAAAGGCATATATATCTTTGCCATCCTTTTTGTCATATTATATTGACTCAGAATTTGCAGTTATTGCTCGATTCATTTACTGCATAGCTTATATTCACATGGTCTAATTATCCTTTTTAACCACCGTTTTTTTTGGTGTGCTATGAAATACTATTCTTCATTCATCCAGTTCCAACGTGTGCAAAAATAATGGCTTCTCCTTCTGTTCATGAGAAATGGAAAGACCTGGATCAGCATTAGTGTGCAGACTTAAAGCCATTTAATATTGCTCCCTTGTGACAATGTGCTTAAATGTAACACGTCTTGGGTATCATGATGAGAGCTCCTGCACCTCTCTGTAGCTACAGCTATGCTGTATTTAGCAACAGCCAGGAACCACTCTCTATTTTTTCAGCAATTAAGCAGCATCAGTCACTGTCAGAAAAATGGCCCTGAATGGTAAGCACTCCATTAGTGGAATTACAGCAGCTTCAGAGCGCTGCAGAGAGAGACGGGGAAACGAGGAAGTTAATGAAGTCCAATTGGTAATCCATCAGTTGTGATATGCCTTTTTTCAGGAAACACTACTTAAACCTATCGTCTACAATAAGGTTTAAATAATGAATAGTTAGCATATTCAGGTGGATAAGTGCAGAAACCACAATTACTGCATGGCCTTATTGAGGAGGAAAGGAAGAGTTTTAATAAATGTGGCAGATTTTCTACTTGTTTAGACTTTTAAAGCTTTGCTTTAAAATGTCTGATGAGTTCAAACCGGCATGCTTCAGTGCTGCAAATTGCAGTTTAAATACTGTAAGAGTGAGTCATTTTGTGACAATATGTAGTGTGAAGTCCTCATATTAAAGAAAGTTTGTTAATGTCTACACAACCAACACGGCTAGGCTATCACAAATAACAATATTTATTCATGCAGTGTCATATATGCCATCTTTGTGGTGAATGTTTAGGCAACTATAGTTGTATGTTTATCAGAAACCAGTGTTACAAAGTCTCTGGTGTCACAGTCTGACACTTTGAATGCTCAACCATCACAAGCCTCCACCGGACTTCCTCCATGAGGGGTTTTGTGGTAGTATAAAAAACCTTTTCCACTTTTGCTGCTGATAAAGGATTATTCAAACAACCACAAGGAGTTGCTTGTCAGAAATATGTAACCATAAGGTGTTTTACGGTCACAATGCTCACAGAATCTCACACTGATTCTCACACTTTTCTTTTGCCATTTAAAGAAACAGTGTGTAGGATTTAGTGGCACCTAGTGGAGAAATTGCAGATTACAACCAACTGAATTCCCTTCCAAGCATGTAGGAGATAATACGGTGCCACAAAACTCACAAATGGCCCTGTGACGCTACAGCCAATGTCTGGTTTGCTTCCTCTGTAGATAAAAACAGCTCATTCTAAGGTAACAAAAACACAACAATTTCTATTTTCAGGTGATTATACACTAATGAAAACATACCTATGAATATTATATTCCATTTCGGGTCATAGATCCTCCTAAATGTTACACACTGGACACACTGGACCTTTAACCGTGTGCTGAAGCATTTTGGTGGTTGCTGATAGCCGGAGAGCAGCCCAGAAAATCCCTCATGTGCAGTCCCAGGAGGATTCCCTGGCACCTGCTACCAGGTTAATAAGGTCAAAGGTGGAGTGACTGGTAAGTGATAAGTAGCTCAACTCAACCCTAAGGCCCTGGATAAGCGTTCTTGTTGAACTCCGGAGCCTCTAACATCTCACATGAAACAAATAAAACTAAAGGCTGTGATGGCCTTTTCCAATCACAGTCTGTAACCTCCTTCATTACTCACCCTGAAAGCTCCGTTACCACATAATACCTTTATGGGCATCATATACACATTTAAAGGGAATTCGTGTATTCTTCTATTGGTGCATCTCCCCTGTGTGCGCTGATCAAGATGAACTGCTGTGTGCAGCCCAAATTCAATCCAGCGAGGCCCAGACATCAATAATATATTACTGGAGCGGTTAGCAGCCTAAAGATATCAGTATTGATCTCCTACTTAGATTCAGCTAGTTTGGACTGGGAGACAAATAGCCTCTTCGCCTCTCTCGAGGAACCCATTTAATTTTACAGAAAGAGTTACTCCACACAGCGTCACTGCGTCTCTGATGTCATTCACATCATCCTGTATGTAGAAGTGACATTAACAAAGATTGGATATGGGACTAGAAACTTTCCATTCAGGCTGTTACAGAATTATATTGCCGTATCCGTTCATTATCATTTCTGTCACGTGGACTGACTTGACGGCCAGACTTGGAAGTGTTCATTTTCAGACTTGTTTATAGGTTCAAAATGCCACGACTGGAATTTTCCATCAGATTGATGGAAAGCAGTTTCGCCAGATCTGTGAGTGCGGCTTCCCTCCTATTTAGGGTCAATCAATGCCCTCTCTCTCTCCTCCGCTGTTGTTTTCTTTTACACTTGCTCTTTGTCCAACGAATCAATGCAAGGGGGAACATTTTAGTGGACTGAAACGGTGGAGAACCTGCAAACAATGGCTGATCAAGGTTACATGCTAATGGTGACATTTATAACAGAGTCTGTCTGTGCAGCATGCGTCTCTCTTTGAGCAGGCAGTTTCTAAAACTTTGTCTCTTTTATTATTGTGCAAAATATCAAACATTTAGACGGTAAATCTGCTTATGTAAGACAGGAAGTTGAGTTTAAATGTCAGCTGCTATTTTTTTTAAAAGAAAGCAGAAATTAGTTTTGTACATAATTTGTATATTTGTACATTACACTGTGTTAAAACACAATAGTTACAACTGTAAAGAAACAAAAGTGTTTTTTTTTGTCTTTTTCGCAGCGGGGCCTGAGGTGATGTTAGCTCTTTAGCTCTTTTTAAAGCTGTGTCTACTTTATCTGTTTGGTAACAGCATTTAAACCATAGAGAACATTGTGTGATAAAACAAAATAAACTAGAATATTAATAAGGCTATATAGAGACTTTATACACAATATTTCGACTCTATACTATTCAGCCAGTTTTACCGTGTCCTTCTCAGTCAGTGATGGTCATGTAAATTCTGTGCCACTGCATCAGCATCCATTCTGGGTCAGCTTTTGTATCTCGAGCAGACAGACCCTTTTGAAAGGACGTGTTGTGCCTCAGTCGCTCAGAAACTTGTGTTCCAGTGTGTGTGTGTGTGTCTGTTGAATTCCTAGCTTCATCGCAGTCTTCAGGGCTTTATCCATTTAGCTCTCCACTCTCACTGCCCCAAAACCAAAACCCACGTCTATCATGACACAGATGATGCACTTTACTTACTTAAGAGATTCAACAGACAGAAACGTGCACACAGAGAAGAGCTGCAGTGTTTTGCAGCAGAAAGCACCAACTTCTTCCACAATTGTGATGTATATGAAATGTCTAAAATCAGCCATTTGGAAATGGAACAACAGATAAAGTTCACGAAGGGTTTACCCACCACTTTGGCATCTCCAATTATAGCAAAGAAAGAATAAGAATGTGAATCTTAAACAATGCGATTTCCATTTTATTGATCTCAATTTAAGAGCCATTCCTCTGCATTTGGAAAGGGTGTCCCAATCCATAGCAGCGGTATTAAATTGGTAAATGGGTTAGCTCATGTAAGATTTAATTATCTTTCCCCATTCAGAACAGGTAATCTGATTATCCTCAGCTGCTTCCTGTACGGAGTAGAGTGAGACGTGAATCGGAACTGCAGCAAGAGTACAAAAAGTACAAAACAGTTGTTTGTAAGATAAATACTTTCTTTATCTCTCTCTTGTTCAGTTCAGTTAGTATTTCTGTCAGTTACACTAAATACAGACGTGAATAAACCCACATTAAACATCTAGAACATAATTCTACATTAATTACTGATGCTCATTTAATTCAAAAACAGTCCAATTTGTACATCCGAAGTTGCACACTGACTTTCTCCTCCACATAAACAAGGAACTCTTTTCCCGGTAGATATTTAAAGCAATTACATTATGGTAGACATCACTTAAAGAACGCATAAATATTCTCACATTGATTACTCTTTCTAATCCTGAGACAGCACTGAATTAATAGGCCTTTTGTAACCAACTGTAAAATGTCTTCATAAAATAAAAGCCTTGCAGAACATTCAGATGCAAATTAAAAGGATTTCTTTTAAAGCATATTGTTCTCAAGGCAATAATCAGTGGCCACGCTGGAGCACATCAAAGGAAGTCTAATGGCTACACGGTGCTGGATTCAATTTATTGTGACTATAACCACGGATATATTTTGAATTTTCATCCATAAATAAAATCTCATTTCAAACACAGTCTCCTGGGTTAAACCGTGGCTACTGATTACAGCTGTTTCACCTCTGTATTGGTTGAATTACATGAAATACAAACTAAATATTTGCTTCACAGGCTGTTGCTTTATAGAGGACACAAAACAGAGCCATAAAGGTGCTAAAAGTGTTTCAGAAAATAACCCTTTTCATTGGTTTTAACAGAACGCCTGTGTTACAAACTGCGGGAGTGGACAAAACATTTACCAGGGAGGGAATAACTAACAAAAAAATGTTATTGGTTGTATGATGGGAAATAGATGGAAATATAACATCCACATACGAGGGACTAAAAGTCAGGATATTTCAGCCTGCGCTGCTTTGATTTAGACCATTCTGATTGTCATCTGCCTCTTGCAGAGGTGGGAAGTAATGTCTTTAAAATCTTTTGTCACACCTAACTTGTCAAATACAGCAGAGGCCCTCTGCTTCAAAATATGACGGTGTGGTTATCCCTCTCGCATCATTTTTATAATTTTGGATGCGTAGAGCTCCGCAAACTTAGTAACTCTGCACCATTTTTCAAAATAAGGCTTGTGTGGTTAACGTTTGGATGTTAACCTAATCCTTCTATTAAGTATGTTACACGTCAGTTAACTTATATCAGTTACTTAAGAGTGACCTCGTGGATTCAATTCCTGTGTTTATTTGAGCCATCCATCCACCCCACTACCTCCACAAGTCCTGTTCTCTCTGCCGAGTTACAAACTCCACATGTACAAGCACTGACTCACAGCGGTAAGGTGATTGGACTGGAGAAATTGTCTTAGAGAACTATAGTTACTACATAACCATCCAACCTTCTTAGGAGGGCGGTGCCCCCTGGCTGCGTCACAGTATAAGATGACATTATTGTTGCAGTACAAAAACATCACAGTACTCAGTGCTCTACATCTTTACTGCCTCAAGCTACACTCAAAACAAAGAAAAGGCAAAAAAGAAAAAAAAAGACTATTTTTGTCTCTAAAACATGCTTTTACATCTCTTTTCAAGTACATATAATTACCCTATCTATCTATCTATCTATCTATCTATCTATCTATCTATCTATCTATCTATCTATCTATCTATCTATCTATCTATCTATCTATCTATCTATCTATCTGTCTCTCTGTCTCTCTGTCTGTCTATCTATGGAAAGAGTTTGCTCTGCCTCTCCGGTGTACTAAAACTAGGTTTTGTTGTGCCACTGGACTCTCTTATTAATTAATCAATTATTAATTGATCAGTTAATAAGTAATGTGTCTGTTCAATTAGCGATTACTTATGGGACCATGGGAGTCACCCAGACCCAACATACTGTACTCTGTTGTGCACTGAGGTGTTGTACACACACACACACACACACACACACACACACACACACACACACACACACACACACACACACACACACACAGTTATAACAGAGAAAATGGCCAATATCCAGAGTTACATACAACCATTCCTCTTGATTCATGAGAGATGTAAAACCGGAAGAAATAATCAAATAAATAACCAAGACTACACTGGCCAGTGCACACACACACACCCACACACACACACACACACACACACACACACACACACACACACACACACACACACACACTCACATACACACAGCAGCTGCTCATCCATCTCTGCCTCTCTTTCCACCTCTCCGGGTTGCCTCCTCAGCAGCTGTGTGTGTGTGTGTGTGTGTGTGTGTGTGTGTGCTCCTCTCATATGTCATCTTTAAATGACAGTGTCGTAAAGCATTACGGAGAGCGGAGTGGAGGACAGGGGCCCTGCCAGGGCTTTGTTAGCCAGATAAATGTTTCTGCCCTGTTAGCCTGTTAGCCAGCAGCTGGTATCACTTCTAATCAGAGACACATCCTGCCGGCTGCAACAGGTGCCCTGCAGCTGGGAGGAGGATAAAAAAAAACCCGATATCGGTTTGACCGATAACAAAACAGATTATTTTGTCTTGATTGCAAATATTCTATTCTGTTCTGTTCTGCTGTATTCTTTCTACTAAATTCCTCAAATTACAATACATCCTTCAGAATCTGGAGACTAGTTTATCAGTTTAGGAACTATTTATGGACCTAAAGCCAGGAGGAAATTAGCTTAGCCTAGCATAAAGACACCTGGCTCTGTGCAAACTGGGGTCTCACAACCTCACAGTGAGAGGAATAAAGCCGGAGCGCTGAGATGAACTGCAGAGTCGAGTGACGATTCTCTCTCTGTGGGTTCATCAGTGCAAATGACCTATTTCACCACAAATAGTAATGTTATCCATTGTTTATATAGAAATATAGATTATAACTGCTTTAAGCACAATGTAGATGAAAGATAAGAGGATGATAAACATATAGAATATGAAATGATTGTAGTTTATGCAGGAAAAGATGCTCATACATTTTTCTTTCGAAAATGGTTCCATGAGGCATTTTTACATAAACCTCTCAAATTATAATTTCAAATAGGATAATTTATTTATTTGGCTATTCATCAGTCCCATCAGAGTGGAGCTTGAATAAAGAATCTTTTCGTCTGTGCCAAGTGAATGTGTTATTAAATGAGAATTGACAGCTTCGGTTTGAAATGAAACATGTCTTTGGTTTCTTCCGTATTAATGTATGAGCATCATTTCACCTGCCAGCTTTCATCTTTTTTTTATCTCAGTCTTGGATGTTTATTTTTATTTATTTTTCGCTTTGTTTGAAAGGGAACAGGCATCTTGACTCGTTCAGTTCTGCTGCTGGAGGACACCAGATGTGCAGCAGGAGTGAGGCAGAAAGAGGACCTGATTTACAGGTGGACAAACACACACAAACACAAATGCACAGCCTTGTTTGTAGCACTCTACTGTATGTGTCTAACGGGGCTTCAAGGCTGCAGCTCCTTCCCCCTCTCAACATTCATTGTGAGTCCAGGCATTAAGTAAATCACTCTGAAGGATCTCCTCCACCCTCCCCCCAAACTGTGGTGTAATATAATTTGTGCATCGAAGGTTGTGTGGGTTCAGCTGATTACGTTAGCACTGCTGTGACGAGAGTCAGCTCCTGTCGGCTCTTCAACAAGGAGGAAAAAGCAAGCTTTAGGCAGCTGGAGACGGAGGTAACAGGAGTTGGTTATCATTGATTCTGCATTGTAACTAACGTCACATATAAATAATAAGATGAACTATCTGTATTGTCCCAGGGGAAAAGTTGTTTTCACCTTAGACTTTAAGATTTAATGATTGGCTGTCAGAGTAGCTCAGTTTATTTATATCTCACAACAGTTTTAAGGCGGTAAAATATGTCTTTTGTTGAGCTTTATTCAGGGAACATTTGTTCTGTTTTTCTTTTTACAGGCAACATATATCTTTACATTTCATACAGTTAGATACAATAACAATCTCCTCTCCTCTCCTCTCCTCTCCCTCGGGCCTATTAAGGCCTAATTGGAGCCAAGCTACTTACCACTGATGGGATCAATAGGAGAACCAACAGTGGACACACACCATTTTCATTACTTACCGTAGTTCAATACATAGGCAGCCACCACAGCAATCAATGAGCGCAGCAGTAATAAGAAACGCTGCAGAATCTGTCAAAAGAAAGAGGCGCAGCTGAATTATATCCCATAATATGGATGGGTGATGGTCATTTTCCATAAGTGCGCCGAATATAGCTGAATAACTAAAAAGGAAATTTTACTTAAAGTGCATTGCAATACATTAAAATAATTGATGATATAAAGTGAATCCAAAGATGACCCTTTTCATAGCAGACATTTTGCCCTGAAATAGTTGTAATTCAGTACGGACCCTAACCACAACGTAAGGTTATGACATATAGGAGACATCAGTATCACCATTGTTTTACTATTGTTTATGCTTTTGTGAATTTCCTTTTAATGTTTCTGATATGCCATCAACCTGCCAGTGACTGCAGATGAAAATTCATATACACAGAGGACATAAGTCCTCGTGTTAATTAATGTGCATTGTTCCTTTTTTAAATAAATACTAAAAATAAATAAATAAATTAAAACTTCAAACCCTAACTCTAATTCTTGTGGCATTCTTATCTATTGTAACAAGGACATTTTCAGCGTTAAGCTGGAACGCAGTTAGATGGTAGTTTCTTTCTTCTTATCTTTTCTTATCCGTATTCTTATTGGCCCAGACATTTAAGTCTAACCATCGAACTCCTCACGCCTAATCCAAACCAACAAAGGCAACAAACACCAGCCAAACAGAGGCAGAGTAGGGCGGGTCTTTGCAGAATGTGGGTGTTTAGGGGAGTGTATCTTGAAGTAAGCGTACTTATGTGGACAAAAATCAGAAGTGCCTGTGCTCAGTACCTGAGAATACTGGCCCATTTCAGGCACTTGGGTGTGCACAGGTGTTACCAATGACACTAATTAAGGTTCTGGTCCATTTAATGTAGCAGAGCCTTTCAGGTGAGCCAACATGCACCCTGTTTGACCTGAATGGAACTCAACCTTTATGAGTATCATTGGTAACACCTGTATTTACTACTTCATGTCAAAATGGCTCCAGTGAAAAAGCAGGATGATTTGAATTTTTCAATGTGTTGAAAGTGTGACACATACAGTATTACCTTCAGACACACACACACACACACACACACACACACACACACACACACACTGCAGCTCCCATGAGATGTGTTGTTGTGTGAGGTGGTCTTTCCTCACAGCGTTAAGTCAAAAGGAAATCAATAGGTGCAGTGTATCAGTCAAATGTTCACGAGAACACTGTCAGTCACATCAAATCATGAAATATGCTGCTATAGTCTTCTGTCAAAACAAAGACACTGTTTGAGAACTGTTGTTTTTTTGTTGCAATCAGGGGGGAAAAAAATCTAATTTGCAAACAGATTAGAGAGAACAATTGATTTGGCTTCACAAATACAAACACCTGTTGTTTGTCGACACAAAAAACCAGCTTGATTGCTTTACTGGAATAATTATAGATGGAGGCTGTTTTAGAGGAACGCTCTGTTACTTTATATTAATATTTGAGAGAAATATTAAGGTGAGCCTACTAAAAATGTCCATTACACCTTTAAATTGATCTCCATTATCCATGGTTTTGACAGGCAAGGGTCTTAAACTGAGACCTTGGAACATGCTCTTTTCAGGACGTCATTGGAGTAAAAACAAAAGGGTTGTCAATAAGTACAAGAGTCCCAGTGGGTCTGACAGCTGAAAGCTTGATATGTAGCAGAAGAGACAAGACCAGAAACACCAACCACACACCAGACAGGCTCCTCAAAGCATCTCACATCTGTCTGCATGTGCACATAAACCCATAGGCTTTTTCAGCTTACATATCATCATGTTGTTTTAATATATAAGACAAATATTCATTTATTTTGTACATGATTTGTACATGAATATAATATAAAGACGCACTTACTTATGATTACTTAACTCACCTCTGCAGTCAGAGATGATGTCGTCCATAAGCTCTCATCATCATCACAGTGATGTTCAAATGTTTCTCTGATGGAAATTGGATCCTGAGAAATTAGAGATTAACCTGCCTGCTCAGCAAAGTTGTGAATGTTTGATTGAACAAAATGTCCTGAAAGAAAGATGCTTTTGAATATCTACTTTCCATTTCCACATAATCTAGTGCAGGAAACACAATACTCTCAGTAAACCAGTGAGATGTGAAATGTTTTCTTAAACCAGGTTTATAGAGACTATAAAGAGCCTGAAGAGACAAACAAAACAAAACCTCTGCCTGAATGGAGCCTGTACTGTAGACAGAAAATAAAGTTCTCATAGCAACTATAATAAAGGATGTTGTACTGTAGTATGACTGAAGGTAACTCAGTTATAGCCATGTGATATTGTCCATGGCTTATCAGCCAACCTGACACTGCACCTGTCCAAAGGTATTGTCCAGAGTACATCCAGATCACAGACCACAGGCACAATTTCATTACAGTGTCGGAAGTAAACCTACTTTTAGAAGAGGTATATTCGACATTATCAACTATGATAATGATGAAGAGTCTAATTACGATGCTTACAATGCTCTGACATCATTTACTTAAATTCTTAAAATTTTACAAATCAGAAAGTGTTAACAAAAAATGTAAAAAAAACCCCCAGCTGTATCTGTGTTCTTTACAAAATAAATGATGTGGCACGTTAGACCACAAGGGATAGTGTTTAACTGTCAGGAAGAGATCTCTCTCCCTCTGTTGCTCTCTGTTTGTTGTGGCTAACTGTTTAATATGAAACCACTTGAGACTGAAAGCAGACGGCTAATGACACAGATCTGAGCTCCTTTGAAACACAAAGGAATGAAGAATAACTGAAACTTTAGTCTCTCAGCTCTCAACAGTAATTACTGAAATGGCAGAACTTGATATCAGGAGACTGTGGCATAAAAGAGAATAATCTATCTTTATTTAAAGGCTGAAGTCTTTTACAGCCCAGGTGTAATGGAAATCAAAATTTGGATGTTGTGTGAACAAGACAGATACCGTAGGAAGGAAGAGATGGAAGATAAAAAAAGAAATGTGGAGGTTAATACAGATCAAGAGGGAAGATCAGTAACTGCCCATGCTGCCTCACAAATCAGGATTATTCAATAATCTGAATAACTTCAGTGAGTAAACGTGGAGACCCCTTAAATACACTTACTTATGATACTGATTCTCACCTACCCTGTGAATCAAAGTAATAATTCGACATAATGGGTTTCAAATAAATAAAGCAAATATGTGTATCTTCCCAAATCCTCTAATTATTCCTTTAAAGGACAAGTGTGTAGGATTTATTTAATGGCATCTAGTGGTGAGATTGCAGTTTGCCACTAACTGAACCCCACTCGCGTCTGTATCTGACGACTTGGGAATGAGAATGGGTTGTGAAGTGTGCAGGAGAAACTATGGTGGCTGTGAAACACATAAAAATCGTGAAAGGCCTTATCTAGAGCCAGTGTTTGGTTTGTCTCGTGCATCTGTAGATACAAACGTCTAATTTTAAGGGAAACAAAAACACAACAATTCTTATTTTCTAGTGATTGTACACTGAAGTGAAATCATACGTATGAATATTATATCCCATTTCTGCCATTAGATGCTCTTAAATGTTACACAGTGGACCTTTAAGGAAGTAATATCAGTGCATAAGAGAATCACAACACCTCAACAACCTTCAGAGTCAGTGCTTCTTACTAGAGTCTGTGTCTGTTGCCTTTTTACATGAAGCAGGAATGTTTCAGTGATAAATTACAGTTGAGAATTAACGTTTTGCTTGCAGAACAACAGTACAATGTGCTCACTAAGTGATACATGTCTGTTTTCCCAGTCTCTGTTTGTTATGGTGCCATAATATTCTTGCCATAGCTCTAGCTGTAATAAATCCTCCAATAATTTATTTTCCTGTCTCCAGTATTGCCAGCGTTAATAAAATGTTCCCTGGGGACATGGTGGCTGTGTGTCAGTGTGTGTATGCAATGAAAAATAAATTGACTACAAAAAGGTAGTTAGACAAGCAAAGAAGCAAACACTGATGGTTTCATTACGTAACATGATGACAATGTACAAATTACACATCAGTCAGCATACTGTATGTATAAAATTGTTTATATGTATAAAAGCCTCTCATGGTATGGGATTTTTTAACAATAAGAATTGAATAATGCCAGCCTTAACTGGGAGGAAACATAGATGTTACATGTGTAACAATGGTTCTCTGAGGAGAGAGATTATTACTTCTGCTCAAAGTTGATTTTCTGAGCAGACAAGTTCAAAAAAACGTTGTGTAAGCACGATGTGGGTTAGGTTTGGTCCTCTGGTTTTTATGGCCAGGTTGAAGACCTCTACTCTGGAAACAGAAGACTGAGCAGTGTAATTATACAATTATACATCAATCAGTAACAGGAAATACTTGCAGTGCAAAACCTCCCAATAATTTTAGTACTCAGCAACAAAACTGGATAAACATGACAACAAACAAAGAATAATTAAACCATCACAAGATTACAAACACTTTAAAGAAACCCTGAGAGCAGCTCTTAAATGGTAAAGGACAGAAGCAAGGACATAGCTGGTGGGTGGGTGGGAGACTCTCAGTCCAGCCCATCCCTCATATGAGCTAATGGTGCAACAGTAAATGTCTGGCTTTCTCATTCATTTATCCCTCCTTCCTTTTTTTCCTCCTCTATCCTGAGAAGTGGAGCACTTAGTCTAATGTGAATAATGACGATGACTGTTTTCCAGGCTGGCCATAATCCGCAGTAAATGGGCCAAGATTTATTACTATAAATTACATCATCCTCTCTATCTCTCTCTTCTTTAGCTTTCCTTTGTTCTTTTTTTATTTAATGTCTTTTAATTCAATTGTCTTGCTGACTTTTCTTGTATTGTTTCTTTTATGCTGCATTCAGGACTCTCTTTTCTGTCTCTCTCAGGTGAATTCAGTCTGCTTTACAGGTAAAATGTTAGATGGGTGTGGCCAACACTTTTAAATATTATATTAAAAAGTAATATTAGTAATAGACACAGCATATAGGGAACTGGACAGGATTTTCCTGCAATTCCTTTTAAGTACAACATGAACCTTTCAGTCTCAAGACATTCATCTTCTTCTGCTCCTTCATTCACTCCCTCTCAGTTACACCTCTTGGCTCCGAGCCATTCATACCTTTTACCACCTCATTCTATTATCCTATCAGTTTAAAAAGTATGAGGCTACCTACTCTTGGCTCTCACTGCCCCATAAAGAAGTGCGGATATAAAAATGGACTCCTCTCTCTTTCTCATATTGAATATTGGAGCCAATCTATTCTGGTTTTTAATTCAAGCTGCTGCTTCTGTACATTGATACTTCCAGCCCAGGATGCACCTTCCCCTCCAGCATCAGTAATGTAAAAGTAAAACAGGTGCATCTCAATCTCTGCATCATTTTCTCTTAAACTTCAGATCAACCAGCCAGCGTTTCCATATACATGGATGTTGGTGCAAGATGATCATTTAATTAAACTATCTCATGGCATAAATATCTATTATAAGTCATTAAATCATAGTTTGGTATTAAAAGCACAAAACAATTAAAATGTTAGATAATATGTAATCGATAAATAAAAGATGGGGTTTCAAAGAATTCCAACAGCCTTCATGACTTTCTTTTTTTTGTCACTTTAGAGAGAATAAGTCATGAGTTGTGCTGCAGGGCTGAATGTATGTGCCTCTCTGTGTGTGTATGTGTGAATTACATGCTACTGATGACGTTCAGGGAATTCGCTGTCGTTCGAAGAAGCCTCGGCGAGGACAAATCGTGAGTCGTGAAGCCTGCGGCGAGGCTGTAGGGGTTGAGAGAGATACATGTATGGATACACAGACACATCTCAAACACTAAAATGCTTACTCGACCAGATGGGAGTTCAATCGGAGGATTGTGGCGATAAAAACATGACGAACATCAGAAGCTGTATGTTTTTATATAGATTATATAGGGGCCAATGATACATCAAACAGCTCTGCTCAGGAAGAATAAGACCTGATTTGTTTTATTAGAAACTAATAAAAGTTAAAGGAGCAGAGCGTAGCAATGCTGACTACCTGATTGCCGCGAGCAACCAAGCCTGCTACACACACACACACACACACACAGCTAGCTAGCTACAGAGAATGAAAAGGCATTAATAAGCCTAAGCGCTAGCTGGCTAGCTAAGATAATTAGCAGGTGGCTAACAAACAAACAATTTAAAGCTGAATGATTTTAATATTAACACAAAATAAGAACAATACACCTTAAATATTTTACCCTACTATGAGCTGTTCCTTAATTTACGGTAAGCACTCCTTCAGGAGCATAATACCATTAAACACATTTTAACCAAAGCTAGCAGGTTAGCGGTTAGCCTTTTAGCGATTAGCGCTTAGCTAGTTATTGGAAAGTTTGTAGCGTTAGCGCTTAGCTAGTGAGAGGTAGCGCAGCTAGCGTTAGCGTAGCTGCGCTAGCTTTGGTTTATGTGTTTATGTCTGCTCTACCTAGCTAGCTAAAGAGAATGACAAGGTATTAATAATACTAGCACCCTTAAGATATATTATCCTGCTGTGCTGTTTTTTTTTTTCCTTAATTTACATTAGCACTTATTCAGGGCATAATACAATTAAACACATTAAGCAAAGCCCAGCACTTAGCTAGCGATTAGCCCCCAGGATAGCTAGCGATTAGCCGCTGCATTCAATTGTAGCAGCTTTAGCTAGCGTTAACGCAGTAGCTAGCGCCCAGCTTTGGTTACTGTGTTTATGTTATTCTTGCTTCTAACTAGCTACCTAAAATTAGGGTGATACAAATTAGCTAATTAATTAAATGCTTTGCTTGCTAGGACAACTACTAATGTTCTGAGTGCCATATAGTTAGACAGAACAAGGTATGAATGTGCTAGCACTCCCTACCTAGAGAGGACAAACGATTACTTTGCTAATTAAACGTCACAAAGACCCTGAAATTCTTAATTAGCCATCTATTTCAACTTGTTACACATGACACAAACAATACAGATTCAGTAATGTAATAAAACATCAAGTTAGATTTATTTAGTGAGGAAGAACTCAGACTGTTGTAACTTTGCCTATGACTGCACAGTAAGAATAGTTTTCTTTCTTAATTATGTGAATATATTTATTAACTATAAACATTGTTATTCATATTATTGAAAGCATTACTTATTATTGTTGTTGGTAGTATACTATTATTAATCATTATTATTAAATAACTACATGCCCATTATTCCCACCATTTATTGGTTATTACTTATTGGATTACTTTAGCAATTTTAATTAAACCATGACGCTTCCTGCATAATCCCAGGACAATATTATGCCAAACTCCATTTAAGAAATACCATATATTAACAAATGACTGGCCACATATAAGCACATAACTGTAGAAACACAAGAAAAAAACTCATCATATCTCAACAGTCTTCTTATTAATTCGTAATATAATACATAAATACCAACTTTTGGCCGACTTTGTCGCATCAACTCGTTATCAGCCTCACTGGCAGGGTGGGAGAAGACCGTGGCAATAAATGAGAAAAAAACAGATTTGTCATTAAAATACGTGGTTGTTAAGTGGATCACGCAGACGTTGAATTAAACATGGGTATCTCCCCTCATTGTACTGTAAATACCCGGCAGTGTCAGTGATGTATGAAGAGGCCAGTGTCAGGGTAAAGCAAGAACAAATAAAGTATTGCTTTAGAATTTTCCTAGTTAAACTTATTATTATTCTTCCGTACGTTCGGCGCGCTACTCCCTCCGCAGCTTTTTGTCTTCATACACAAAAAAAGGTATCAAAACGTGCGGCTCGAGCCGGGGAATCGAAGTGCTATGACTTTTCTAAGAATTCCCGCCAAACGGTTTTGCCGATCATCGCCAGCCCGGTCCAAAAATGAATGGGTGTGTGTACGCGAGAACCTCCAACTGAAAAAAACTGCCAGGAGTGCGTGACATCATCGCTAGAGTGTGGGGGAGAGAAAAATTGGGTGGAAAAATAAATTTGTAAACTGCTGTCACGACCACAAATTTCACTCTAAATAATTTATAACGAATAGAAACGTAGGTAAATTCGTTGGGGTCGTGATACTACTGCTGAAAGCTGTCAGACAAATAGTTTTGGCGGGAAATGCACTGATGCGCAGCCAGCAACTCCTCTCACAGCCCCATCTACTCCCATGTTAATTTTTAGAGGGACAAACTTGAAAGGAGCTCGTTGAACCTCTTCTCTCTCCAATCTCCCAGGTCACATTTTTTAACTTTAGCCACTGAAACTTCGGCAGTGCTATAGTCAACAAGATGACGATGCATACGGTGTTTTTCGGTTTTCATTTCGTGGTTCCTGGCCATGCTTTTGAGGATTCATTTTAAATGTTTTCTGTCTGTCTGAGGAGTTAGAGACAGAGAGAGCGAGTGCGCAGCTGCTGTGGGCTCCCCTGATTGCCATGACAACCATTCCTGCTCACACACACACACACAGCAGCTACAGGAGAATGACATGACATTAATAAGCTAGCGCTAACTGGCTTGCTAAAGATAATTAGCAGTGGCTAACAAGCAAGCAATTTAAACTGAATGATTTTAATATTAACACAAAATAAGAACAATATAAATAAATATTTT